>NW_027278734.1:0-334134 GCF_046629955.1 Centroberyx affinis | reverse complement strand
CTCTTCAACGGAAATGTTTGGGTTGTCAATCAATATGGAAGAAAACAACTTTCACTACATGGAAATAATAGAAACTGAGTGCAATACTGAAGTAAAATATATGTATATACATATATATATAAAAAAAATAATAACTTGACCCCTGAGAAAACAAAAAAATACTGATCACTGCAGAAAAAATTTGACACCCTGGAGATTTCATATCTTCAGACATTCGGTATGAAGAGCGAGCTGCTGTATGAGTCTTTGCCCTCCTCTTCGCCCTCCTCCTTCGGATCTTCCAGCAGCTTCTCCAGGGGGTTCGGTGGTTCGGGCTCCACGTCTGGATCCTCGTCCAGAGATCGCGGTTGTGGCGCGGGGTTCAGCTGCTGGTCCGAAGGCTGCTGGAGGTCCAGGATCTGGGGCTGAGGCTCGAGACCGTGGGCCTCCAGCTGAGGGATCATGGTGGTCAAAGACATGGGCAAGGGCATGTGGAGCAGAGGCGACCCAGACAGGGTGGCAGAGCCGGGGGTGAACTGGACCCCTGAGGTGGGCATGGTGGATATGGTGGTCAGGGGCTGGGCCCAGGGCAGGTAGGTCAACCCTGAGTCCTGGAGGTCCATCTGAGGGAGGGAGGCTTGTGCTGGGGCCACAGGTATGGTCTAGAACAACAACAGATATAATCAAAATACTGATTTTGATCAAAATGAATGGACAGAAAGGGCATAGTTTGTCTAGTTTAGGTTGATAAGACTGACCCTGTTCCCACTGTGAGCAACACAATCAACAAGTCACCAGATGTCCATTACTGTAATTTTCCTTAGAACGTCAACAAGCTTTTCTCGGTCATTAGCCATTAACAGCCAATGAAATTTCCATGCTTCCTTGTTTCCCTACCGATGTGATTTTGTTCCATGAGCAATAGTTCCACCTGACAAGTTCAAAATGGATGATAAAGCTGATTCCAGCCATACAAAGCTCCTCTACATCACAGTAAACATCTCAGAAACGGTGGTTGGAGAACGTTCACGTTGATTTCTCTTTTTTTCACACAAGTTTAGTTTTCTCTGGACTCACTATGTGTGGGGGGAGGAGTGTCCATACCCGACACGAGAATTTCACTTGGTCAAATATGGTGAATCTATAGCGCCTTAATTAGTGGGGATGGGACGCTCTTCACTGTTGTAGTCCCACTTTGTGATTGAGGCTGATCAGAAAAAAAAAAACACTTTAAACTTGTTTTTGTTCCCACATGGGGGTAACATCTCTCAGAGTCATCCCTATGTTCCCAGGGTCCTATGTTCTCCAGATTTATATGGCACATAATGGGAACATGATAAAGGGTCCTATGTTCCCCAGTTCTAGGGTTAGGGTTTGGGTTAGGGTTAGAGACCTTCAAAATCCAATAAAATGATAACCATTGGTTTTGTTGTGTTTATATAGCTGTTTTGAAGCCTTGTTCCAATAAAAAAAACTGGATAATATTTATGAAATATTTTAACTTGAAACGGGTCAAATTTGACCCGAACACAACAGGAGGGTTAATGTGTGTCAACAGAATATTGAACTGGGGAACTTAGGACCTTGGGAACTTAGGACCCTGGGAACATAGGACCCTGGGAACAGAGGACCTTGGGAACATAGGACATTGGGAACTTAGGACCCTGGGAACATAGGACCTTGGAAACATAGGACCCTGGGAACATAGGGCCCTGGGATAGGACCTTGGGAACTTAGGACCCTGGGAACTTAGGACCCTGGGAACATAGGACCCTGGGAACTTAGGACCCTGGGAACATAGGACCCTGGGAACTTAGGACCCTGGGAACATAGAACCTTGGGAACATTGGACCCTGGAAACATAGGACCATGGGAACTTAAGACCCTGGGAACACAGGACCCTGGGAACATAGGACCCTTGGGAACACAGGACCCTGGGAACATAGATACGCTCCCCATCTCTCACTCACCCCAAAGTTAGTGAGCAGCGGTGCATGTGTGTAGGTCAGCATGGTGTAGCTGGGGCAGAGAGTCTGCATGTAGACGTCCGCCGTGAGGGTGGGCGGGGCCGGGTAGGCCAGGGGCTGAGCCGAGGGGTCCTGCTGGTTATAGTCGGGCGAGGGCCAGGGCGTCCCGGCGGCCTGTAGCCCGGCGGCCTGTAGACCGGCGGCGGTGGCGGCGGGCAGGGCTTTCCATCCCGCGCACTGCTGCCCTCCGTCGGCGGCTGTGGCGGACGGGTCGGCCGAGGAGCCGCCGGCCACCTCGAACCCAAAGCTCCCTGGATTTCAAAAGGGATTTTGGGAGTTGTGTGAGTTTGGGTGATTAAAGACATGCAGGAACACATTTTTCAGTTACAGTTTGGGGAAATGTGTCAGGCAACTCTCAGCTGGCACGACATGAAAACTGTTGCTCAGGCGCAGCTGGTTTGTTCTAAACGCAATGGCAGCAGACAAAAGAATGACTTAGTACCTTGTGCGTATGATGACTGATTGTTGTGTGGGACCACATCCTGGAGAGACAGATTACATCAATAAAGAAAGTGAGTTGGATGTCAATAAATTACAGTCGAACCATAATCATATGTTGGTGCGGTAGATAGTCTATACTGTGATGTTGATATATAAATATGCAGTATTTACAGTTATACTGATCAAGCCCAGGTGTGTGGAGCAGGTGAGTCTTGCAGATCATCATGTGTGTGTGTGTGTGTGTGTGTGTGTTAGAGAGAGAGAGAGTAATCATCATTTTGTAATCATCACTGTTATTGTTGTTACTGTCCAGAAATATGTGATGAATCTATATAAATACTATGCAGTTTATTTCATTTTATTTTACTTTATCTTTATCTCATTTATGTTTGAATCTATGCTTTGGCAACATCATGCGTCATTCCAATAAGGCCTCCTTGAATTGAACTGAATTGAACTGAGAGAGAGGGAGACAGAGAGAGGGAGAGACAAAGAGAGAGAGAGAGAGAGAGAGAGAGAGAGAGAGAGAGGGAGAGAGAGAGAGAGAGAGTTACAGATACAATCCGGAATTGGTTTGACCCAAATGGGAGTGTATTCATATACAGGTATGGTCTTGAACAGTCTGATTTGTATAAAACAAGCTTTTTGGATTGTGAGTCATATGTGTGACTAAAGCTACAGTTTGTGAGATTTTAAGCATTGCAAAAATGCTATCGTGAATGAAGAAAGACAACATTGATTTCCTCTGCAAATAACTGTTGTAAAAAAAAAAAAATTAAAAAAAAAAGAACTATTTGGCCCTGCTACAGCAGTTGCAAAACCCAGGCTGAACACAAAAAAATGCAAGTTGAAGCTCGTACCTCTCTCTCCCAGAGGGAGAGAGCTAGTCATGATTGTGCAACTTGTGTGTACCTTGGTAATTTAGGGTGTGTGTATCATTGCGTTGCCATAAAACTGTTTTCCGCTGAATAAAGAAATTCACATTCACGCATCATTAAGTTGATACACAACTGGCAACAATGGAGATACACGGCAACAACGGGGGCAATATCTTCCAGACGCTGCAGCTTACTGGAAACTTCCAAGCTGCAGCGTTATAATCTGTTGGATGACAACAGTAGGAATCTTATTCCCTCAAGGCACAATTCACATGCTCGCCTCACACTAATCCACTGCTTGAAGCTGTTTAGAGAGAAAGAGAGAGAGGGTGGAGAGAGCACAGAGCGTGCAGCCTGGCAGGAAGTCGTAAATTATTGATTGACAGAGTTATTGACAGAGTTCAGAACACACACGGATTTGCCAGTCTTCATCAGTGGAAATGTCTTCTGTCATTTTCTGTCAGAATAGCCATTAGAGATCCCAGGTTGAACTTAAAGGACAAGTGTTGTAATTTGATTTTTACCCACTTTCCCTCAACCTGCCTTGTCTACTTGAAGCTATTGAGGCTCCTCTTGGTGGAGAAATTGGTCTCCTCTCCTACGATGGATCTCTCCCTGTTGAACGTCTCTTGGTGCCAAATGGCGGCTCTAGAAAGAAGCCCTCGCTCTTTGATTCTGAGGGACTGACACCAAAACCTGACCGTTTACCTTCGATGTTTTTGGATCGCTGGAACATTTTCTGCTACCAAACTCCATTGCAGACATCACGTCATCTATGTTTGGCCAGCTATTTGTGGGAATATTCACCACCAAACAACAAAATGGACCCAGAAATACCCAAATCTGTTTGTGTATACTGAGTCCTAGAGGAGGCCACATACTCGAAGGACTCCACTCCATTATTACGACCGCCTCAAGACAGACAGCACAAATGTCAAGTCATCTACAGGTTAAACGCTTCTGCTCAGTCATCCCCTCTTGCTTATCTGTCTCTCTCTGCCCCTGTGTTGATTGTGCACACCCAGAAGTGCACTGTGCACCGCTACGTACGCGTAATCTCTCTTGAAAGACGCCAGTGTGCGCACATGGAAAGATCTGTTTGTTCTGGTCGGGCGCGCAACAAGCGGCGATATATATACGGGGCAGGGTCCGTGTCGAGAAATGACAAGGAGGAACGACAGAAGAAGAAGAAGAAGAAGAAGAAGAAGCTGTGACGGTGCTGACAGCTAACGTCAGCCTTCGGGCGTTACTTGACACCGGCAGCCTCCAGGAGCCGCCTGGAGGCCAGCTAGCAGGGCATGAGAAGAGGCAGCAGAGCATGTGCTTTCATGATGCCAGAGAGATTGCAATGTATCTGAGGAGCCGGCTAGCGTCACAGCTTTGACGGCGGGTGGAGAGTTACACTGCTGCATCCAGTAGAGCGGATTTCCTTAAAGGAGTAGTTCACCCAAAAATGAGAATTCTGTCATCATCTACTCCCCCTCATGCCAGTTGAAACACAGGTGAAGTTTGTCCATATAACACACAGGGAGGCTGCCAGCACAACTCCATAGCAGCCTTCTCCAAAACAACTGAAGTCAGTGGGGACCAGTTCTTCAGAGTTCCAAAAAGACCTACAGTATATTTACACCATCATTTAGTGCAAATCTTAACTACAGCTGATTGATTTGCAACAAATCATGGTGTATAGGTCTTTCTATTCACAGTGTGATTGTTTGTCTGTTTTTGTTTTGGAACTCTAAAGAACAGGTCCCCATTGACTTCAGTTGTTTTGGAGAAGGCTGCTACCAAGTTGTGCTGGCAACCTCCCTGTGTGTTATATGGACTAACAAACTTCACCTGTGTTTCATTTGGCATGAGGGGGAGTAGATGATGACAGAATTTTCACTTCTGTGTGAACTATTCCTTTGAGCATGGCCACATTCAGTGGTGGAAGAAGTACTCAGATCTTTTACTTAAGTAAAAGTAGAAATATCACAGTATAAAAATACTCTGTTACAAGTAAAAGTCCTGCATTCAAAATGTTACTTAAGTAAAAGTACAAAAGTATTAGCATCAAAATGTACTTAAAGCAACAAAAGTAAAAGTACTTATTATGCAGAATGGCCCATTTCAGAATAATACTGTATATATTATATTATTGAATTATAATTATTGATGCATTAATGTGTAAGCATCACTTTAATGTTGCAGCTGGAAAGGGTGGGGCTGATTTCCACTACTTTATATACTGCTGGGTAGCTTACAGTAATCTATAATAATACATCACAATTTATTAGTTGATTATATTTTGTATTAATAATCTGAATCTGCAAAGTAACTAGTAACTTAAGTTATCAAATAAAGGTAGTGGAGTAAAAAGTTAAATATTTCCCTCTGGTGAAGTAGAAGTATAAAGTAGCATAAAATGGTAATACTCAAGTACAAGTACCTAAAATTGTATTTAAGTACAGTATTCGAGTAAATGTACTTAGTTACTTTCCACCTCTGGCCACATTTTTCAGCTGCATCATTAACTCAAAGATGCCAACATTTTTATTCGACCAAATAGTTTATTGCAATAACATACATAACCACAACACCAGATTTGCCGGTAACGGTCATATTGTGGTACCCAGCCTAAGGACTAACTCGTTGAAAAAAAACTGTCATTTACAGAGCCATAACAAACTGGAATAATCTACCTTTTAATATCCGCCTAATAAAAAATAAATCATCCTTTAAAAAGATTATGCAGAGGTATTTATTGACATGCAGATGACAGACTGAACAGTAGGAGGTATAACTCTACCAGTTTTCAATATTCGTGTTCCGCTTCATATGGGTTGTATAATTCTCATTCTTTTAAAATATTATCTATATATTGATTTTTAATTAGTATTCTACCTAAATGTACGTTCAGTGTTGACTGGCTTTGAATTGTATATGAATGTTTTTTTTATTTCATATCAATGTAAGCTTGCATTTTTTTTTATATTACTGTATATTGATGTATTTAGTGTATATTAATGTAATTTAATGTTTATCATGTAATGTGTTATGTACAGTATGTCAGGTGTGGACCCCAGGAAGATTAGCTGATTGCCATCGCATCAGCTAATGGGGATCCTTTAAATAAACAAATAAACAAATAAACATCTTTTGCTCGAGCAGAAGCCATGTGTTGCTTCACCTTTACTCAAGTACTGACAGCGAGAGGGTTTGTCTAGAGCAGTGGTTCTCAACGTGGGGTCCGGGGACCACCAGGGGTCCTTGAGGGAGTTCCAGGGGGTCCCCAGCAAATTGATGAACTGTTAAACTTCAGCATTTCATTTACAAGAAGTTAGAGAATGTGGAAGAATGACTGTTTTGATCATAGTTTCTCTGTTATCGCTCTACCTACAATACAGATAGTCATGGAATTGGACAAACTGGACAAAATCATATCTAACAGTTAAAATATTCTCAGATTTGGGTCCGAGAGACAAAATCTCATCAGAAAGGGGTCTGCGGCCCTAATGTGGACTAAACTAGGGATCCTTGATATGAAAAAGGTTGAGAATCACTGGTCTAGAACTTTGCAGAAAAAAAAGTAGAGTAGAGTAGAGCTCACTGATCAGATTTGAACAGATCTTTGAACAGAGATTTTTGCGGCAGTGCAGATGTTCTAAATTTGTCTCTCTATAAAATAAATGGATTACTTGCTTTGGGCGTGTTCCTTGCAATTGATGTGCTGAGTTACTTTTCGGCCCGAGGCTGAGGGACGGTCCTGTTTTAATCACATCAATAAACCTAGTATCAATTATGGGAGGTATGTCCTGACTGGGTCTGTTTTATCGTAAATGACAGCATACTTACTGCTCCTGTCAAAAAAATTAAAACGTAGCCAAGTAAAAGAGGGAATACATACTTAGAAATTACTCAAGTAGAAGCAGAAGCACAGACTAGGGTTAGACGATTTTATCAGGCCCATAGTGACCTTTTATTAAAAAATAATAATAATAAACTTTTATGCTTTTATTTATGTAGCACTTTAAAAAAAATTCTAGTTTTTCAGTTTCAAATACAGTGTGCAAGAGACTCGGAATACATGACTGTCCTGTATGCATCATTTAGGGGGCATGCTATTTTCAAAGGTATGTATAACAACCTGAAAAGAGAATATACAGATAGGAAATATTATTATTGCTGATTATGAATTAGATAAATTAAGTAATATTTGTATTTGATGTAGGTCTATATGCTGATGTATATGCTGCCTAATGCAATTATTATAATCAGACAATAAGCAGGTATGACTAGGTATGATATATGACATCAGATAAACAGCAGATTAACTCTGTTAGTTTGTGCCTCACTCATAATAGTCTACAATGGATGGAATAAATACATCATATTTTGTACATTTAGTGTATATCACTACATTGTGATGAGGCACCATTCACAGGACATGAAAGCATCACTAAACATCTTCTGATTACTCTCTCTGTGTATTAGCATGAACATTTCATTTTAGGAATGCGCTTCATCTCTGGTCATAAGGCCTCTATCAGCACAGGCTACAACACGAACGGCCCAAATCGTACTTTATTGATCCCTGTAGGGACACAGGCTCTTGCTTGTGCTTGCTCTTTGCTTAACTGTTGAAGTAGCAGGGGTCAGAGGTCAGGGTGAGCTGCAGAACAACGCCCCTAGAGCTGATTCAGATTCAGATTCAGATTCAGATCCCTTTATTGTCATTGCACAGAGTACAACGGAACTGAGTGTCAATCCTGACGGTGCATTCACATGCTAAATATATAAATAAAACATAAAATGTAAATATTTCCGTAACCTATAAAGCAATAAGATATAAAACAATACAATTTGTTATTAGCAGCGGAGATATTGCACTTAGGATATTGCACGTTTGCTGAATTGCAGTGGCCCTATGTACAAGTAGTACAGTTGGGGATATACACATACAAAGGTGCAGTTAAAATGGTAGTACTGGTAGTCACACCGGTCCCAACAACAGTCAGTGTCAGTGTTTGGCAGTGTTCAGTTGGGGGATTCTGAGATTTGCTCAAGGGCCCTTCAGCAGGGTGGGTCTGCAGACTCCGGGGGGGTGTGTGTGGGGGTGGGGGTGGGGGTGGGGGTGGGGGGTTCTCTGACTGAAACTGACTGTCCGGCCTGCAGCCACCTGGCTCTGGAGGCTGACTTTCGGAGGAGATTCTGAAAGCGATGCAAGTAATCGTAATCTCAGTATCTCAGAATCGCAAGCAACAAGTGTGACTAGGTCTGTGTTTGTTTTAATGGTCCAACTTGACTGCATGCTGTACACCGAATGCACAAAATATTAGGTACATTTCCTCTTTTCATGAAGTCCACTCGTGAGGTGAAATCTAGGACAAAGCCGTTATCCCTTACTGATTTCCCTCATTAAATCTGCACCAATCACAAAGGAGGAGACGTAGATAGAGAGAAGCAGACGAGTTAGAGAAGGATTTTTTTAAGCTTTGAGGCAATTGAGATGTGGACTGTGCTAAAGCGGTGGTTCTCAACGTGGGGTCCGGGGACCACCAGGGGTCCTTGAGAGGGTTGCAGGGGGGTCCCCAGCAAATTAATGAATTAAGTTAAACTAAGTGAGTTAAACTTCACCATTATTTCATTTCCAAGAAGTTAACAAAATTAGAGAATGTAGAAGAATGACTGTTTTGATCATAGTTTCTCTGTTATCGCTCTACCTACAATTTCTGGATTCTGGATAAAATCATATCTAACAATAAAAATGTTCTCAGGTTTGAGTCCGAGACAGAAAACCTCATCAAATGGGGGTCCGTGGACTAAATTAGGGGTCCTTGATATGAAAAAGATTGAGAATCACTGTGCTAAAGGAGCTGCAACTCAATATCAGGTCGATGTCCCTAATATTTTGTGCATTCAGTTTCAGGGAGAGATGTAAAGGTATCCATGTCTGACATCCTGGATGATACCTAACATGAGCTCCAACAGCTATTTCCATGTTCCCAAGGAAATGCTTTCACAGAGAAAAATGAGTATCATCAATAACATTTTGCATCCTGTTGGCCTACATTTTGTAAAACGACACTTTATCCCCTTTTTTCCCCCCTTCTTATCAGAGGGAGTGTTTGAGCGTTTGGAGGGAGAGTGTGCGCGTGTGTGTGTGTGTGTGTGTGTTCTCTCCTGTTCTGGTAGGCATAATAAATAGTAAGTGGGAGGGCTCTTTGGCAAGGCTGCGAGTTGCTTTGCATAGGGCCCTGTGCCCAGCCCTGGAGCCATGCAGGGGAATGGCTGTAACTGTCATGGAAAAACACCTGGATTATATAAGGATAAAATCCCCCCTTTTGCTCTGGGATAGGCCCCGGGTCCCGACTGCTAATATTATTGGCTCAACAGGGGCCCCTTCTCTCAGCTCTAGAAGGCAAGATCTAACGCAATCTGTAATTTGTTAAATGCCGAATTCCGCTTCTCCCGAGAAATCTTGATCCGTCATGTTATGTTTTTATTTCTGCTTGACAGATTCCTTCGCTAAATTCCTCGTTACGTTCCGAGAGCGTCATTATCATGGCACACGCCGCCACACGCATCATTTTTTTTATAATTCGAATTTTACGGCTTCCTCAAGCAGGTCATTCAACCTCCACTCATCTTCAAGCTGATTCTGATGAGCGAGAGTGCCAGTTAATCACAGCAAATCGTCAGAAAGCACTGGGGGGGGGGGGGGGGGGGGATGTACTTTAAATATTCAGAGATCCATCAGGTAACACAGAGTCCATTAAAGATTTCAATTGTTTCATGTTTTTGGTCATGACCCTCATAAGACAACATATAAAAAGAAATGATTAGTTCATCGACACTTACATTTTTTTTTTTTTTTAAAGGAAATAGTTGGATCTAGATGAGTTTAGATCCATTGCAGAACATTTACACTATACACTAGGAAACATGCATGCAGTCCTGACATAATTTTTTAAAATTAGTTTTGTTGTGCATAAAATGTTTCAGACAGAAATATACAGTATATTCAAGCCCTCTAAGAACAGGTTCCACATGGTATTATTCCTAATAATGTACTCCTAATTATTCCTGACATTGCTATAAGAGACATTATTTCAGCTTCCTACTGAACTCAGATTTATTAGAGGCCATCTTTTGTCGCATGGTGAAGTTTCTCACATGATTATTGTATTGTATCATGATCATTTCTGCCCTTTACACATAGAATGCCAGGTGCCATGGTTCCCTCACCGCAGTAGGGGGCGCTGTCTTGGTGCTGTGTGGCTCCTGGCCTCTCTTCCTCCTCAGCAGTTCTTTGACTGGATCTCTGACTCGAACACCCTGGTAAGGCCTGGACCTGGCCAGCACCGACGGTGGCGCTAGAGAGGCGGGAGGGAGACAGAGAGAGACACGTGAATTCAAAACACGTGAGTGACTCCACCTCACTTCCCTACAGCTAACTCCTGTCAGTCGCGGTCATGGATATGATTAGTGCATAGAGTTCATGAATAGAGGCAAACAGGGCAGGCACAGACCCTGCAGGCTGACTGCGGCACATGTGGCCTGACTGCAGAACAGTGAATACTAACGCAGAGAGGAGTTTGGGGGTGAGCAGGGATGTAGCAATGTTTGTAGAACAGTGTTTGCCATCTTTTTAGGCTGATGTAAGTCTTTATGACATAAATTCAATGAATGCATCATACTAAGTTACATCATAGTAAGTAGTTTCTTACATATGTAGCAGTATTTTACATCATAGTAAGAAGTATTTTACATCATAGTAAGTAACATCTTACATCATATTAAGCAGTAGTATTTAACATCATATTAAGAAGTATATTACATCATAGTAAGAAGTACTTTACATAATTAGTTGTATTTTACATCACAGTAAGTAATAGTACCTTATAGTATGTAGTATTTTACATCATAGTAATTAGTAGTATTTTACATCATAGTATGTAGTATCTTACATCATAGTAATTAGTAGTATCTTACGTCATAGTAATTAGTAGTATTTTACATCATAGTAAGTAGTATCTTACATCATAGTAATTAGTAGTATTTTACATCATAGTAAGTAGTAGTATTTTACATCATAGTAAGTAGTAGCATCTTACATCATAGTATTTAGTAGTATTTTACATCATAGGAAGTAGTATCTTACATCTTAGTAATTAATAATATCTTACATCATAGTAATTAGTAATATTTTACATCATAGTAAGGAGTAGTATCTTACATCATAGTAACTAGTAGTAGTATATTATATCATAAGTAGTTGTAAATTAAATTGAATTGAAATTCATCAGTTGTATCAGCAATAGCTTGTATTAGTAGTATCTTACATCACAGTAAGTAGTAGTATCTTTAATTATAAGTAGTAGTTTCTTACAACATATTAAGTAGTAGAATTTTACATCATAGGGTCTTTTAAAGAAAAAAAAAGTACAACTAAATGAATGCTTTTCTGAAAATGAATTTTTGTTCATATCGGTAGTTGTTTTCCTTATGATGATCACTGACTCAAGGTCATATGGTTTACCAACCTTTTTATTTACCACTACATCTCTGAGTGTGAGTGCTGGGGGTTACTGGTCCTGGCCCTACATTTTTTCAGTTTCAGCGTCTCTGCGTTATTTGATTGTATGCAGCGGGTAGTGACACCAAACTGAGCAGAGTCAGACAACAGAGGTCGTGAGTCGGATTTGAACACACAACATCTAGAGTACATGGTATATGCCTTCGCCCACTCAGCAACACACACAGAGACAGAGAGCGTGATGGATTACAGTGGATCCATTTGATGTTGACAGATGTGTCATGTGTGTATAGGATATTATCCTCTTGAACAGCTGTCACCACGACCGAAAACCTATGAAAACATCCACTGATCTGGATGTCATTTATCACCAGTTAGGTCACAAATGAGTACTTGACAACAAATCATGACCAAGTACTTTTCCTGTATCTGTGATTTGAGCAATTACACGTTTTGTGCATTCTTTTTGCTCCTGGCTGTGACCCAAACCTGTTGCTACAGTGGCTATAAAAAGTATCCACTCCCCTTGATTTTGTGCACATTTTCCTGTGCTGCAAAATAAGTTAAAAATACATTTATTTGGGAGTTGTGGTCTAAAATCTATGCAAAGTACACATATCTATCAAAGTGGAGTAGTCTTTGCTAAATTAGCCTTCTGGCTAGTTAGCTAGCTAACAGTTAGCTCAGGTTAACTGAGCTGAATCCTCTCACGCTACAACTTTAGCTGCAACTGTGATGGAGTAGAGACTAGGGCTAAAGACAAGACAGTTTACTGTGTCACAGTGACCTACAATTGGAAACAAATCCAGACCGCGCATCTTCCAGCAAAATGCGGCTGAATCAGATGCTTCTCAGCTTGAGGACAGCAAACTTCCAGAAAACAAAAGGGACTGGAGCACACTGATAGATTCACAGCCTTTAATTGTGCAAACAGACTAACGTTTTGACACTACTGTGTCTTCATCAGAGTCAAAGTGACCAGACTATATTCACTTTTTCTTACAATGTTACTGAATGTATCTACAGCCACACCACAACAAGCTTTTTCAGCTAGCTCTCTTTTGGTTGTTAGCTATTTTGCCATTATTTATGTACAGAAATTGAACCACCAGCTGCGGTTGCTGGGAGAGTTTGTGATGCAACTGCAAAGTCTCTATACTTATGGTGCGTTCCATTTGAACTGGGAAGTCGGCATTTCCGAGTTCCCAGTCGGAAATTTCAACTGGAACGCCCCCAGAAGTCGGATTTCCGACTCGGAAAGTCGGAAGAACCTCGCCAACCCCGACCTCAAAATCCAAGATGGCTGCTCCGCACCTCAAGCTGTAGTAATATACTGTTTATTAGCACTTCTGTCTTATTTGTGTCTCATTAAATCAGTTTTACACACAGTACTGTCCAACTTCTCTCTGTGGACATGTTGCTACGGTGTTTGTATGCGCATAATACCGCATAATGCATTGTTATCAACTGGTATTGCTAACAATGGCTAACCTGGCTAGAGCAAACCTCCACTTCCCCCACCCCGTGAAATTAAAAAAAAAACGAATTGGTTTTCCGACTTGTACTGGAACGCGGTCAACTCGGGTGTGACGTCATTCCCAGCTCCGACTTCCGACTTTCGAGATAAATGGAACAGAATACTGTATGCCAATGCACTCATATAAGAAGCAGTTGTTTACCGTCTTTCTTCAGGTACTAACACCATGAAAGAAGATTTTCCGTGCTTATACGAACGAGATGAATGTCCTCAGGAGCCGAGCTAGACAGAGACTTTAAATGGTCTTGACTTACAGTATGTCCAAATGTTTACAACCAGTGACTTCCTGCAAGTATAAGCATGAAAAGAAATCAGATATGACAGTGAGGGCCTCTTCTGAATGGAGTTAAAGCAACAGTACATTTGGAACTGTAGACAATATCATCAGTCAGTGTGGCCTGAGGCTACAAAGTCATTGAGTGTGATGGCATTTTCCCCCACAGAACTGCAGCAGTATGAACCATCCGCAGCTGGATGGTGATCTATGACAGCAGTCGTCTTGTCACAAATAACCGAATGCAGTGGTTCTCAACGTGGGGTCCGGGGACCACCAGTGGCCCATGAGGGGGTTCCAGGGGGTCCTCAGCAAATTGATGAATTGTTAAACTTCAGCATTATTTCATTTACGAGAAGTAAACAATTAGAGAATGTAGAAGAATGACTGTTTTGGTCATAGATTCACTGTTATCTCTCTGCCTACAATACAGATAGTCAAGGAATTCTGGACAAAATCATATCTAACATTAAAAATATTCTCAGATTTGGGTCCGCTAGAAAAAAATATAATTAAATGGGGATCCGTGGCCCCTAATGTGGACTAAATTAGGAGTCCTTGATATGAAAAAGGTTGAGAATCACTGACCAAATGGACCCCCCTTTGATCAGATTTTGTCTCAGGGGCCCATAAGGGAGGAATTTAGTTGTTGTTTTAGTACGGAAATGCAGAGATGTCTACACTGTACATGAATACAAGATTATAGTGGTGAAAGTGAAACCTATAGTCATTCTTAGACATTCTCTAATTGGGATCATTTCCAGTGATTTGAATTATACCGAAATGTAACTATTCGTCCTGGCTGGGGACCCCCTGGAACCCCCTCAAGGGGCCCCTGGAGGCCCCCCCCCCGGCGCCGCACTTTGAGGATGACTGATCCCTGGAGTGATGGAGCAGGCATGAAAGAAAACCCTCAAGAGCCATAAACGGTGGGGCTGTGCCTTCGGCTCGTCATCCTCTCTTTCCTTCCATCACTTTCTCTTTCTCTCTGCCCCCCCACCACCACCACCCACCCCCACCCCCACCCCCCACCCCTACAAGCTTGCGCATGCAGGCACACGTAAACACACATGCACCATCAATCTTTCAATCACAGCGTTGTGCAATAATCAAGGGTCAGAAGTTAAATGGTTTTACTCTAACAAGGCATCTGCAGTGAACTATTGCCTGCTGGCGTTCTACTTTCTCCGAGGCCTCGAGTGGATTTTCGCAACCAGGAACCCGTACACCCTTCTTATCAGTCCACATCACCAAGCGGGGCCGCAGCAGAGAAGAGCGTCTCCAAACCCCTGCTAATTGAGCTTCTTTTTTAGCCTTCATTTTTCCAGCGAACGGTTTTGCTCTGAAAGACGAAATTCCAGTACTGAGAACAATGAATTTAATAGTATTAGTATGGTTTTACTCATAAAAATCAATCATCTCAGCACTGCGAGTGTTGCTGGACTGTCCTCCCTGCCGGTTTTATCGGCCCATTCTGTTCGCCTTGCACGACTTGCACAAATCCATCAAATTCCTCATCAATAATAAGCTACTGCTTATTGATTGCCCAGCTACTTCTTATTGATAGCATGTCAAAGACGAGCTTCTATCCAAGCGCCAGACAATTACATTTTCTTAAACTGAATCTGAAGGTGCTTTGCGTTGTTGTTGTTGTTGTTGTTGTTGTTGTTGTTGTTGTTGGAGGCCGGAGCAGCACTCATTTATTTATGTATTTATGTATCTATGTATTTATGTGAGGCCTGCAAAGCTGTGAACAAAGCTGGGACAATAAAGTATTGTATTGTATTGTATTGTACTGTATTTGAATAATGGAATAATTTACCTTTTAATATCCGCCTAATAAAAAATAAATCATCCTTCAAAAAGATTATGAAGAGGCATTTATTGGCATGCAGATGACAGACTGAATAGCAGGAGCTATAACTCTGTACCAGTTTTCAATATTCATGTTCTGCTTCATATGGGTTGTATTATTCTCATTTTTTTTTTTTTATATATTATCTATATATTGATTTTAGTGGTATTCCACCTTAATGTATGTTTCAGTGTTGACTAGCAATTGTATATGAATGTATTTTTTCGCATTTTTTTATATTAATGTATATTGATGTAATTTAGTGTATATTAATGTAATTTAATGTTTATCATGTAATGTGTTCTGTACAGTATGTCAGGTGTGGACCCCAGGAAGATTAGCTGATTGCCATGGCATCAGCTAATGGGGATCCTTTAAATAAACAAATAAACAAATATTTCCCTTTTCCTGCTCAGAATTTCCTCCCGCTCGTGTGCCTGCCTGCCTCTCTAACCTTTAGGCTACCACTGCTGGTCCCAATACTCCCAGTGACAGAGCTGGGAGCTTAGCCTCCATCATCCACCTGAGGCCGTCCTGGACACTTTCTAGTCCAGATTTCTATCAGCAGCTGAGTGAATTACCTTTGAATTACCTTGAATTGCCTATAAATTCCTGCTGCCCATCCCCGGGTCGAACAGCCAGTGTAGTCCAGTGTTGGACGGTATCGTGTTACTGTAATATGATTACGTTTTAGTACAGTAGAGTAAGGGATTACATTATTTCAAATTCAGTAATTACATTACAGTTACTAACCCCAGTAATGCGCCGTTACTGCGTTACTTAAACCTTTTCTTTTCTCTGCTACTTTTTTTTTTTTTTTTTAAATCCCTGTTTGTTTGTTTTTCCTCATATGCAGTGGTGGAAAAAGTACTCTGATCCTTTACTTAAGTAAAAGTACCAATACAGCAATGTAAAAATACTCCATTACAAGTAAAAGTCCTGCATGAAAAATCCTACTTAAGTAAAAGTACATAAGTATTAGCAGCAAAATGTAGTTAAAGTATTACAGTAAAAGTAGTGGTTTGGTCCCTCTGACTGATATTTTATTATATATGACATCATTAGATTATTAATACTGAAGCATCAGTGTGTAAGCAGCATGTTACTGTTGTAGCTGCTGGAGGTGGAGCTAGTTTGAACTACTTTATATACAGTTAGCTAGTTTAGTCCAGTGGTTCCAAACCTAGGGGTCGGGCCCCTCCAAAGGGTCACCGGATAAATCTGAGGGGTCGTGAGATGATTAATGTTGGCATGCTGTAACATTCTTAAAGTAATAATCTCTGACATTTTCCATTTTACTACTTTCTATCTGATTGATATAACACAACAGTGATTCAACCTATATCAAGTTCATGAAAGCTTTTAAATTTGTTCTAAACACCTGGTGTCTTGTAGATCTTTCCTCTGGCGCACAGGAAGTGATGCGTTTCACATTTCCGGTTTGTTTAGAATCAACAGAAGAAGAAGTGGGTCGCTAGCATGAGCAGCGATAGCCACCGTGGCTGAACGGACCCCAAACTTGAGGTTTTATGGGTATAAGGAGACGGATGTTGACATCTGAAAGCCAGCAGTTCCTCCCTGATGCTCATGTTCTCAAGTCCATCATGCTCAGCTAAAGTTACAAGAACAGGCATCAGATTTGTTTTGACTCCGCCCGGCTGCCGAAATCTCTAACCTGGCATGATGACAGCTTACTAAAACTCAGATAAACTTGTGAGTCAATGGCCTTGGTTCACTTGTAATTGGGTGTGAACATAAACAAACAAAATACAACACTTTAATCTGGCATCCATATCTTATGCTCTACCTATTGCTGGAAACCCTACTTTTGCACCATCTAATCTTGATAGATCTAATCTGCTCTGGAAAAAGGCAGGCATCCATACAATAGGAGACTTGTACACTGAAGGCACCTTTGCTTCCTTTACACAAATACAGAGTAAATATAAATGACCAGGAAGCAACGTCTTTAGATATTTCCAAATAAGAGACTATGTAAGACAACACCTGCAAAATTTGGAGACTTTTAGAGGCTCCGGTCAGGGATAGAGTTAAGGGATAGCAGAGAGCGTTTTTTTTATTTCTATTTCTCTTGCATTTTGTATTTTGCATTTCGTTATATGTATTATGTACATTTGTTCAAAGAAAACGAAAAAGAGCATATTCCGGTCTAATTGCATGTATATTTGTATGGATATATATGCTCATGTGTGTGTATTTATGTCAACATGCCCAAATAAAAAACATTTGACAGAACAAACAAAATACAAGAAAATTGCAACAAAATTAACTTCTGGTTAATTTATGGTTAAACTGTGGTTTGGAGCACAGACAGCCAGCTGCAGGTGTGATCACACCTGTACTGTAGAACATTTCACAGATACCAGACCAGCCCTAGCGTTGCAGGAGACCGGGAAGTGGACGGTTGTCACACAGCCAACAGCAACAAAAGACTTCTAAAGAAGCCGGGCAAACAGCCAAGGGACTGGAGGTAAGATTGTCCTGCAAACAGGGGCGCGGCGGCAATCACTCCTACTGATTTATGACAGCGGTGGAAATGACCAATGAGAGCGCCCGTAAAGAAGCTTGGTTACTTTATAAATCACCATTCAAACAGCCTTGAAAGCCATTTTGACCAGCCTCATTTTTTTTTTTATAAGGCCTATAGTGACACGTCCAAGCTTTCTTACTGTTGTTGATCCTGTGGAGCAACACCCTTGGAAAGAGCTCGAGGTTGAGAAATCGACTCGAAAAAAGACAGAGCGAGGAGCTGAAATGGGGATTTTTGATGATGTAACCGCATGGTGTCATGCTTTTAAAATTCCATTTCCTCATCATAAAGTATTTTATCAAGATTCGTGTGCTGCTAGACGTTTGGATGCAAGAGTATCCATATCCTAAAGGTTGTTTATGGATGAAAAGTTCAAAGGAGAGAACTGGGATTTTAATGTTTGAATTTATGTAAAAACCGGTGTTGTTTCAACCAGCATTTCAACCAAAGTATGGACCTTTAAATCACACCTTAAAATAGATGTTGGCTTGGTTTGGAGATGCACTGCACATGTGCGTCCGTGTTACCGTGCTTCACTGTTTATACAGCAGAGAATGTATAAAACATAAAGAAATAAGTGGGGAAATACATGCAAAAATAAAATAAACAGCAATATGGATGTTTGATAAGGTATGGAATTGAACAGCAGATACGCTTTCATCTCTCTCTCTCTCCCTCACACACACACACACACACACACACACACACAAACACAGACAGGGACTCTTGCAAAAAACAATAGAGGAAGCTCCACAGCTGTGGAGTATTTTACTGTGGTGGAGCCTGGTACCATTTTGCATATCAAGATTACAACTCACAGCAGCACATAGCCCAACTTCCAAATGAACATCTTCCTCTTTCCAAAAGATTTCAACACGACAGTTTCACTACTCATCCTGACACTGTACCAGTCTATTCAACCTTATCGTGCTGTTTTCCCCTGCCAGCAGCTAGCCAAAGCTCCTAAATCTCTTTAATTAAATACCAGGATCAAAATGCTCTGAGTGGATGGAGAAATAACTTTGTACTTATCATTTGCGTGTTTTACTGACATGATTATCATCCCTAGTAAAAATTTCCAGAAGCAGCGTGTAAGTTAAATGTAAACGTTGTGACATCTCCAAACACAGCAGTTAAAAAATGAAGAAACGATACACTTTCAGGTTCTCTGAATTCGATCAAGTGGTTTTTTTTATCTTGGCAGCAAAACCAAATTATGACAAAATTCAAACCGACTCTTGAGAATATTACTCTATATGAGCTTATACAGTTTACAAGTCAGGAACCATGGGAAAATCACTCACTCAATACAGTCAACTTTTCATTGCTGTTGACTCTTCTATCACACAGCATAGATTTTACTTTTAAAGACGAATAAGAGGCAAAAGAAGGCAGACTGCCACCGTCTGATCCTCATGATTCCATGCGGTTCAGACACCTCGCATTTGCCGAACGCTAAAATGAATGACACAGCAAATTGTGGGAGCTTGTCGACGAGACTGAGTCACCTTTCCCTGCAATACGACCACAGCAATGCAGCCTACTGTCTCCTCTGCGGTACAGACAGTACAGGCTTAAAGCCAAGTGGGTTTATGCATCAGAGAAAGGCACAAACCAGGCAGAATTATGGCATTCATGTAGTCAGTGTTGTTATTTGATTGGTGTTCCCTGGAAAACAACACATCCATATTCTATTCTAGTCTAGTCCCAGAGTGCCAGTCACTTAAAGGGGCCCTTCATAAATGGCCATGATTTCGCACATACTGTTCACAGTTATTGCAAAAACAAAACCGACAAAAAACACAAAAAAATTGAGAGCTAATGAGAGTTAACAGTGTGCAGGACAATGACAAAATACAGTTCAGCTCATACAGTATGTTCAACTAAGAAAGATATTATGTAAGATACGTAAGTGGTAATAGCTATTAACGTACACTGACTTTACAAAATATTAGGAACCTCTATTAGGATAATATGGGATGATCTTCGTGAAAACAGTAAGTGTTCCTAATAATTTGTACCGTCTGTGTCTATCATTTAAACAAGACAGCAATGATGCAGTGTACTTACATTTCTCCCAGTGCATTCTGCACAACACGCCTCTCAGAAACAACAATAATTTGATTGCCGCTGCTTATCTGGACAGCAGTATCTTATAGTTTAACTGTAAGAAATCAAAGTGGCAGGTTGACCGGGGTGCTTTTTGAACAGCCTGGAGCCTGCCACCAAACCCCCTGGGATGTGACAGCTCCTCCAACCACAAATCTCCCTCATGCATCTAGTTTCAGTGCATTGACACTACTTCAAGTTCAATTTGCACGTACCACACAAAAGGTGAAAACTTTTCAAAAAGAGGGAGATGACGATGCCCTTTTCTTGTTTAATAGCCGATTGATGACTTTAGGTGAATTTATTAATGTATTTCATTCATAGGGTAGACATTGCGTGACCTTGGTATTATAAGGTTCTATCTGACCTTTTTGTCAAAACTGAGTTAGTCGCATGAACCTATTCTATGAGTGCCTGTCGACATATGTGTGGTGTTATTTTTTTGAAAATAATGATTTCTGAGTATGTAATTTCTAAAACAAAAGGACCCATCTCCCTTTAACTCAATGGATGCTGAAAAATTTGAAGCGCAATATCTCAGAACTATCCTGAAGGCAGATAGAACCGTATAATTCTAAGCTCACGATTGTATAATTGAATAATTTGATTGGCAGATTTATTTAGAGCCCATGGGGAAAACCAACTTTTTTGGAATTCATTAGCTGTATATTTTTTTCAAGAGTTAAGCTATAAATGGTCGGTATGCTAATTCCTCATCACTGAAACTCTAAATGGTTTCCCAGGTGAAATGATCAGTTAGCATCTTTAAACATCAATATATTATTGTTAAATTAATTGTGATAACTACCACAAACAAATGAGACCATGGTGCAAATGACTGGTAGCCTCTATCTCTAGCTTTAGCTCTGTTAGCTCTGGAAGAACAGCGCCCTCTTCCTGTTTTGTGCCATAAAGCAGTCCAGCAGTTTTCCCTCCAAATCCGACCTGATGGCACACAATGTAAAATGCAGCGTAGAGGCCGCTAGAGGCTGACAGTCAGTCTCGTTTGTTTACGGTAATTATACTAATGTCTGAAAATTAATGTGGTCATATTGATGTTGAAATGTTACACACAGCATCTTTAAATCAATCTACACTTCTTGTCGAACACTGTAATTTGAGAATTGTTCCAGCCCCTCCGGTCGTGCTGCTATAGTAAAGTGGAAAATTGGAAACTGATCTGAGATGTCGGTGCACAGGATGTCAGTCATTACTCAGAGAGCTAACAGCTACAGCTATTATCTGTAAGAGTAGCAAATGAAGAAATTATGCCGGTCCAGGAAAAAACATAAAAATCTGCTGTGAGAGATTGTGTCTCTAATTTGAGTGAATTAACGTAAAAACCAGCAAAAAGAAAACAGGTTGGTGCTTTCTTTGTTAATCTTTTCTCAAGGTACTCAATAAAACTGTCAATGTTAGCGTCAGGTGGCTTGCGGAGGCAGTTATCACTTGTTTATCTCCAAAGTAAGAAGGAGGAGGTTTCAAGTTAAGTGTGATTCAACATCAGTCGAGAACAAAGTCTACTCCCCTGATAAACTGAAAATCCTTACAAAACACACTCCTCCACCAACTAGACTATGAAAATGTTGTTCTTTTGGCAAGAGTGATTCTCTAATTTGTTATTTTTTCAGTGGACAGCTATATCCTTCCCCAACCTCTTACACTGATCGGATAGCCTGTCTGAATTTGTCTGTATAACAAGCAGACTTTGCTCGTTGTTCACATTTTGTTCACAAAGAAAATGTAAAAAAAAAAAAAAAAAACTTGCTGAGGCTTTTCTGGCCAAGTATGGTTCAGACACAGCCGGCAGTGGTTGCGTTGTTTACAGTCATTTCAGCAGGGTTCAGTTCCTCTTTTCAAGACATGAAAGGGGACAATAAGAGTTAGAAATGGAAGGTTTTAATCCACTGAGAAAAGTCAGAATTCTGAGGAAAAAAGTCAGAATTCTGACTTTAATCCCAGAACTCAAACGCATTTTTCACATGCGGCCCTAATCCTCTTCCGTAGGTATCACGTTTCAAATGGTGCATACCTTCAAACTGTGTATAAATTGCGTTAATGACAGCTTGGTCCTCAGGCTATGACTGACCATTAACCTGCAGTGCATGATGCCACAAATGGTTTATGCCTCCTCAGCTCGACACTTCTCTAAGGTTACTCAAACAAAACGGCAACAACAGTTTGACGTTGGACTCGAGAAACAGGAACCACACAACTGGGTTATGCTCTCCTTCTTTACTCCCTATGGATTCCAAACGACCTGATCCTACAAAACCACCCGGATCCTACAAAACCAACCCCGATCCTACAAAACCAACCCGATCCTACAAGAAACGCACCAAATTGTGCTGGATTTGATTCTCGGTGCGTCGAATTCCTCAGGACAAATGTTTTGTTCTCACCGGGCGCATTAGCATAGAGAACAGCTGCAGAAATCTGGAGTCTAAATTCAGTCTGTTTGGCCGACGCCGAGACTGAAACCGGCCTGCGTCGGTCTATCTGGCGGCGTAGGAGGGAAACACCTGCATGTACTTAGAGGTTGACTGACCACCAACGCACAAAAACCACAAGCGCAAACTCTTGTGACAGTAAGCCTTGAAACATCTGCACGTTTCAGTGCATAAACTAAAAATAAAAAAAAAAAAAGAGATGAATTTACAGTACGCATTACATCAGTTTGATACGGCTTACTATGACGTACGTTACACATTTAAGCCCTAAAGGTTCGAACTCCCACACTACATCTGCCCCCTGCTTTACTTACGGTCCCGGGTGGCATGTTCAGACGATAACCATTGGAAGATGCAGAAAAGAAGCAAGAACTTCCATTTTCACTCTGCATTTTTTTGTATTTTTTTTTTTTGGAGGTTCAGTAAGTTCCAGCAAAGTCCTTCAGTCCCCTGTGCGACTACACTTTTGTCTGCTGCTGGATTTTGACTGTGTGCAGTGGGTGATGCAAAGCGCGGCTCCGTGCAGATAGCTGATGCAAAGAGGTTCTCGGATGATTTAAGAGGGGAGCCTGGGCTTATAGTGAAATGCGATTGTACACCGTGGGACATTCGCTCGAGCACGTTCGGTGTTTTTTTGCACGGTGGCGGCCGGCGTGGATTTGTTTTGACAGCGGGCCGTGTCAGTCACAGATCGCCGGCCTCAAAGAGTATGTCAAAGAGAGAGAGAGAGGGGGGGGGGGGGAAACGTCAGAAAGACGGGTAAAAGACTGAAACGCGGTGAGGAGAAGAGAGAGCGAGAGAGAGAGAGAGAGAGAGGAAGAGAGAGACACATGCATGCAGGGCCCTTCCTAATATTCTACTAGTCTAGACTCTAGACTGAAGAGCCTTCTGGCTGTACCTCGGTCTGGACTCAAGACTAACTGAAGTGACTGAAGGGTCCTTTAGACTGTCCCTAAATTTAAGCTCAAGTCTAAAGGTGATGGAAGGTCCTTCTGACTTTCCCTCAATCTAGACTCAAGACTAAAGGTGACTGAAGGGCTTTCTGACAGTCCCTCGGTCTAGACTCAAGACTAAAGGTGACTGAAGGGTCCTTTAGACTGTCCCTCAGTTTAAGCTCAAGACTAGAGGTGATGGAAGGTTCTTCTGACTTTCCCTCAATCTAGACTCAAGACTAAAGGTGACTGAAGGGCTTTCTGACAGTCCCTCGGTCTAGACTCAAGACTAAAGGTGACTGAAGGGTCTTTTTGGCTGTCCCCACAGAAAGTGTAAAGACTAAAGGTGATGGAAGGTCCTTCTGACTTTCCCTCAATCTAGACTCAAGACTAAAAGTGACTGAAGGGTCCTTTTGGCTGTCCCCACAGAAAGTGTATGAAACCCATGACCAAAATAGTCATACATTCTGTCATTGTGTTACTTATGAATGGAATTCTAGTGAAAATAAATTATTCCCCTTTTTGCTGGGGACCCCCTGGAACCCCCTCAAGGACCCCTGGGGGTCCCCAGACCCCACTTTGAGAACCACTGCTTTAGACTGTCCCTCAGTTTAAGCTCAAGACTAAAGGTGATGGAAGGTCCTTCTGACTTTCCCTCAATCTAGACTCAAGACTAAAGGTGACCGAAGGGCTTTCTGACAGTCCCTCGGTCTAGACTCAAGACTAAAGGTGACTGAAGGGTCCTTTAGACTGTCCCTCAGTTTAAGCTCAAGACTAAAGGTGATGGAAGGTCCTTCTGACTTTCCCTCAATCTAGACTCAAGACTAAAAGTGACTGAAGGGTCCTTTTGGCTGTCCCCACAGAAAGTGTATGAAACCCATGACCAAAATAGTCATACATTCTGTCATTGTGTTACTTATGAATGGAATTCTAGTGAAAATAAATTATTCCTCTTTTTGCTGGGGACCCCCTGGAACCCCCTCAAGGAGCCCACTTTGAGAACCACTGCTTTAGACTGTCCCTCAGTTTAAGCTCAAGACTAAAGGTGATGGAAGGTCCTTCTGACTTTCCCTCAATCTAGACTCAAGACTAAAGGTGACCGAAGGGCTTTCTGACAGTCCCTCAGTCTAGACTCAAGACTAAAGGTGTTTGAAGGGGCTTTTGACTGTCCCTCAGTCTAGATTCAAGGCTAAAGGTTATTACACCTTTACCATCTGGGTCTATGGGTTGTGGAACACCTTTCTGAGGAACTAGTTAATTCAGTATCATCTTTTAAATCACTTCTAAAATGTACTTTTATATACTCGCTTTTATGTAATGTTTTTTCCCATGTTTTCATTTCTTATCGTTTGTATTCTTCATTTGTAGTTTTAGGGTTCGTTTTAATGCGTCCACTCCTCGGTGGGCTGCATCAGTCACAGATCGCCGGCCTTGAAGAGCAAAGAAAAGAGAGAGAGGGGGGGGGGGGAACATCAGAAACGACGGGTAAAAGACTGAAACGCTGTGAGGAGAAGAGCGAGAGAGAGAGAGAGAGAGAGAGAGAGAGAGAGGGAGTCATCTATCCGTGAAGGTTACAGTTATTTTTTTCACTGAGAGCCCCGGTTTGTCAGTTTAGCCTGTGGGGCTGAGTTTCGCCGTAGATCCTATCTCCGCGGCTCCCATTAGAGTTTTAAGGACTTCAGCTGCTATCTCCGTCTACTGCGGCTTCACTGTTGACCCAGACAAAGACATTGGGATCGCTATCTGAGCCTCATCTCTCTCCCAGTCAACTGCAAGTGCCAGCAAGTGAGGCTCTGAACCCCAACTACCGCACTGTCGAAAAAAAGACAAGGGAGGTAACTCAGCTTGCGGGCAGGGATGCAACCCTACAGGCTCGACTGGCATTTAAAAAAAAAAGAAAAAAGAAAACACTTAAGGGAAGGCAAAATACAGCGCTAGAAAACGCGTGTCACGCCTGATAGCATCATGCGCATAAGAAGTGTAATTGCCTTAGGGCTTTCTCAGACGAAACTACACACACATTCCTCGAGGGTATATAACCTGTTGGTATATCATCATTTTAAAGGAGAAATCCACCCTAAAATACTTAAAGGTTTTGGTGTCAGTCCCTCAGAATCGAAAAGCGAGGGTTTCTTTCTCGAGCCGCCGTTTTGCACCAAGAGACGTTCAATAATCATACAGGGAGAGATCCGTCATAGAAGAAGATTTCCAATGCAGATCATTCTGGGAAATGTAGGAAATCGGTAGGAATAGACGAGGAAGATTGAGGGGAAAGTGGGTTCTCCGATAAAAGTAAATCACAACACTTCATAAAGTAGCTCCTGGAATGTATTGGACATCACAGGTTGGTGATACAGTATATGACAGTGTAAGAGGATCTAAGGAGGGATTTCCCCTTTAAGCAATGTTTCCATGTGCAAAGTAGGCCTTGCTAAGAGGATAACTGTGTTCCTCACCCTGGCTATACCAGGTGTTCCATATCTAAGCTCCATCAGTTACATTGTGTTTTTACAGCTAAATACCATTAAAAAAAAAAAATTTAATTAAAAAAAATCCCAAAACTATAAACACTGTATGTAACTATAAGCAAGAATTGCATTCTTGTCAGGGTGGAAAAGCCTTTGAAACAGCATTTAGATCATGGGACACTAAAACTCTCAATTTAAACCCAAAATAATAATAATAATGATAATAATGATAAAAAAAAAAGAAGAAGAAGAAGAATACGGAAGCGTAATGCATTCACTTGAGAAAAAAAAATTGCCCTGTTTTTCTGAATTAACAAGATAATTATCTCAGAATTCTGAGAAAGGTTTTCATGGAAGAAAAAAAAATTCTGCTCTGTTTTTCTGAATTAATGAGATACCTCAAAATCCTGCGAGAAGCTCTCACCTGCATGGAGTAGCCATACGGTTGCTGCTGCTAATCAGTCTGACCCTCCAACTGTGCTATATGATTCCAAGTACGGGGTCAATACAGGTAAGGTATCTATGGTATTAGTTACATGTTACATGCCAAACTATATCAGAAAAACAGAGCAGAATTATTTTTTTTCCCCATGAAAACTTTTCTCAGAATTCTGAGATAATGATCTCGTTAATTCAGAAAAACAGGGCAAATTTTTTTTTCCTCAAGTGAATGCATTACGCTTCCGTATTCTTCTTCTTCTTCTGCTTCTTCTTCTTCTTTTTATCATTATTATTATTATTATCTTTGGGTTTAAATTGAGAGTTTTCGTGTGAATGCATTACGCTTCCATAGAGGAAGAAGAAGCAGAAGAAGGAGAAGAAGAAGAAGAAGAAGAAGAAGAAGAAGGTGGACGACTGACAGGTTTTCAATGAACAGACAACACCGGCCCCACATATCAGCAAACATATCAGTCTACCTGATGTACAGAGATGAGTGAAACTGCAGAGTGACAGTGAAAGACAGATAAAGGGAATGGCATGCTGCAGAGGTCATAAGTCAAACCCATAATATATTGAGTACACCGTTTGTATCTGCATGCCCTCTCTGTGAACTTTAACAGGGACGCTGATGGCAGAAACTGTTTTTAGGAGAAGAAAGTGTCTATTTAGGCATTCTGCAGCTCCACATATTATTTCCATGCAGAATATCACAGCTACAGCACAGCAGATACAATCAGCGGCTCCATCCTGCATCCCGAGTCTCCCAACTACTCTTGACCTGATGTGACCTTATGGTTTGACCTCTCATGCTTAACGGCAGGCCATGCCGGGTGTGGCTTGTGCGTGTGTGTGTGTGTGTGAGGGAAAGAGAGAGAGAGAGAGATGGGATTTCCACGCAAGAGGCTGCTAAACCACTCTCCTTCCAGTGAAGCCTAATGAAGGAATGTGATAGAGCAGATAGACGGCCAGAACATTCTCTGAGGGAACGGGGAGTGAAAGGAGGTAGAGACAGCGAAGTGACAGGGAGGGTGGGGTGGGGGGGGTTAGTGTGTGTGTGTGTGTGTGTGTGTGTGTGTGCCAGGCTCCGGCACAGCTCGGCCTTGGCCTGTGTGTACATGCCAGCCCTTAAAGGGGTCTGAAGCACGCCCCGACCTGCAGAGCAAACAGATCCGCTCCGGGGGCTGTGGCTTCACGCTCACCTTTCACTTACTCATACTTACACTTATTGCTCTCTCTTTCACACACACACACACACACACACACACACACACACACACACACACACACACACACACACACACACACACACATACACACGTTGCACTCACTTTCCCTTACTTTCAGGCAGGCCGGAGAGACGGAGGACACTCTTTGGCCCCCTTCACCCATCTGGAGGATCCAGGCTTGAACTCAAAAGAACACTTAAGGGTGGGTGGGGGTGGGGGGGGGATGCAAAGTGCTTGCACAGCTGCTCCTATTGAATAAATGGTCAAACAGTGAGAGGATTTGACAGAATATAGAACAACTAGTGTTAATCTTACTCCTGGTTTACGAGTCGGAGTTCAGGAGAGTAAACAGGCAGTGAGCTCCTGAAAAAGTACAGGAACCATTCCCCGTATCAACTGAAATAACACAGATAACAATAAATGGAAATGAATGCGGGTGGCATGCAGTGCAAAGTCATAAAAAAAAAAAAAAAATTCTTTCAGTGTTTGTATTGATTGCAAAAAAAAAAAAATCTGCAGCACGTCTGGAAAGCCCCCAGAGTGGCAGAAGTGGTTCTTTACCGGCTTAATATTTACCTCGCACACACACACACACACACACACACATACACACACACACACACACACTGAAATGAGCGTTAATTTTTGATGAAAGGTCATCAAATCATTCATGGATGGTGGATGTTTTTTTGGGTTTTTTTTTTTGCTGTTTTGCAGTTTAATATGCAATATGATTAACGGCAGTGCTCCAGTATCCATTAATTTATTTGTTTATTAGAGAGAAAGAGAGAGAGAGAGAGAGAGAGAGAGAGAGAGAGAGAGAGAGATAGAGCAAAAGCACAATTTTTCTGTTTGTATTTTTAAGTTAATTTTACCTACTCACACTTCACACTTGCTTTGGCAGTGTAAACTGTGTTTCCCGTGCCAATAAAGCCCCTTTGAATTTGAATTTGAATTTGAATTGAGAGAGAGAGAGAGAGAGAGAGAGAGAGAGAGAGGGGGGGGGGGGGGGGGGGATGTTTTTCTCTGGAAACCGGAAAATACAAATTTCGGTATTCCGGCATGAGCACATGTCGTTTTAAAGGGTCAAATCCTTCTGAGCTACACTGGTTAATGAGTATAGAATAGTTAATATCACAAAAAAAAAAAAAAGAAAAAGCCTCTCCACAAATGAACTCTCTGACATTCAATACAAGTCTAGTCATTTTTTAGTTAGTTAGTTAGTCGCATGAACCTCTTCTGTGAGTGTTGACATATGTGTGGTGTTCTTTTTTTGAAAATAATGATTTTTTGAGTCTGTCATTTCTAAAACAAAAGGACCCATCTCCGTTTAACTCAATGGATGCGGAAAACTTTGAAGCTCAATAACTCTAGAAGTTAGAACTATCCTGAAGGCAGATAGAACCTTATAATTCTAAGCTCACGAAACGCATAAAAAACACATAAACAAACAAACACAACATACAACAAGCATGCAATATACAATAAACACGATAACATAACATAATAAAGAAAGAAAACAACCACAAAAAAACAAAAATCAATATGCTCCTTGGAAGGCTAATCGGATTTTTGACATAAACATGACCATAGACTATAATGTTTTAGTGTTACACTGTGATAGCAGTATATCATATGGTCTGGTGGTCTGCCTGGTGCTGCAGCCGCGAAGACATCAAACAGCGCGGCGGCCATATTCAGGAAACTGCGCCACTTCCCTTTTCTGCTTCTGAGCAGTGGCACGGGGCAAACAGTGCCAGGTGCTTTTACAGTTAATCTTAGTTAAACATCAGCTTTCCTCAGAACACTCTATCCCGAGTCGGGCGGGGGCAGAGAGAGAGAGACGGGTCGACCTCACAAAGCACCGACTTGTCCCGCTGTGTCATTGTTAAAGGGAAGGGACGAATAAAACATGAAACGACGAGATCTCTTCTCCACAAAAGGCTCGTTAAAAACACCCACACGGCGGCGTCTGGCGCTCGCGGCTTTAAAGGAATAGTTCACCCAAAAATGATAAAATTCGGTCATCGTCTACTCACCCTCATGCCAAAATGAAACACAGGTGGAATTCGATTGCAATGTCAATGGGGACAGTGATTCTCAACCTTTTTCATATCAAGGACCCCAAAAGTAGTCCTCATTAGAGCCACGGACCCCCATTTGATGAGATGTTGTCTCTCTGACCCAAATCTGAGAATATTTTTATTGTTAGATATGATTTTGTCCAGAATTCCATGACTATCTGTATTGTAGGTAGAGAGATAACCGTGAAACTATGATCAAAACAGTCATTCTTCTACATTCTCTAATTGTGTTTACTTCTTGTAAATGAAATGATGCTGAAGTTTAACAATTCATCATTTTGCTGGGGACCCCCTGGAACCCCCTCAAGGACCCCTGGTGGTCCCCGGACCCCACGTTGAGAACCACTGAGTTCCAAACCAAAAACAGCCAAACAATCACACTGTGAATAGAAAGACCTATACACCATTATTTGTTGCAAATCAATCAGCTGTAGTTCAGATTTGCACTAAATGATGGTGTAAATATACTGTAGGTCTTTTTGGAACTCTGAAGAACTGGTCCCCACTGACTTCAGTTGTTTTGGAGAAGGCTGCTATGGAGTTGTGCTGGCAGCCTCCCTGTGTGTTATATGGACAAACTTCACCTGTGTTTCAACTGGCATGAGGGTGGAGTAGAGGATGACCGAATTTTCATTTTTGGGTGAACTACTCCTTTAAGAACTAAAGTAGATGTTTTACAGGTCGCTCAGGAGGCCGCATAGTTGTGAGATGGAGTAAGCATCTCAACAACAGGGCAGGAGTAACCAATTAGAAGTGTATCAGGATCTGTCCGGTTGGAACTAGTTCCGCGATAAAACATCAATGAGTCCTGTTGATACCCACATAAGAGGAGTGACTCACATTTCAATGGCGTGTTGATTCATCATTCGGTTGATTTGATTTATCCGCACTCTGAAAAGGCTTGTTAAACATTATACGTTCTTCATATTTGCACTTTCATATGCGCAAGGAGCATTCTGCACAATAAAGTCAGACATGATGGATTCCCTGGTGCATGCATGGCTATGTGCATGACAGTGCTGACATGGATCTGCTTTCAGCATGCAGCAGACATACTGTGTCCAAGTGAGATTTTATTGTCTTTTTTTTTTTGAGTTTGGAATTAAAAGTTGAAGTTGTTTATTTTTTCATTCACCGGTAACACTTTACAATAAGGGTACACTAAGTTAAGGGTTAGTTAATGCTTAATAAGGGTTAGTTAATGCTGAATAAGCATTAACTAACCCTTATTTAACAGTTAACTAATGTGTAATTTACTAATGGTGTTCATGTTAACTAAGGTATTAATTTATACATTATTTAAAGATGACTATTAAATAATGTATAAATTAATACCTTAGTTAACATAAACACCATTAGTAAATGATTACCAGACACATTAGCTAACTGTTAATTAAGGGTTAGTTAATGCTTACTAAGCATTAACTAACCCTTAACTCAGTGACCCTTATGAGTGTTACCCATTCACCTTTGATCATTCGTGATCCTCGAACGTTACTTTATGCTTGTATGGCGCTATCTTTTTTTTTGTAAAAGCTTTTTGCAATTAAATATTTAAAAAGATAGGTCGTTTTCTGCAGACGGGCTGTCATATCTTTGATTTTCTCGATATCTCACAATTCTAAAACTCATCATTTGGTCCCAAAAATGAGAGAAGAAGGAAAAAAGTGTCATCTCTGGTTTACTGATTTCTGATTAAAAAAAAAAAAAAAATAGCCACTACCATCACTTTAGGAATGAATCCATCAAGCCACCGCGAGACAGCCGATCTGGCAGCGAGCGGGCGCCCTGCGGCTGCTCCCCAGCCCCCTGCAGAACAGGAAGGCTCATCACACAGTTGCCTTCGAAAAAAAAAACTCAAAAGCAATGCCGTGAGCTGCAGGGAAAGCGCTCACATGCTACATTGAAACTCGCTTAATGGATACTCCCTTCAGCTCGAGCGCAAGTGGGGGCTTGCACGGGTTTCTTCGGTGTGAATCAAAGTAAACCGTGACTAAATACTCTGCTAACACACACACACACACACACACATACATATACCGTGCCCTGCAGTTCATATTATTTGAGGCCTCAATGACACATGTGCCTTTCTGCCAGTTAAATTTGTTTTTTGGGTTTTTTTTCAATCTGAACATGTTAACACATTTGGGTAACACTTTACAATAAGGGTCACTAAGTTAAGGCTTAGTTAATGCTTAATAAACATTGACTAACCCTTAATTAACAGTTAACTAATGTGTCTGGTAATCATTTACTAATGGTGTTCATGTTAACTAAGGTATTCATTTATACATGATTTAATAGTCATCTTTATAAACTATTAAATCATGTATAAATTAATACCTTTACACTTAGTTAACTGTTAATTGTGGGTTAACTTAGTGACCCTTAACTTAGTGACCCTTATTGTAAAGTGTTACCCACATTTGTTGTAACTAATATCAGTCATAATCAGTGGTTCATGGTATGGGGGAATGTCTTCCGGATGTGAATTGGTGTAGGGGCAACTCAACTACTCAACAAACCTGTTTAACTGTTCCTGTCTGTGTGTAACAGATACACTGTATATAGGGAATTCCACCATATTGACAGGATGATCAGCAACGGCACATTGTGGCCCCAAGAACGAGAAAACATACAGTCGAGCAAACTGAATCAGAAGAATGAAAAACAGAGAACAGAGAACGGAGGAAACACAACTGTTGCATGCTGGTCTGATTCCGCCACACAGAAAATAGAGAGAAACTCCAGTATGTCTCAGGAGCCAGAATGGTGGCAGTTTGAAGGAGGTGTTTCATTATAATGCTCTACTGCCACCTGGTGGTAAAACATCGTCACTAACAGATCACACAAGCAAAAGACCTCGCAGGATGATCCCCAAACACTAGATGGCGCCAGAGGTTTGGACACGCTCGGTTTGCAGTGGCTGCCCGTCATTTACAATGGAGATGAATGGGCAGATGATGCAAGTGTGGTTGAAACTATTTGGTTGCAGCAGCCAAGAGGAAGATAATTTCACGGTGGGTGATCACGCAACCAGTTAACACTCCAGTTCAACCACTCCAACTTGGCACAGTGTTTGGCTTACAATTACGACCAGCCAAATCCACTGAAGGCTTTGCAACTCTTTTGTTATTTTTTTAAATGCCACTGTCTGTCTGTGTCGACACATTCTTTTGAACACAATAACTCAAGAACAACACATGACAAAAACTTCATACTTGCACCATGGGTTCTGCCTATAGAGCAGATGGTCCGATCCGATTGTGAAGCACCTTGCTGCACAAATCTTCATATTAATGAGGAAAAATGTTCTTGAAAATAGTGGCGAGTACTGAATGTGCCTATAGTCTATAATTAGTCTCTAATACCATGTTGCGAAATATTCCTCTTAAATGCAGTATCTTGATTTAAGGGAAATATTCTACAACGCCACTAAATGGAATATGTGAAGCAAAAGCATGTTGCAGTCTTAATGCAATATGCTGAGGTGACAGCCAGCATTTTTTTAATTATGCCTTTTATTGTTTCCTTAAAAAAACAATACAATACGCATAAAAGAAGCAGAATCATTACCACAAAAGTTACAAAATCAACTTGGTAACTTGGGGGTTTCTTCTCCTTAAATTAAATTTGTGTGCATTTTGGCATATGCATGAAGATGTTGACATGCTAAGGCATTATTAGCATGTCATCATCTTCATGCACATGCCAAAATACACACTAAATAGCCTGACATTGGCCAACCACCCATTAATGATTCATATTTAGTAATAAATATGATTTTAGCTGTAAATACATACCATAGCTTGCAACATGATAGCAACGAACACATCTATTAAACATGAATACTCAGCTTAGGTGAAATTCCAGCGGCAAGAGGGGAGAAGAGGACCTTAGGTGGGACTGCAGTTCCCAGCATGCTTAGTTCAGTTATGACATCATTCGCATGCCACAAGATCCCTTGGGAAGAGCAAGGTCCTTGGTGTCGAGGGAACTGCTGGTGCTGGAGATGGATAAAGGCAAGGCAAACTTTATTGATATAGCACATTTCATACACAAGGCAAATGCAGTGTGCTTCACATAAAACAGAAAAAAAACATATACACTCCACAACTAAAATGACATTAAAAAAGAAAGTCAAGTTTATTAAAATAGCACAGTTCGTACACAGGGCAACTCAAAGTGCTTTACATGATTAAAAGAGAGAAATAAAAACAGAGATTGGTAAAATAAAAGTAAATAAGTAAAAGTAAGAAAATTTAAAACAAGAAAATAATTTCTGAACACTGAAAGTTAGAGTAAGGGCAACATTCTAAAATCAGTAAGAGTGTTACAGTATAAAAATCGAAGTTCTGTCGACTACAAGTAAATACATACATAAACCGCGCACACATATTTACATATATTCGGAGTTAAAGTGCCAAGAGTTTAATTATAGGCGATGGAGAACATGAAAGTTTTAAGCCTAGTTTTAAAAGTGGTTACAGTTGGAGCATGTCTAAGATCATTTGGAAGTCTGTTCCAGTTGTAAGTGTATGCTGCCTCACCATGTTTTGTTCTGACTCTTGGAACGGTTAATAGTCCCGACCCAGCTGACCTAAGTGTTCTGGAGGGAAAGAAGAAAGATACTGAGCAGTCACTCTCACATTGGTGACACCTCTGGTCAGCCAGTATCAAATTAAGTGTGCCTTACCTCTGAGGATATTCAAAGATAATCACCACCTAAAAGACCTCCCGGAAACACAGTAGCTCTGAGAGTGACTGATCAATTTAGATGAGATATTGAAGGATTCTTCAGAGGAGCCTAGAGTCTTTCCAGTGGTCTTACCCCACCCTATAGGCAGGCCCCACAGCCCCTGTAAAACTTGTAAATGTTCCTGTAGAACAATACACAGATCATCTAAACCAGTGATTCTCAACCTTTTTCATATCAAGGACCCTAATTTAGTCCACATTAGGGCCACTGACCCCCATTTGATGAGATTTTGTCTCTCTGACCCAAATCTGAGAATATCTTTATTGTTGAATATGATTTTGTCCAGAATTCCATGACTGTCTGTATTGTAGGTAGAGAGATAACAGAGAAACTATGATCCAAATAGGCATTCTTCTACATTCTCTAATTGTGATGAAATAATGCTGAAGTTTAACAATTCATCAATTTCCTGAGGACCCCCTGGAACCCACTCAAGGACCCCTAGTGGTCCCCAGACCCCACGTTGAGAACCCCTAATCTAAACAATTACAATTATAAACTTCAAGAAATCCTTCAATTCTCAATACAGGTTTGAGGATCCCATCAGAGCGAGAGAAACTACTCACCAGAGTTCCTCTAGACTCCTGTTGGGATCCTGTTTGTGACGCCCATTGACCAATAATTTTGTATAAAATAGGTAAAACATAAATAAAAGAAATAAATAAAGATAGCACTTGTTACATCTACATACAGATGATTTAGCAGAAGGCCACAGAGAAAGGGAATGTTTTGAGCCGACTTTTAAAAGAGCCGACAGTGGGAGCACATCTCAGTGCTCCCACTGTCCAGTAATTGCGAGCATAATTACTAAAAGCAGCTTCACCTGATTTAGTTTTCACCCTGGGAACAACTAACAGACCGGTCCCAGAGGACCTCACAGGTCTGGGTGGCTCATATCCTAAGAGCAGGTCAGAAATGCATTTTGGAGCTAAGCCATTTAGCGCTTTATAGACAAGCAGCAGAATTTTAAAATCAATTCTATGGTACACTGGAAGCCAATGCAGTGACCTAAGAACTGATGTAATGTGTTCTGTTTTCTTAGTCTTAGTCAGAACTCTGGCAGCAGCATTCTGAATGAGCTGTAACCGCCCCAGAGTTTTTTTGGGCCGTCCCGAGAGGGATGTTCCCAGGGTCCTATGTTCCCCAGATTTACGTATATGGCACATAATGGGAACATGACAAAGGGTCCTATGTTCCCAGGGTCCTATGTTCCCCAGTTCTGGTTAGGGTTAGGGTTAGGGTTAGGGTTAGGGTTAGAGACCTTCAAAAAGAAATAAAATGATAACCACTGGTTTTGTTGTGTTTATATAGCTGTTTTGAAGCCTTGTCCCAATAAAAAAAAAAGGATAATATTTATGAAATATTTTTTTGACCCGAACACAATAGGAGGGTTAATGTGTGTTAACAGAATATTGAACTGGGGAACATAGGACCCTGGGAACATAGGACCTTGGGAACTTAGGACCCTGGGAACATAGGACTCTGGGAACATAGGACCCTGGGAACATAGATATGCTTCCGTATTGATATGTTTGTTAAAATTGAGATCGCCATCCATAATAACACCAAGATTCCTAGCTCGGTCTTTACTCTTGAGAGACAGGGAGTCAAGGTGAGCCCTAATTGTCTGCCTCTTTTCCTTAGTACCAAAGATAATTACCTCCGTTTTGTCTTTATTTAGCTGAAGAAAGTTTTGGCACATCCAGTCATTAATTTCCTCAATACACTGAATCAGAGAATCTACAGCAGTGGTTCTCAACGTGGGGTCCAGGGACCACCAGGGGTCCTTGAGGGGGTTCCAGGGGGTCCCCAGCAAATTGATGATTTGTTAAAGTTGAAGTTAACACAATTGGAGAATGTAGAACTATTTTGATCATAGTTTCACTGATATCTCTCTGTCTATAATACAGATAGTCATGGAATTCTGGACAAAATCAAAAAATATCCTCAGATTTGGGTCCGAGATACAAAATCTTATTAAATGGGGGTCCGTGACCCTAATGTGGACTAAATTAGGGTCCTTGTCACTGATCTACAGGACCAAAGTCACTTGAAGAAAAAGATATATGGAGCTAAATAAAGACCGGGTTCCGGCGTTGAGTGTGGGCATTCATGTGACCAAGTGATGTCTGGACTTATGAAGGGCAGCACGGACTGGCTCGTTGTCGGGGGTTGAAAGTTATCCGAGTTTGGACTCTTGCTAGCGGGTTTTGCAGCAGCAGCAGTAGCTGGAGCAGCTTGATTACAGTTCTTTCTTTTTGACAAAGGCTCCTTGAGGCAGTAGGAGCAGAAGAGACAGAATTTTCATGATCCAGGACATTATCAACCAGGAACTGAAATGTTCATTCGAGGCTGACAGGGAGGTGAAACGTTATCTACATTCTACATTCTCGGCCAGAAACCAGAAAACCCTCCTATAGTACCAGACACTTCTCTCCACTAGTGCAATTTTCTTCACACTAAACCATGCACTTTTTGTATAGACAAAGACAATTAACAGTATAATGCTGCTATTCCCCTCCAAATATTTTTTTTTATGTGTATTGGGGAGACTGTCCTCCCACAAAAAACGACCCCATAGGTCGTTTGTACAAGCAGCTTATTACGACCTATAGTTACGTTTTAAAGTTAAGCGACCTCTAGTGGTCGTGTAAAGAACGACAATGTGCTGCGTTGGTCTGCGTCCACGTCATGTGACTGTCAAGTTTCTCTCTCAACATTGAAACAGCACGGTGGAAAGTCAGGATGTTGTGGTCGGGGATGGTGGATGGGCGTATACGTTTACCTTCGATGTCGGCGACCGGGTTTCGATCCCCAGCGTTTCCAAAGGACATACAACCGTGAGTCACATTTTAATTTTTTTAATTTAACCATGACCAAACCATTTTCCTAACCTTAACAAAGTTGTTTTAGTTGCCTAACCATAACCATAACCCAAGTTGTTTTATTTGCCTAAACTTTACCATAACCTTAACCCTAACCTTAACCAAATTTGTTTTACTTAACCAACGTAATTCAATTTGTGACGAAGGAACGTGTTCAAATTCGTCAGGTTGGAGGACTTGTTGCCATCTCCTGCCACCGGTAGGGGCGCTAACTTAGGAAACGCTCCTGTGGGTCGTATTAGAGGGTAGGAACAAACGACGTATGTGGTCGTATGGGTTGGAGGACTTGTTGGCATTGGGTTGTATTGTATTGAGTGTGTGTACTGTGTGTATTGTGAATGTTTTTATAACAGCTTTTTTTAACTCTCTATTTTAATTTATATATGTCGGTCTAGGAGGAACAGTATTTAATTCTTGAATGTACGTTAAGTGCAAGAGAAAATTACAATAAAGAAATCTTGAATCTTGAATCTTGACTCTAAGATTTGAACACTGGAATGGATGGAGTTTGGGCTTTTATTTGCCAGACGAGAGCTCCGACAGCAGGTTTGGACAGAGGTGGTCAAGCTCGCCGAGCTTCATGCCTTCTGCCTCCGAGGATTCCTCATAAAGCTCAGACATCTTGAATAGGAGGCAGTAGGTAAGGCATCACAAAAAGACAGTGTCTCTTTCTCATCGCAAGCAAATACTGATCTGTGTAGAATTCTTTAGAGCGATAACAGCGACAGAGAGAGCAGCACAACCGGTCAGCAGGAGCGTGTGGGGATGAACGAGGAGCTGACAGAATAAATGGCCCGCCTTGTTTGAAGGGTCAGACGTGATTGGTGTAGGTTTGGATCAGCTGACAGTCAGCTGATGTGGCTAATTGTGGCACTGGCTCCCAGTGTCCTTTAGAATTGATTTTAAAGTTCTTTTACTTGTATACAAAGCTCTTAATGGGTAGGACCGGCCTACATTACAGAATCCCTGCTGTTCTATATTCCCTCAGGTCTTCTGCTGCTGGTTTGTTAGAAGTACAAAACCCCACTCAGAAGAAGATTGGGGATGCAGCCTTTTTTTTTAACTCTGCTCCTAAACTGTGGAACACCCTGCCAAAGAATATTAGAGAGGCGGGCTCTGTGAGCATTTTCAAACGACTGCTAAGAACTTCTCTTTTCAGCTTAGCTTTTAAATAGCCTTCATTTGAACTGTTTCTGTTCTGAATCCTGACATGGGAGAGTACGAATTTTCATTGGTCTTGTCCGGGTAATGTTTACTTGCACGAGTGAACTCTATATGTGGGGAGACAGAGCTTTACCCTGTATGGTTTTTGACCAAGAGGAGAATCTATGATTCTCGTCTGCCTGAGGCAGTGAGATCTGATGTAAATATCAGATCAAGAGTAGAATCAGGAAGGACAGGGGAAAAGAAAATGAAAGAAGAACATATGGGTTCACTCACAATGTGCATCTAAAAGTGGGAGTATTTGTTGTGTTCTTTTATCTTTCTATTTTACTTCACTTGTTCTTTTATATGAATTTTATCTTTTTATCTGTCTTTTATCTGCTATACAAATAAAGGTTAATATTATTATTTATGTGTCCTGTAGATACAAAGTAGTTCACACACCCAAATCTGTCAAGACGTTTTTGCAGCCGCTGGACTTCTGTGATCACTGAACGCACCCTGTGTCTTTGCGTCTTGGCTGAGCGCCATGCCTTTTGTCTTTGACATGTGTGTCCTGCCTGAAGACTAAAAGCAAGCTTCATTCATGGGAAAATATGGTTTTCATTTTGAGAGACTTTAGCACGAACAATACCACTGGGGTGAGATACAGGCTACCAATCGTCTCTGTCTGTGTCTGCGTTTTGACACATTCTTGTGAACGCAATAACTCAAAAACACATGACAGAAACTTCATACTCACACCACAGGTTCCCCCTATGGAGTAGCTGATCTGATTAGATTGTAGAACACCTTGCTGCATAAATTTGAATATGAATAAAACAATTAAAGAGTAAAAACGCTTTTCTTGACACAACTATAACTCCTTAATAATATCACCCATGTGTTATGTACATTAGGCAGCTCAAGTGCCTCTTGTTGATATATTTGACTAATATTGCCTGCCAAGAACTTTGCAAAAAACTTTATTATTATTGGTAACACTTTACAATAAGGGTCACTAAGTTAAGGGTTAGTTAATGCTTAATAAGCATTAACTAACCCTTAATTAACAGTTAACTAATGTGTCTGGTAATCATTTACTAATGGTGTTCATGTTAACTAAGGTATTCATTTATACATTATTTAATTTATACCATAATACATAATATATACATACATACATATACTGTGCATAATTTATATCATAATTTATACATTATTTAATCTTTATAAACTATTAAATAATGTATAAATTAATACCTTAGTTAACATGAACACCATTAGCAAATTACACATTAGTTAACTGTTAATTAACCCTTATTAAGCATTAACCAACCCTTAACTTAGTGACCCTTATTGTAAAGTGTTACCTTGGAACTATATAGATCAAATACTATTGGTACTGATTACCGCATCATATATTATCATCCAATATTTATTTTATTTATTTGCACAATCTTGCACTACCCACAATGTGTATACATTGCCATGTAACCTCACACTTTGCATACTATGTCACCTTCCAGCTTCAGGAATTATGTCTATACTCCATAATGTGCATCATTTATTTCAAGCGTCTCTTCCTGTCACTACCTCATGATTTACTGAACCCATAAAGTGCCACACTGCTTGAATGAACATAAGATACTGAATGTTAAATATACTGTATATACTGTATGTAAAATGAAATGTATAGTCTACTGCAGTGATTCTCAACCTTTTTCATATCAAGGAATTTTAGTCCACATTAGGGCTACAGACTCCATTTGATGAGATTTGGTATCTTGGACCTAAATCTGAGAATATTTTTATTGTTAGATATGATTTTGTCCAGAATTCCATGACTATCTGTATTGCAGGTAGAGAGATAACAGAGAAACTATGATCAAAACAGTCATTCTTCTACATTCTCTAATTGTGTTAACTTCTTGTAAATGAAATAATGCTGAAGTTTAACGATTCATCAATTTGCTGGGGACCCCCTGGAACCCCCTCAAGGACCCCTGGTGGTCCCCGGACCCCACGTTGAGAACCACTGGTCTACTGTGTATCATAAAGTATGTGTTGCACTCTACTGTGCCAATGTACGTATGCGAGGTCCTGCTGTCTTTGTACTATATTTTGTTTGTACTGTATCTTTGTTTCTGACTCATCTGCCCAACACTGATCATTAGACAAAGCGAAGCCTGCTGTGATGGGAGCATGACATTTCTTAGGAAAATGTCACATTAAATTGTGCGGTTAAGGAAACATGATTTTACAAGCTCTGAAACGTATCATGAGTGTTTGGAAAGTGTCCAGAAATTTCTAACATGTAATAATTTAGCTGCAACTTGTTTTGTCTTTTCAACACTCACACATCTGAAAAGGTTGATACTCCGCCGAGGGCTACATTACCGGTTTCTCTCCTATTATCCTCCTATAATAGTCCTGTAACTACGCTGATAGCAATGAAGTTGCTTGAAGAACATCCATATGTGCAGTACGTACCCACAATTACTGTGTACAGTGTACAGTACACAGTAGAGTTCCATCCAAGGTTATTATAGTTTTGCATTTTTTCATTAGTTTTTATTTTTATTTCGTTTTGACTTTTTGTTTCCAATTTCAGTTTAGTTTTGATTCGTTTTTAAAGCGGGTTTGCTGGTTTAGTTTAGTTTGTATTTTTTGAAAATGCTTAGTTTTAGTTTAGTTTTTATTCATTTCAGTGTTAGTTTTAGTCTTTTTTTTGTAATATGGGGTATTTGTCAGGGGCGAGATTCAAAAATTCAAAATACTAGGCTTATGTATGAAATAAACTGACAAAGACGAAAACTAAAGACATTTTCTCTATAATTTTAGTTTATTTTAGTTAGTTTTGTAAACACACAATACAGTTTCAGTTAGTTATCGTTTTTTGTAAAGCCTCGTTTTTATTTTGATTTCAGTTAACGAAAATGTTTTTTCACACCTAGTTTTCGTTATTTCGTTAGTTTTCTTTAACGATAATAACCTTGGTTCCATCGGTACGGGTTTTACCGATATCTGTGTAATGTAGCTGCCGATTTTGTGCCAATATTCAGTATCTTTAAATTTGACTATTTTCATGACAAAAAAAATCCCATCACTATTGGGTTAATTGAATCTGATACAGAGTAGCAAATTGTAGTAGTAATTGATATAAAATGGTATGGAATATTAGGGGAGAGCAGGGCATGTTGTCACACTTTTTACTCATTGGTGTATTTCTCAATAGTGCCTTGGTACTGAGATACTACATTTTTCTAGCTAGATTCTCTCCTTCTTCTCTAAAAAATGGAATTTTTAGGTTTTGAATAATTTACTGGAAGAAAAAGTTATTACTGATGAAATACCACTTGACAACTTGTGACAACTTACCAGGCACGTGCAGAGGGGGGGGTGTGGATGTCATTCAATGTCATTCATCCCCAGCCAGACATCATCTGACGAATAGCTCATGTGCAGTCGCACTCCGTTAAAATGCTTTTCTTTCAATTCAGTTTGTGTAAAGGGTTGAAATTCATGTTAAAATGAGGTTTTTCATTGCAAGATTATCCTAGCAGAGGAATATATGATGGTGTGTTGTCAACAATCAACATTCATGTAGGCCAGTGATTCTCAACCTTTTTCATATCAAGGACCCATAATTTAGTCCACATTAGAGCCGCGGACCCCCATTTGATGAGATGTTGTCTCTCAGACCCAAATCTGAGAATATTTTTTATTGTTAGATATGATTTTGCCCAGAATTCCATGACTATCTGTATTGTAGGTAGAGAGATAACAGTGAAATATGATCGAAACAGTCATTCTTCTACATTCTCTAATTGTGTTCACTTCTCGTAAACTGATGAATCGCAATTCATCAGTTTGCTGGGGACCCCCTGGAACCCCCTCGAGGACCCCTGGTGGTCCCCGGACCCCACGTTGAGAACTGCTGATGTAGGCTAATTCATGTCATTTCAGTGAGTCTACATGGACACGGTTGAACCCTGACAAAACACTGCCCTCTCTTCGGATGATCTCCACTGCCCTCTCTACGGATAATCAACACACACACACACACACACACACACACACACACATACAAAATCGACCTATTGCTCCCATATTTGGTCATGATTAGATTTCAGTGGTGTCTGTAGTGTGAAATGGCATAATAATTTGATTCAATTTTTTTACTGTGATTACTTCCCACCTCCAAGTACCAAAATCACCATAAATACTAAGAATTGCCACATCCTAGGATACCCCCCCCCCTCCCCCTTTAAACAGACATAACAACCTTAAACAATGGGCAATTGTAGAAACAGAGATAAGAACTGAAATCAGAACACAGAGATTCTTCCACAGACTGTTTGACACCGTAGATGCACGTCCCTGCATCTTACCCCATGTCAGGGCATGTTGTCATGCCTGACGGGGCATGTTGTCGCATAGACAAGTATGCTGTGTTTGTGCATACAGTTCCATGAAGTATATAATGATAACATGAACAACATACTTCATCTCAGAAATCGAGGTAAAATAACCCTTCCCTCACCCACCCTGGGATGCTTAGGCAAACATAAATTCTGATACAATTTCTAACAGTATGATATATTAATGCAGTGGTTCTCAACGTGGGGTCCGGGGACCACCAGGGGTCCTTGAGTGGGTTCCAGGGGGTCCCCAGCAAACTGATGAATTGTTAAACTTCCGCATTATTTCATTTACAAGAAGTTAACACAATTAGAGAATGTAGAAGAATGACTGTTTTGATCATAGTTTCTCTGTTATTTCTCTACCTATAATACAGATAGTCATGGGAATCTAGACAAAATCATATCTAACAATAAAAATATTCTCAGATTTAGGTCTGAGATACCAAATCTCATCAAATGGGGGTCCGGAGCCCTAATGTGGACTAAATTAGGGTCCTTGATATAAAAAAGGTTGAGAATCACTGTATTAATGTACATGTAATATATACACATTTCATTTGATGTTTTATTATGTAAAATGGCTTGTTAGTAATAGTAATCTGCCTCTGTGGCTGTATGTGAGGGTGAACCAGCAGTCAGGCCACTTGCTACACAAGCCAAAGGTTAGTGGGCACAAGTACCAAAATCATATTTATTCAGAAAAGAATTAATGTAAAGCTATTTCTAATAAAAATAAAAAAAAATATTTGGATAGTTATGACAACATGCCCCACCCAGGCTTTCCTGACAAAGCTCCCTTCCCTGAGCACAGAGCTTCACTAAACCATTCAAATGTATTATCAGGTTATAGCTGACCCTTGCTTTTATGTGTCACAATGTATAATTATTTTGATTCCTTTATAAGAAAAAAATGAGAAGAGAAACACTAAGATTTTCATGATTTACTTTCAGCTTTACAAACTGCTTTTATGTTAGAGTGTTTTGACTTAGACTGTAGTATTCAACGTAGGTAACCTCTTATTAAGCAAGTAAATATTTTTGTAATTGGACTTTTGGCTGTAAAATATTTCGTTTCAGAAATAAAGCCACTGAGACGACTGACCCACGTGACAACTTGCCCCGCTCTCCCCTAATTTAAAGCGCGTGCCATTGCAGGTTTTACAGTAAGTAAAAAAAGGAGAAACCTCAGATCATATTAGGAGGATTTTTATATATTTTTTCTGTTTTATGTGAAGCACAATGTATTTGCCTTGTGTATGAAATGTGCTATATAAATAAAGTTTGCCTTGTCTTGCCTTGCCTGTTGGAGATGGGTGACACTGCAACACGGTCTCGCGGCAGTTTGTGAAATAGTCACGAAAATGTAATCTATTGACTTCATTTTTTTTTCGTGAAATGAACACGACCTAAAAAACATGCCTCCACCGCGACCTGAATTACGTTCCTCCACCACGAATTTGAAAACGTAAGTTTTGGCAAATAAAACTAACTGTGTTACGGTTATGGTTAGGCAACTAAAACAACTTTGTTAAGGTTAGAGAAATGGTTTGGTCATGGTTAAATAAGAAAAACGTAAAAATTTAAATGCGGCTTACGGTTGAAATGTACTTTGAACACGCTAGGAATCGAACACTGGTCATCGGCATCGAAGGCAAACGTATACGCCCATCCTCCCCCCCCCCCCACCACAGTTTTATTTCAATGTCACACTACTTCCTGAGTCTCGACTGACAGGAAAAAAAACGTGTTGCGGGCACGAAAGATACTTCCAATTGAAATACATTAGTTTGAAAGTCGTGCTGAGTGTCACGAAAAACATTGAAAAATCGTGTCCATGTACACGAATCAATAGATTACATTTCGTGACTATTTCACGAACTGCCGTGAGACCGGGTTGGACATTTACTGGCCAGTACAGGCTTTATTGTAAAGTTATATCGGTCTGAACCTTGTAGGCTACGTAAAAGGTGAGTTTTTTTGTACGAGGTTGGATATCATGTGAAGAACATCCAGCAGTAGGTCTACAAACTTTTCTACAGCTTTAAGCAGTAAGTCACACCCTGCCCTCCAAAATCTTCACAGGCCTTCTTGCTTTTGTGTTTTTTGGCAGCAGGGCTCATTGAATATCCTATGAGGTGCCCCTCGATCTGCCTGGGGGAGAATACAGCCTACTTAAGGATCTTGGTGCTGGTTCAACTGCCATTTCTTATTCATGTTCCCTCTATTCACCACCTTTAACAGAGGTCATTTGTGCTGTTGTCAATCATTCATCATCATCTGGATCAGTACAAAAGGCAACAACTAAGAATTCCATTTACTATTTTTTTTTTTCCGACTTCCTCACTGTTTTTCAGGAAGTGTTTTGTATTTAGTTACAAATGAATCATGACATACCCCGTGCTAATCTGCCGTCTATGGGCTGCTATCAGTAGACGTTAGAATTAAAAGTTATAAATATAAGCTATAAGTCTGCAAAGCTTAGATCTGAAGGTTTGATCAGTTGAGTCCCTGAAGCTATGCATCACACAAGATTCACATCAGCCAAAAAATTGAATCAAAATGAATCATGGATTTTGTTCCAAACATTTTTTTTTTCCCCAAAATTTGAAATGGCAATTCATAGTTTGACATGACTAACCTTAACTTTTAAATAAGAGGCACAACTAACCCCACTGCAGGGATCAGTTCCCTTTGATGTGTGGTGTTTGATGTTAGCCTAGTTGAAATTACTAGGCCTATATGTCCAAGTGGTAAAGATGATGCATTCCTGAGCAAACAGTCTCTTAGCATATCCAGTCTTTCTTTTTATTATTATTATTTTTTGTGCTCCTTTTTTCATGGAACTGCCTTGTAATATTTCTTTGCTTATCGATTTATTCATTTGTTTATTTGGCTTCTTGTATCAGTTTATAGGCGGTACTATTCCATAGATACTCTATTCTGTAGGCCAGTGATTCTCAACCTTTTTCATATCAAGGACCCCTAATTTAGTCCACATTAGGGCCACGGACCCCCATTTGATGAGATTTTGTCTCTCTGACCCAAATCTGAGAATATTTTATTGTCAGATATGATTTTGTCCAGAATTCCATGACTATCTGTATTGTATTGAAACTATGATCAAAACAGATATTCTTCTACATTCTCTAATTGTGTTCACTTCTTGTAAATGAAGTAAAGCTGAAGTTTAACAATTCATGAATTTGCTGGTGACCCCCTGCAACCCCCTCAAGGACCCCTTGTGGTCCCCGGACCCCACGTTGAGAACCACTGCTGTAGGCTATACTGTCATAAAATATAGAACGTTCTCTTTTGTATAGTTCCTTGCGTTAAAAAAAAAAGCCCATAATTAAACACGTAAATAATATAAATCAACAATAAATGCATAAATAAGTGAAACTAAAACAAAAATAGGCTAATGAGTAGCCTAAACATGGCAAAATGGGGCACACTGAATCGCCTGGTGATGATCAGAGTTAAGAGATGGATACGGATCCCGGGAGTGGCCAAAAATTTTTCGTGCGCACGAGCTACAATTCGTTCCCTCGATTTCCTCTTTACGTGTGCACAAATTGCCAAAACGTGCCCTCGAAATAGTGACATCGTGCTCTAACCTCACGAGCTTTTAAAGAGTCAGTGCACATATTGGTGATTATGTTTAACTGTGGCCTGTCCTGGGTGTGTTGCAGCACCTGATTGTGTTTACATGGCCTGAAGGTTAAGTGGCTAAATATGTTGCAATATTTGGGGGATTTGCCTATTCAGTGTAAACAGACAATGGATATTAACATACCAAATCCTTACTAGGCCTATGTGCAATACCTAAAAGGTTCATTTTAAGTTGCATTTTCTCCTAAAACAGGCCTACACAGGTTAACGAAATGGAGGGAACGAATTTTATCTCGTGCGCATGTTACAGTATATCGTGGACTCGATATAACTTTTTTTTCTCTCCCAATGGCCACTCCCGGGCTCCGTAGTATGATGGAAGTAGCCTAAACGAATTGTAACTGAGCCAGCGGTACCTGCCTCCGTCAGACACAGAGTGAGCTATAATAACCTGGAAAAACTGGTGCTGTGAGTCACTGAACATGAGCTCAGCACTAAAGGATAGTGGTTTACGCCCATCTGTAAGATTTAAGTCCATATCTGACGCTGAACCTTGGCAAAGAGAGCTTTAGGCTTCTTGACTTGAAGGTTACACACTTATACACGCTGTACATTATTCAAATTTTCGACATTTTCCTTCACCCGAGTTAGGTAGGTGCACGAGATGCGGGGACGATATAAACCAAAGGACACACCAGGGACAAGTGATGAAACAACAGAAAGGGGAGCTGGGCTCTCACCTCTGCCAGGGGAACCTGCGACGGGCTCGGCCGGGCCGGACTCACCTGTTCCCGGGTTGACCGTCCTGGGACTGGACGGCAGTAGTAAGAAAGGTAAGACAGCCAAGCCTACCGGGCGACAATAACTAATAACCAGTCAACTAGCACGGTTAGCCTGCACCAACCCCGATAACGCTCCGTTCTCTGTTGTTTGAGAAGCATATGGCAAACTTTAACCAAAAATGGGCGATTTAATGGTACCTTGCTTATCGGCAGACGTACACACCTCGTAGAACATGACTTGCGACGTTTTATGAATTGTTAGGGTCCTCTGGCTAATTCGGCATGTTACATAATTAATTAAGCAGCACTTTAAGTAATATCTCAACTTTTAGAATTGTTTCACGCTGTTCGCTACCGCCCACCGCGGTGCAATTCGGTGGAAGACGAAACTGGCGGAGCAATCCTAACAGTTGATATGTAACTGAAATAGGTACTGTGTTGTAGCCTATTACATGCATGCTGAATTAAGGAGTGGATCCTATCGATTCTTGAAAGGTTTGAAGTCATGTTGTACGAAGTGTGTACCCCTGCCGATAAGCATGGCAGCGTCATATGCCAGATTTTTGCATGGAGTGTGGCTAACTTCATAGGAACGTACTGGGGCTAGGTTGGCATCCCGGCTGCCTTGTCGTGGCTCAAGTTCAGGTCGCCTACACATTTGAAGGTTATGAGGAAATGTGTCACCTAATTAGTGATGGGAATTCCGGCTCTTTTTAGTGAGCCAGATCATTTGGCTCAGCTCAGCAATAAGAGCCGGCTCTTTCGGCTCCCAAACGGCTCTTCATTTAGTACCACTTCTGGCTTTTATAATTTAGCCAAATTTAGCAATGTTTTAACCTATGATTGGTATATGTGCACATTTATCACTTAAATTATTCAATGTAATTATACTAAATCTTATAATTTCCAGAATACCATAATTTTACATTTACGACTGTCACTCATCTTGTTTTCTGCTGTTCTGTCTGTCATCACACGTGATTGGTCGCACGCACATACACATCAACACAACATTGAGTCAGTGCATGGAGTGCGCGTGGCCGAGCAGCGTGGCGAAAAGATCATCATATTATTCTGTCCTGTATTAATTTACAAAATAAAAGAAAGAAAAAAAGAAATCGGCTCTCAGACGGGAGCCGGCTCTCATCGTTCACTTAGAGGAGCCGGCTCATAGAGCCGACTAGTTCACGACCGACACATCACTACACCTAATCTCCGCACAACATTCGCAGAAATAATGCTATTATTAATTATTTCATATATGTGTGTGTGTGTGTGTGTGTGTGTGTGTGTGAGAGAGAGAGAGAGAGAGATAGTCTAACTGCCTAACTGATGAAAACCTTATTCGTTTTATCTTCTTTTTGTCTTTTTGGAATATAATTTAGCCATGGATGGATTACTGAACGGGCCAACCGGGCACAGGCCCAGGGGCCCAAGAGCTCAGGGGGGCCCCTAAGCCAGAGCCTGATACATGATGATGCCATCACTAACTTGCCCTGCAGTCAAAGGGCTTAGTCATTTATATCAACACCAGCCCGAAAATTCCCCCTTATAATAACCTAAACATTTGTTTTGAAGGTGTCACCATGACACTGTCAAAGTGAGCGTTCCCCTCAGTTTATCTATAGCGCTTTAGCAGTAAAGCTCTGCATTATTGTCCAAAGGCCTCGTAATGTAAAGTCATGGCTTATGAAGACCCTAAAATGTTGTTTTCCACTCCTGATCTGTCAGAACAGGGCCCACTGACTCATACCATGCAGCTGCTGGTAGGTTTGCACCTTGTAATTCCTTTGTAATTGTTTATTTAGTTTTCTCTCCCATAAGTACAATACCAAAGAAAGGTAATAGCCATAGCAATATTATATATGCAATGAGGGCATACAATAGTTTGTTATGTATATCTCACTTTTGTATTTAAAAAACTGTTTTGAATATGAATTTGAATGCAATCTTTAATAGCCTAGTATCCCTACATATGTTATCATCATCTTTCAAAAAAGATAAGCTTGTGTATGCTTCCACTTTCTTTTATGATTCTTTTAGCCTTCAGAGGTCTACCTGTTTTTGCTATTTAGTTTGCAACATGACTTGCATTTAGTTGTTAGAGGTGACGTCAACAGATTCCAAAATGATATTTATAGATAGGTGTTTTTCTAAAGTGGTGTTGGCCTTGAGTGTGTAAATTCTGAGCTGTAAATCCTGAGTTGAGATTCAGGTGATATTGTGCGACTTGTGCCGTTTACTTGTTGCAATAATTTCCTGTTGAGGTAGCGCACGGGGGTGGGGGTGGGGTTAATAACCATGTGATACCAAACTTTTCAGACACATGTACATCTGAGGTGGATTTTATTGGCGAAATCAGTAGGGAATCATAGCTTCCACCTGGATTCATTCAGTTTATTTCATATAGCCCGTATCCACAAACATCCTGAGTCCTCCCAGAGAGTTCTTATCTCAGCCTAAAATTCCTTAGCAAGGAGTCCCAGCTTAGGAGTGATTTAGGAAAGATCTCAGAGCGACTCTGAGCAAGTAATGGACAAGAACTTTTATCTTAGTGAGGAGGTGTGGTCGACCCTGTTGTTGTGATGCTCTCTTTGGACGCTGTCATTGGTTGATCAAGAAAAATCAACACGCCTCTTTTTGTCATCCAGAATGCACACAAGGAATCACACGTGGTTTGCTTATACTATCAAAAATAAAATAAAAAACTTTTTTTTGAAAACCATACGAACGGTACTTTCTAATACTTGTACGGTCCTCACAGGTTGACGCATTATGCCTTTATTTGGGCGAATGCAGTAATGTTATTATACTGTATTAATTTGATGGTAAGATTTGGTGAAAATGGCTCAAGACTTAGTAGTATTAGTAGAATTTATAGACTATATTGGCAAGCCTATATGAATAGGATTTTTGAACAAGAGTATATTGCCGATGATGCCGATGCCATAGCTGCTGTTCTGTTGGTGCACAGTGCGACCGGCCAGTGGGAATTAAACAGGTTGCTTCACAATATGAGTCTGTGAAGGAGCTGTGATTGTTTGTGTGATTATTCTACTATGTGGTTGCATTATCACTGCTGCACTGTTTGCCTGTTGCTAAATATCTTAACATTGTGATGACTTTATAACAATAGCATTAATGCGTCTTTTCTGCGTCTTTCAGCCATTTCCTCCTCTCCTTAAGAAACTCCTCAGCTCCTAAAAGTCCTCCTCTCTACTCTTAACAGTTTTCCACCTTAGGAGCTCTCTTAAGGGCTAAAATGCTTTGTGAATAGCTTTTATCTTTACTAGGATTCAGTCTTACTTTTAAGGGGAAATTCTGAGAAAACGTCATCACTCCCAGAGTTTTCTTAGAATTTCACCGCTAGGACCAACTCTTAGTGCTAGGAGGCTTTGTGGATACGGGGTTCACATTCTCCACTGTTTCCCCTTTAGGCCCAAAATGCGCCAATTATGATGGTGAGAAGAGATACCTGGGAGTCCGTGTCAAGATGCCAGTAAAGGACATGCTGAGAAACATTCGCCTAGCCCAGGGATGGGACCCTCAAGACTTTCAGGTAAGAAGTCAGCCTAGTATTAAGTCATCTTGTTTTTGCTCAGGTGGGCTTCTCTCTATCATTAGAGATATAAGTCATTATGGAACTTAAAAAAAATACATGATCAGTTAGGGAGTGATCACACCTTAAATTGTTGAATTTTTGTGTTTTGTTCCACTTTGGTTCACACTGCCTAATTACACGCAAAGCACAAAAGTTACATGACAAATTGCTTGTTTACTCAAGTTTTGGTAACCTGTCTTCCTGCAAAATTAGAGATTTTGCTTAGCGGGAGTCAAAACTTAGCTAAGCATAATGGCCTCTTTTCCGTAACTGGTAAGAACACATTACCAGGTAAGAACACATGAAGAAATAGCTGTCCGGACTACAGTTTGTCCTTGTTTCATCTTGTTATGTTGGGCTAAGCATGAGCAACTGCTGGCTATCAGATGTCAATATCTGTCTCCTTATGCCCATAAACCTTTGCATTTGGTGTTGCTTCCTTTAGATGAGTCAGATTATATTCTCACTCCTAATGAACCGCACCACAGTTTGCTTGGAAGAGGACTGAGAAACAGTTATTTGGTGCCACCCAAGCCTGAATGGCATTGTTCTCACCTGGCCAAACACACTGAAATAAAGCAGTAAATGCTCCAGAGTTTGCTCCAAGCATTCTTGCTGTTCCTTAAACAGTTGCTGTTTGTCTGTTAGGCAAAACAGTATAGACTTGATGCCTAACTGTTTGTCCGTTAGACATCAAATCTAAACTGTTGTGCCCTCAAGCAAAGCATCTAACTCTAGCAATTGCCCCCGGGGTGCTCGATGACAGAAGCGCACCCAGTCCGTTTAATTAATGATGTATATTTATGTGTTGTGTTTGTCTTTGATCTTCTTCAACTGATGCATCTGTTCTTGTCTTTTCACATCCCGCTGATCCCGTGATCGCAGGAGACCTGTGGCAAAAGATCCAAAGGTTAGTAAAAAAACCCAGACCCCGTCACAGTGTCGGGTATCGCTTCGGCCTCCAGCTAACGGAACCGAAATGCCTTTTGAAGCTACGAGTGTTTGCTCTCCCGACACTCCCTGTCTGAATTAAGCTCCAGGACATACCCCTGTTTACCAACCACAAATAGTGGAAGAAGCGCAGTATTTGTCAATGGGAGGAAGCCGAGCTAACGTAGTCACACATCCACCAAACTCCTTCGAGGGGCGAATACTGTATGCTTCCAGTGAAATTCACAAGTCTTTTTTCTTCCACAGGAGACAAGAAACGAGTGAATACTTGCGCAGAACGTCGAACTAGCAGGGTGAGTGTATAAGTATGGCGACCCCCCCCCCCCTATGGTTAATCCAGCTTCGTGCAATAGGCAGGTTTTGCAGAGTGTAGTAGTAAATCATGTGTTCAAGTTCGGAGGAAGAACGCATAAATCACCGCGCATACCTTTGGCTGTCTTTTGACTTTACAGAGAAGACGCCCCACGAAAAGCCTGGAGGAGCTGGCGATCATCGTGGAGGTGCTGGAGGAGGATCTCAAGACCGGCAACACCTACAGCTCCCCTCCCCAGGCGGCCTCCCCCTCCATGCCTCCCGCGTCTCCCGAGTACTCCCCCGAGCCGGCTGATAACGCGCGGGGATCAGGACCGCGTTTCTACAGCTGCTCCCTGAAGTACGGCCCGGAGAGGCAGATGCCCAGAACGGCGGACTACTACAGCCCTTCTGATGAATACAGCAACAGCGACTACCGCTGCCTCCATGCCGTATCGTCTCACCAAGGCGCGGGGTACAACAGCGACGAGTCTGACGAAATGATCCCCAGCCCTGAGTCCTGTATGACCTACTCACCAGGCACAGCAGAGTACCACCAGGCCCTGTCCCCTCCCGAGTCGGCGTACGGCAGCCTTCGGTCCCCCGGCTCTGACCCGCACCGAGACGGAAATCCGGGAAGCGATGGCGGAGGAGGGGAAGTCCAGGAGGAGTGGACGGCTCCCCAGACCCAGAGCTGGAACCTGAACAGCGCCGCGTTCTTCTGGACTCAGCTGCAAAGGGAGGAAAGCCATCTGAGGGACGTCTCTGATTCGGTACTGCTGGCCAAAGACGGACACGGCAGGACGTAAGTTTGGTTAAAATATGTCTCTGTGTGTGTGTGTGTGTGTGTGTGGTAGGGTTGGTAGTAATATATGTCACGGGTGGACCCTGTGTCACGTGGACCGGCATCAATTCCACGTGTCCTAGAAGATTTCAATGTCCCGGACAAAGGAGAAATTCCTGTCAAATATCATCTGTATTTATTGAGCTTAAAAACAATTGATAAGCAGGCTATATAAAGAATTACATCATCAAGGCGTGTAGATTTATAATGTTTTTTATTGAAAAGTAGGCTACTTTTGCTTATACATTATATTCCAAATAAAATAAGTCTGGTCAATAGACTCATGTGCATAACGCTATCTCTCTCAAACACACACAATGTTACCATGCAAAATAGAAAAATAGGATCATCTACTATGAAAATGTGCACTTTACTTTGTTCCTGACATGTATTTTGTTGCCAAATAGCCAGATGCTTTCACCATTACGCAATGTTAACCATCATCACATATTGCCAATTGCTAAATATGCAACCTCCAACCAAGAAAAACAACACAGTAAATATGTAAAGAGCACAGCCCAGCAAAAAGTCATGAAAATAAACTGCAAAGCCATCTTACCTTCACCCGACACACACACACATCGCCCTTGATTGGTTAATACATTACACTACATTCAAATCAATTTAGTAAATCCTCCCCAGTTGTGTCTCATGTCACTTAAATCAGCTCACGTAGTGCAGTATTTATTATTACTTTACTGAAAGAGACTCAAAGCTACTCAGAGCTACTCGTCTGGAGCAGGTCGGGAGATAGACTGGGAGTAGAACTCAACCTGTTGCTGTAACCGTAAAACAAGGAGCACAATGTTCCAATAATTGTGTTTAGAGGGATTTAAATGTTTCGGACTTCAACAGATTTTCCTGGTAAAAAAAAACAGTAATTACCGGATAGCAGAAAGCCAGCCCTGTGTTCAACATGGCTTTGGTCTCAGTGAGAATCAACTCAAATAATGGTGTTTGGAGATTTTTTAGGGTTTCACAGTTAAGGTGGGGTGTTTTGTTAAGGCAGCCCGCCCTGCTTATAAAGCACTGTGGCGGCAAACCCTGAGTGTCATGGACAAGGCTAGATTGTAAATTACCAAAAATAAGTTGGCAAGGGAGTGGTGTGTGTGTGTGTGTGTGTGTGGAAAATGGATGATGTCAATGGGAGTGTTGGGCAGGTGACAGGTGCTACATGTAGCATTTTAACATCATCATAAATCATTACCACATTCATGTTGAGACATTAGTATGTTATCCGTAAACAAATGATACCGTGACTGAGCAGACTGGCAGCCTCTGCCGGCAGTCTCTACCGGATTTGGTGGGAAATCTGCTGTATTGTTTTACGTCACAAAGGGAGACTGCTTTATGGTACAAAACAGGAAGAGGGCGCTGTTCTTCCGGAGCTAAAACGAAAAGAAGTTCAAGCGTTTCCGAGTTTCTGGCAACGGCAGATGGTGGAAGGAGTGAAAGGCTGATAGGGGAAAAGTCACAATCAATTTTCAGCTCTTATCCTTTTTCTTGCTCTTCAAAACAGACTCAGAGCAATGCCAGGGAGGGGGATTATGGGAAATGTGGTCTTACAATACCATTGGCGTGAGATGTAGGCTAGCAATCGTCTCAACCATGGTCTCAGTTGTTTACAGTAGTTATGCCAAAATATCACAGCTTTTTTGATAATGATATATTGCTGTTTAAAATTGCTATATGTAGCACCTTGAACACTGATTGTTGTCAGAGCTTGCAGTATCCCATTACGTCATGATTACACCCACTATTCATATCTTCAGGACAGTGATCCATACAATAGCACGGTCACTCACATGCAATGGAGCTGATATCATAACCTGTTGTACAGGAATCCAATACACAAAAGGAAGTGACAGTACAAAGCAGGACATGATGTAATGGTCTCTCCAGTGGAATTTTTTGATAGAGTGTTTTGTTTTCACTTTTGCTGAAGTTCATCAAAGAGTTTTTGTAATTCTTATGTTTCGGGTCTAGATGGTTATCACAGGGCATCTCAAAGAGCACAATAAGACTGGAGGGTGGTGGTATGGAGGGATATTCATCTACTGCAGCATTGCCATATAGTGCCATATAGAGGTTGATATATATCTCAGTCAACAGATATGTCATTGTTTACATTATGATAAAAAGCACTTTCTATAGGGTAGTACAGCTCCAGGCATTTGAGATCGTCTGCTTCTTCTTTGTATTAGCAGATATACTCATAGTCAAGTTCCATATGAATATGTTTTCTTCTCTTCCCTCCAGAGTCCTCCACAGAGTGGTGTGTCTGGGGAAGAGGGCGCTGGGCTACGCCATCGCCAAAAGGATGGCAGCACTCAACAGCCTGGACCTCAAAGACTCCGAGGGAATGGTACAAAACAATTTATGAGCTTTTCCTGTATCGTTTCTATATAAATCTGTCCTTCGAGGATTTCACATTTTTTGGTGATGATTGTAACCAAAAATGCTTACATTTACGGCAACCTTTCTAAAAAACATTGTGATGAAATTAACAGTAAAATTGTGGGAAGTCAAACAAAAAATTGACAAAGAATGCCAAGAATTGATTTTTATAACTACCCCCCATTAAGAGTCATATATGATCACTTCCTGTGATAGCATATTGCATATTACAGAATCTATTGGAAATAGTTTAATGCTCATCCTTTTTTTTCATTTATTTATGAACAGAAAAAAGATAACATAAATAACATAACATAAAAATAATTTTGTAAACAAGAATTTGTTCTTAATTTGATAAAGATTGGATAAACAGCTCATTTTAGCACACATTTATTGCTATTCAAGACCTTAGGCTTTGAGGATACTTTATGAATGAATGGCCAAATGATTGTAGTGTAAACACATTTCATATGTAAAAAAAATTCTAGTCATTTTGCAAAATTGCAAGTTCTCACAGATACTGGTTGAATTTGGATTAATTATTGCAACTGGAAAATCATAAATCCCTGGAGGGAATGAATAACACTTTGCAGTATAAGCATTGCAGTACCAAGACATCTCAGCTTTCATCTTGGTGTTTTATTTACACTGGTTTTCAACGGTGGTGCAGGCTATTCAATATCTAAATGCATGCTGGGTACTGCTACTGCTGCCACACTGACAGATACTACAGAATGACAGTATCATAGTTGAACAGACACTTTCAACACATTTTGCAAGCAAGTTAGCATGATGCCTCCTCAATGGACAAGTGGTAGTTGACTGTTAACGGCCTTCTGTTCCCAGACTGCCCTTCACCTGGCCGCCAAGCAGAACCAGCACCTAATGGTGGCAGACCTGATCCATCTAGGCGCCAGCGTCAATGAGAGGGACGGGTCAGGGAAGACCTGCCTCCACCTCAGCGCTGAGAACGGCTACATCCGGGTTCTGGAGGTAAGCGCTTTGGATTTCCTTTCTACTGCTTTTTTAATGTGCGGGTGGGGGAGGGGCGATGATGCAAAGCCACATTCACGTCATATCAGAAGAAGAGAAAGAATGGGATGACATGGAAAGGAACATCTTGACACATTGGAAGCATTCATGTATAACTCATTGGAACACCCGCATCCAAAGGGTTAGAGCAGATATTGCGAGTTGATTGTATTAATGTGAATGTTACTGATAATTAGGGTTGCAAAATTCCGGGAATTTTCAAAGTTGGAAACTTTCCATGGGAATTAACGGGAATTTATGGGAATTAACGGGAATTTATGGGAATAAACGGGAATAAACCAGGAATTTACCAAATTGAAGGTATGCTCTTAATAGGGAACTTAAATATAGTTGGGGAAAATATATTTTAGCATAATCCTGACTAAAACAACCAGATATCATGCAAGTACAGTTGAATATCTATGCTATTCCTCAATCACATGCACACATAGCACACTGCTTACTGCAGGGCTATTGAGACCACGCCCCCTACATGCACTGTGCATTCCTGTGCATTTTTGTTAATTTTTGAATGGGTTGGGTCAGGGGGATGATTAATATTTAACTCAACATTCATGTTTTTGTTCTTCAATGAAAATGATTGTTCAATAAAATATTTAAGGTAACACTTTATAATAATCATCATTAATAAATGGTAAATTGATAGTTAATTAAACTTTAGTTAATAGTTATTTTACTGTTAACAAACAATGAAATGATCATTAATAACGTTTACTAATTATTAGTAATGCTATAATTTATGTTATTTTATTATTAGTTTGTGTAATATAAAATCATTTGTTTATAAATTATATATTGTATCATAGCTTTTTACCCTTTTTACCGTCTCTTATCAGCTATGATACAATATATCATTAATTAATTGTATTATTTTGGATGGATGTTTGCTTATAACAAAACAAATATTTATGCTTGGATATGATACCTTTCCATTAAATTACCCTCAATTCCCAGTTAATTCCCAGTTAATTCCCATAAATTCCCATTAATTCCCATAAATTCCCATTAATTCCCATAAATTCCCATAATTCCCATGGAAAGTTTCCAATTTGGAATATTTCCAAAATTCCCCAGCTTAACTTCCCATGGAAATTTACCGGAAACTTTCCGGAAATTTACCGGAAATTTTCCACCCCTTTGCAACCCTACTGATAATGTTGACGTTTTTATTGCTATAATCTTGCACTGCCACTGTTTGCCATCTGTGTTGACACATTTCTGCAATTCATTCACCAAGTGGGAGTCCTACTTGTAATTATGAAGAGGCTGGCATGAACGTTTTTCGCAGTCGGTAGCTTGTATTTCTGGTAAATCCAGTGTGAGGTGAACGCAGCATCAGCACTGCATTCTGGGATTTTCAAAATTACCGAAAATTTGCTCATTCGCTCCTGTTTCATATACAATATCTTAGACACCACTGCTCGGATTTTGATGAATGCATCTAATCGCTGTGTTCCAGGATTTTCGAAATGACACTGATTGGCCAAAGGGGGGGCGTTACAATTAAAGATTAAAAGTGACATATTTGACAAGGTGATATATTTGTTAATGATTGGCCCAGAGCTGGACTGCATCATTCGTGCAGGGCGACGTGTTTTACTGTTGCCTTGTTTTTTCTCATATGAAAAAATCTCTTTGCATACCTCATGCTTCTCTAGCCTCTGTCACATCTGAACATATGTCGTTTTAATGTGTCATTAATTTAATGCAGACTGTTGATTTGTTAAGAATAAATGGGTAACACTTTACAATAAGGGTCACAAAGTTAAGGGTTAGTTAATTCTTAATAAGGGTAAATGAATGCTTAATAAGCATTAACTAAGCCTTAATTAACAGTTAACTAATGTGTAATTTACTAATGGTGTTCATGTTAACTAAGGTATTCATTTATACATTATTTAATAGTTTATAAAGATGACTATTAAATAATGTATAAATTAATACCTTAGTTAACATGAACACCATTAGTAAATGATTACCAGACACATTAGTTAACTGTTAATTAAGGGTTAGTTAATGCTTTTTAAGTATTAACTAACCCTTAACTTAGTGACCCTTATTGTAAAGTGTTACCAATAAATGCAACAGCACTGGAGATGGCACTTGCATACTTCTGTTCTTCGGTTCTGCATTTTCACATCAGCCACAAGTCTGGCAAGTACATCAAAGCACAAGTGTAGTATTTGCAGTGCAGTGATCTAGGTAATATCCAGACTAAATGTTTTTAATGAGTTTGGTTCCTCTCAAGATTAACTTAATGATCCTAACTGGCAACCCAAATCCTAAGTAAACCTAATTATCCTAACTGGCAATTCAGGTATATTTATATAAGTATTAAAATGGCTTACTCTTCAGTGGACTCAGTAAACAACTCCGACAAAAAACTGACTCGGCCGGTTTTGTGAGGCACACCAGCTCCTCAGATCTTGTGCTTTCGTGTCATCCTGTAATTATGCAGTGCACTTTGAGTGTTTAAAATATTTCACCTGTCTTGTGTTCAACAGTGAACTTGGTTTGCGATTCATCCTGTATGACACTTGGCTGATTTTGGGACGCCATATGCTTCATAGCACACATAACATAACAAACCACATTGTCTACATGTCAGTGCGTATTTTATGGTTTATGTCATATCTGCGTGCAGAACAGGAGCAAGTATTTCAGGTATACTAAGGTGAAGCTCAATGCTAACTTTCTGAACCAGTCATTATGGTTTAAAGTAAATGTTTTCTCAGTACAGCCACAATACAACTCAAACAGTGGCATTTGACAAGACTCAGGTGATAAAAATATATTCTTATGAAATGAATTCTTATGCAACTCATTGCCTGTGCCAAAGCCTGTGCAATGTACAGTCAGGAATTTGCCGCTCAACAATCAATTGGTCTATTGCACCTTTTGAATTCAGTATAATTGTAGGTATTTTTGTTCATACATGTCTGTGAACTTACATATGGTATATATATATATATATGTTTTGTTTTAGGTTCTGAAACATATGATGAAAGACGGTGTGTACGTTGATGTTGAAGCCACTGATAAGTATGGTATGTACTGTAACCCATCTATTTCTTCACCTCAAAAGATACTGGAACCTCAAGAATAATAGATCTTTGTAAAGAAAGCTTATGCCGACTAGTGTCTCATTCATGAGCATGGGTCTGATAGAGGTTTTTGTTTAGCTCGTTCTCTACTGAGACTGGGAACAAGAGATGGCATGATTATCTGCAGGCTAGCTCGACTCTTGTCAATGAAGTTGTTGATTTTGGGCTTGGAGTACATGAGGCCTTCCTCTTCCTCTGTTGGTTCTTTGTTCCTTTGTTGGTATGAGGACCACACAGGGATAGAAACATGAGGAAAAGCCTCCAAAGTGATGATATTTTACTGGTCTTTTACAGGGGCTAGTTTAGAGTTGGGGCTTGGGTTTAGGGTTAAAGTAATAATCCATTACATTTTCATAGACATAAATGTCTGTTTTGCTATTCCCTATCACTGATTGATGTAACATAATAATGATTCAACCTGTATTCAGTTCATGAAAGCTTTTCCATTTGCTCTTCTTAACACTCGGTGTCTGCTAGGTCTTTCCTGGGAAAAATCCACTGGTGAAGTGTTAAGGTTACGCATACAGTGGTGATAGTTAGGGTTAGGAGTTAGGGAATGAAATTAGTCAATGGACGCTCCTCATTAATTTAGTAATACATGTGTGTGTGTGTGTGTCCAGGGATGAGTGTCCTCCAGTGTGCGTCGGTGGCTCTGAACGCCACGGTACGCGAGTGGGAAAGGAGCGCTTCCCCCGGTGAAACCAGACTCCACACCCTCCGCAAAGAGCAGATGATGGAGACCCTGGAGTGCCTGCTGCAGATGGGCAGCTACCTTCACACCACGGTCAGTAGCTCCATGTGAGCCTGCGCAAAGATCCAGGCCTCAGCATCAGAAATATATGATCTGAAATCAGTGGTAGCTCTTTCTCAACCATGCCTTTAGGTGAAAATCTCATTCCACCCGTGTTGGGTGGTAACGCATTACAGTAATATTCTTACTTTGCCCAGTAACGAACAGTGCAACAAATTACTGTTTTCATTTCACTAATGACATTAGTTACCGATCCAGAAAAATGAGTTGTTACTTTTGTTATCACTCCTCTAAATATCAGATTCAAGTTGAATTATCCAAAGCTATGTCCAAAATTGACTATGTCCCAACTATGTCCAAAACTGAGAGCAGAATAGGTAGTACCACAATCAATGCACTCGAAAATTTACTTTCAGTGCAAAACGTGTCCTGCCAATACACTGTATACTATGGAGGACCACAAGTGTCACGGAAATAGTAATAAAGCATTTCATTAATTAATAACTAATTGTACAATAAAAATAGGCATTAATACATTTGTTTACAAATTAATTTATTAATCTATGAATAAATAGACTAAATTACAAAGTAATTCATTATTTGATATTTTAACGGGCAATAAAAAGAGGAATTATAAAAAGAAAAAAAAGAACTGGATTCACAAATTGAATTAAGAATACAGATTTTAATCACGCATTTAAAAGGGCAATTTTCTTTCCCATTTGCATTTCCATTTCCCCGCTGCTTTTCCTTTTCCTATTAGCTATTCGATTTGCTCAGTCATTTAGCTTCTCCTCTTAGCCTCTCCATTTAGCCTTTCCGTGACACTTTGGACCTTTTTTCGGCGCCTAAACAGTGTTGGAAAAGACAGCTAGGGTATGAGGCGGGTGCGACTCTCTAACCAATCACAGAGCTTGATACATCCCGTAGCTAATTTGCATTGTTTTACCTCGTTTTACCAGCGCAAGGCCCAAAGTGTCACGGATGTAATGAAATGCTGTAATGAAGTGAAATGCTTTATTACTATTTCCGTGACACTTGTGGTCCTCCATAGGATACAGGCAGAAAATACCAAGAATGAAAAAGAAAAACCAAATAAAATCAACAAATCAAAATGAAAACGAACTAAAATTGGAGAACCCATCGTCAAAACGAACTAAAACTAAACTGTAATGGAAGTGAAAGTAAAATATACACTCAAGGAAATCATAAGACATTGCTAAGCTTGCTAACACGAGCCACATTTTTCACTATGGCCTCCGTCATTGTCATAACTTGGCATTGACTGACAGGGAGGATGAGAAACACATTCATCCTCCACATTAGTACGTGGTAACGCTGATTGAAATTTAATGAACTCGGTGAATCAGACATAATGTGCAGATCTGATCCACCAAAGCGCATTTGTGGTGTCGGTGTGACAGAAGCAAACCTGGAGGCAGAAGCTGAACTATGTCTCAACATTTTAATGACTGTCTTTCAGAGTCGTGGTTATGGGGAGAATGCTTTTGAAGTCGCCTACAAAAAGGAATCTGACCAGTTTATGCAAGGAGTGGTTTCCAAATCCAGCATAAAGAAGGTAAGAAGTGTTTTTTTATGCAACCATGTTTTTGAGCTGGCTGGTGTCCTATTTTTAACTGCACTGTCTGTGACAACGCGTGCATATAATACGCGTGCTCTGTATTTTTCAATGCAAGCTTCTGTACTTCATTATAACTTTGACAGTTGTCACTAGGCAACTTTTTTGCAATAATGACTTTTATTCCTCTATAAACATTCACGTAGGCATGTAGATGTTTAGTGCTTATCCGGAGATGCTTTTGATTCTGACTTCTGATCGTTAATTCATGTCTCCCTCTCTTTCTCAGGGGAGCTATGTTACGTAGAGCTGGTCGATCCTTTGGCACATCTGTTTCTCCTGAAACTATGTGTTCATCTGCCCGGCAAGGCATACTGGAGACCTGACAGTAATGTTTCTGAGTTGGTTCAGGCTTGAACTTGCCTTGGAGTAAACCTGTGTGGTTGGAAAGCCCTCACCCTAATTAGTGGGGCTCTTTCGCTCCGAGCGTGAATTCAAGCTTGTTATGTAAAGCATCTGATGTTTTGTGCGAGGTGAAAATGCCTGACTTGCCATCAGGTGTTTCTATGGCCTGCATAATACTTTTAGGTGCCCATTAGCTGGTTTCTGTGAAACTTCCATTGTTTGTTACATTGAAGTAACAAGTTGCCGCAGTTAGAAAGTCTTTGGAAATCCAGTTGTAAAATCCTATAGGAATGGTCTCCAAAAGCTAATAGGAGAATTTGTAATGTGATGGTGGTGGACAGCAATGAAAAGGCTGACAACATTAGATTTAATATAGGAATAGCTTCATATAATATATGAATAATATATAGAGCCCAGTTGGAAACTGTTAGCTTTTGGAGCCAGTTTAGGGTGCTATTGGACATGTCAAATAGAGTAGTTAGAAATCTATCAAATTTAGATAGAAGTTGGTTTTGAAGCAATTAGAAAACACGGTGGGGCCTCATTTCAAATGCAATCAGATTGTCCAATAGCATCCTTAAAGACTGTCCCCAAAAAACAGTAGTTTCCAGTTGGGGTCTATCTGTTTTTGTGTTTTTGGAGCCAGTGAGTGAGCATTCCTACTGGATTCCTTTGTGACTTTTGGACTAGAGGTCATTACAAGTTATAAGTACTGTGTGGTGAGAGGGGATGGGTGCTGTGTCATTTTTTTTCATATTTTATAGCTGCCTGGCCTTACATTCTTTTGTGACTCGGGCCCTTTGAAAATGAGAGCCGTTGTTTTTAGCGTACCAAGTTTTTTATACCGTTTATCACATTGTTATTCTTCATCATCTGTTTTCACACTCATAAGGAGTTGTTCTGCATTACCACTTGGTATAGATTTGGCCAGAGGTAGTTTTTGACTTTAAAATGGTCTGGTTTTGACTTAACATTAGACTTGAAACTAGGGATTCAGGATACTGTTTGCTACTTTAGTGCACGTGCAAGATTTAAAAGACTTGCAGTTGAATATTATTATTCTATGCCATATGCAATGTAACTTGAAATGTATACTGCTGGTTTTTGTTTATTCTCTGAATAGTTCTATTTTCAATCTGTCCACACTCTTTTCTTGACATGTCTTCTACAGTCTGTTTTCAAGTCCATAAACCCTGTGTGTCTCTATTGTACAAGTAATTGATCTGTTCATATAGGTTGTATTAACCTACATATAGCACTACTTCTGTCGGATTAAAACCAACCAAACAAAAACGATAAAAAAAATAGAAAAAAAAACTTTTGTATTTGAGAAAACAACAGCCATACTTTTTATCAGATGACAAATGAAAGCAAATAAGCACAATGTACCATCTCAGCCATTAGCATTTTGTTTAGCTTGTGTTTTTACAATGATCTGACGATGTTGACAAAAATGCAGGACGTTAATTACAATGAGCAGAACTGTGGGGTAAATATTTCAAATTCACTGTATTGACTTTTTGCCATAATGCCCTACCTCTCTTTCACCTAATATATAACTTAACAGGTTTTGGAAAACCTTTTGAAAGTGTGATCACTTTAAGTGAAAAGTGGTTTGACAGGTACAGACCATATGCAGTGTAAATAACTTTTATAATCCTATTTTTTCAATTTTCTACAAAAGGAAGACATGTTTTGTCCCAGTTCTCAAGAAGCACTTATTTTCTGTTTGCTTTGCCAACACTGCACTTGTGTCACTTTCTCTATTACTTCCATAATAACGGTATTATTTACTGGGTTATTGGCTGTTTTGATCTTGCAAATAACAAATGTTTAAGAGCTCCTCTGTTCTCATGTACTGTATATTACCTTCTCTTTGTGAATTTGTAATGTGATGGTGGTGGACAGCAATGAAAAGGCTGAAAACATTAGATTTAATATAGGAATAGCTTCATATAATATATGAATAATATATGAATAATATATATGGGGACATGTTTTGTTTGTTTTTAATTGTGGGGTGTTAAAGCAAAATGTGAGTTCTTAAGTAGGCTACTATAGCTAGGCTAAGTTGAAAGTTACCTTCTACTTCTAGATTGGGCTGCAAGGCCATGTTGAATTGCTACTGTAGGTCAATGTTAAGGAAAAAAAAGCTTAATTCTTTACTAATAACATTAAAGTTAAATAAAATGAGTCACTAGTAACTACAAAAATAAGTACTAGTGTTTATTAAATTGTTAGTTTGTTAAGTAAATGTAGAAAAGTGACTAGTGACTCACTAGTATCTAATATAGCCTTTAGCAACTAGTAAGATTACAATAGCCACTGGTTAGGGTTTGGGTTTGGTTCAGTTTTGGGAGCAGCTGGCAGAATAGTGACTAGTGACTAAAAAATGAGTACTAGTGCTTAATTTTTAGTGACTAGTACATTTTAGGGAGTGAAAGACAAAAGGCATTTCTATGATTAGCAAAACTGTTGTTCTTTGGCTCCGCCCATTGAGATTTAACACAACCAGTGAAATTATCTCTGCCTCCAGAGCAGCTCTGCCTCTGAGAAATGTTTGACTACAACTCCAATTACCTATCAAATTAGAACCAGTAACTCAAAAATTTTTAGTGACTAGTGCATTTAAGGGAATACATTAAACGGCATTACTATCAAAACTGTGCTTTGGCTCCACCCATGAAGGTTTAACTCAACCAGTGAGATTACCTCTGCCTCAATAAATGTCTTTATACCTAAAACTCCAATCTGTAAGACCCATACTTGTTACTGTGTCACTTAGCTGTTTTTAAATTAGCAGTGCCACACCCTTATATGAAAGAGAGCATGAATATAACACTCTCATTCATTCCTTCTCTTTGCACATTATTGCACAGAAGCTTATTCCACCCATGAGTTTGGCTTGTAAAACAGACAAGAACTGTGACAAGTATTTTTGCCTCCCTTTTCACAGCAGCTCATTGCAATGTAATAAAATTTGTCCAGCTGTTCTCTTAATATTTTATAAATGTTTTGTAAAACATGTATTGTTTGTAATGCATACAAGGGATAGTATTGTCTGTCAATATCACATTTGATCAGCATATTTCTGTAACAATATCTGTGGGATAAGTATAAATAATAAACTCCTATTTCTCAGTAAACATTCTTAACATTGTTGTTTTCAATAACTTGCACATCCTGAAACCATTCAAGCTTATTGATGATTCAATAAAAAGCACTTCTCCTCAACACCTACTTGATTCTCTAAACATCCAATGCAATACTGGAATATGTTACAGTGGTTGGTTAGGATTCCTATGTGCATACAGATCCTTCAACTAAAATATTCAGATATGATTACATCCTTCAGAGATAGATAGATGCAGATACAAGCCCATGTATTTATATTGATAAAAAAAAATATCATACAAATTTAACTTGATTGTCTCATCTGAACTCAAAGTACAGGTCAGTTTTTCTGAACTGTACTAATGTGCTTTGTATTATGATATTTAATGTGGTTTGTATTTTTGTATTTTAATGTATTGATGACTCTTGCCCAGAGACTACAGATGCAAATTAGCCTCTACTATATACTGTATAGTATATACTATACATATATGTTGTATTGTGCGCTGTCTCTTTCAAATAAATAAAATAAATGTTAGCATGGAATCTAGTTTCACTCAACAGTGAATCCTCAAGTGTTAGCATAGAGCCTAGATCAAGCAAAATTTTATGCTAAAGTGTTAGCATGGAGCTTACTATCACTCAACATAGTGCATGCTAAAGTGTTAGCATGGAGCTTACTATCACTCAACAGTGTATGCTATAGTGTTAGCATGGAGCCTATTATTATTCAACATAGTGTATGCTAAAGTGTTAGCATGGAGCTTACTATCACTCAACAGTGTATGCTATAGTGTTAGCATGGAGCCTATTATTATTCAACATAGTGTATGCTAAAGTGTTAGCATGGAGCTTACTATCACTCAACAGTGTATGCTATAGTGTTAGCATGGAGCCTATTATTATTCAACATAGTGTATGCTAAAGTGTTAGCATGGAGCCTACTATCACTCAACATTGTATTCACTGGAAGAAGCTCCTCCAGCAGCGAGCCTGGAGAACTCCAGGTAAGTTGTATGAAGAAAAAACACTCACCCGAGTTTGTACTGGCATGAGAATGAGTAGATAATGACAGAATTTTAATTTTTGGGTGAACTATTCCTTTAAGGCTCATTAATATTAACGACCCCTCTGTTCTGATTGGCTAACCGTTTCAAGAGTGAAACGTGAGACATCACAGCCCGGCAGCTACAGGTAGGGAAAACTCTCCGGTAATAAAGAATGACAACCGCTTTGAAAAAAAACACTTTGTTAGTCTATTATTTCTTTCAAAAATGATAATGAGCAAACCTTTGTGATCCACAAAGTTACGGAAGTCCAAACGGCTCGTTTAGAGGCTCACTTTTCTTGGATTGTGTGGATTTAGTTGGCGATCGTGCATTTTGATACTTTAATGATGTTTAGATAGACCATCCAACTCCTTTATAATCAAAGAGGCAAGGGGAATCACATTTTACACGATATAGAACCTTTAAAAGGTTAAAAGTGATAACTGAAACACTTTGTCACAGACTCTTAGATCAATTTCAAAACTCCGATGCAGAGAATTCAACGATGTTGCCATCTTAAGTTTTCCAACCTTGGTGAATAAATATTCTATGCATCGGCTACTTTTTTCTGTTTAGTTATTTTCACACAGCAACAAACAAAACAAAAAACAAACAAAAAACATGTTACAATAAGCTATGTACCTATAACTTGCTTAACAAATACAGCTACAGGTTTTAACAGGTTAATGTTACTAACTAACTAACTACTAACGTTAACTAACGCGTTAACTAGCTCAAGTTAGGTTAACAAAACTTGCACTTATAATTATTATTATGAATGTATGTTATTATGAATTGACAGTTAAAAGAAAACATCTTTAGAATAGACTGACACATTTTTTTGGGCACCAAAAAAGCTTATTTACTTACATTTGTAAACAAGGTTGGGTGAAGAAGAGGATTTCATCATTAGAAAACCATGGAAGGGTTACAACTCTGTCGCTTGGCAACAACCAGGTAACGACAGACTCGCAATGCATTTTGGGATACTTTCACCGTTTTAGTGGCCAGGCTTGTTCACTAGATATTACAATGCATTGTGTGAAATATGTAGTGTCCTCAAAATCATTCCACAATGTCATTTTAAGACTCAGACACTAAGAAAAAATGTGTGACATAAGTATCAGTGCCCTAAAACGCAGATATGGATCCATTCCCTTTTTGTATTTTTAGAGCGGTTTGGAATATACTTGGGTTTGAAAGGGAGTGTAGCAATCCAACCATCGAAATGCAGACGGAGAAGATATTTTACTTTGGTTTTTATTAAATATTAGATTGAAAATATTTGATCTTTACTAAATTTTGACTTAGTGGGGGGGGCGACTGACCGACCTGAGTTTGGCTCCTGACGAACACGACTTGTGAAACCGGTGCTGTGTGCGTGCCTCAAGGTGTTTTCTGCAGCTTTTGCAACTCCCTCTGTAATATCTCATTATTACCACATGCACCAGCGCCTACACCATTAGGCAAGATAGGTAGATGCCTAAAATGGGAGCGTATCTATGTTCCCAGGGTCCTATGTTCCCAGGGTCCTATGTTCCCCGGATGTATATGGCACATAATGGGAACATGACAAAGGGTCCTATGTTCCCAGGGTCCTATGTTCCCCAGTTCTACATATGTGCTCTCCCAGGGTCCTATGTTCCCAGGGTCCTATGTTTAACCCTAACCCTAACTAACCATATTAAGCAAATACAGAGCTGGGGAACATATTTTTCAGGCTCCCATTATGTGCTATATAGAGCTGGGGAACATAGGACCCTGGGAACATAGGACCTTGGGAACATAGGACCCTGGGAACATAGGACCCTTTGTCATGTTCCCATTATGTGCCATATAAATCTGGGGAACATAGGACCCGGGTAACATAGGACCCTGGGAGCACAGGAATCACTCCAGTCAGTCTATCAGTCAGTCAAACAGTGCTCTCTCACCTCATATTGAGTGATGCTCGCTCGCCCGGCACTACAAAACCAAACCCCTTAATTTTACCCCACGACAGTCAAAAAAGTATAAAAACAAACAAATGAACAAAAAAGGATTATTGTTGAATTTATTGCATTGGCTGCCCAGACCCTGGTGGTGGAAAAGTAGCTTTGGCCATTTAATGGAGCATATGGAGCGACTCTACCCTCACGCTACTGTATTTGTTTATTTGTTTATTTGTTTATTTAAAGGATCCCCATTAGCTGATGCCATGGCAATCAGCTAATCTTCCTGGGGTCCACACCTGACATACTGTACAGAACACATTACATGATAAAATTCCATCAATATACATTAATATAAAAAAAAATGAAAATACATTCACATACAATTCAAAGCAACCAGTCAACACTGAACGTACATTTAGGTAGAATACTAATTAAAAATCAATATATAGATAATATTTAAAAAGAATGAGAATTATACAACCCATATGAAGCAGAACACGAATATTGAAAACTGGTACAGAGTTATACCTGCTACTATTCAGTCTGTCATCTACATGCCAGTAAAGGATGATTTATTTTTTATTAGGCAGATATTAAAAGGTAAATTATTCCAGTTTGTTATGGCTCTGTAAATTAGTTTTTTCAACGAGTTAGTCCTTAGGCTGGGTACCACAATAAGACCGTTACTGGCAAATCTGGTGTTGTGGTTATGTATGTTATTGCAATAAACTATTTGGTCGAATAAAAATGTTGGCATCTTTGAGTTAATGGTGCAGCTGAAAAAATTTGGCCAAGCTTAAGGAAATCCTTTGCTCAGTGGTGAGCCATGAGAGGCTGGAGTGCAACTTTTCAGAGCTAGTTCTAATAGAGCAGCCCAGAACAAGTCTAGCAGCCCTGTTTTGTACGACTTGTAATTTTGCGAGATTTGTTTTGGATGCAGACGACAGTGGTGGGTAGAGTACTGAAAATCTATACTCAAGTAAAAGTACAATTACTCCCATATTATCTGGTTAAATAAATGACTCAAAGTACAAGTTGATAAAACTTTCTTAGCCCTTTATAAAACAGAATATAAGTCTGTTTAACTCTAGTATTTACAGACATTATCAAAGCAACCAAACCTATTAGAGCTCCAAAATGCAGTAGATACCGAATACAATACAATTAATTAAAACTCAGATTTTCTGTTTTGTAGTATTACTCCCCGTACCAAGACCTCAGTCAGTCAACTAGAGAATGAAAACTTCTCTCCATTCACATTTTTCATTTGGGGGAAACTCATTTGTTGGAAGCTGCCTCTTGTTCTGGGTTTTGCTCTGTCATCATGGCATCGTGGTCAAAAGACAGGTGCTGCTTATTTTTCTTCAAGGCAGCTGGCAACTTGGCCTCTGCAATAGAGGAGCTCCTCACGCTCCCCCCCCCCTACACCCCATCCCTGCATTTAGAGCAGACTAGTTGTAACGAAGGTATAAATGGCAAATGTAGTGAAGTAAAAAGTAGATTACTGGCTCAAAAATATACTTGAATAAAGAGTAGAAGTGCAGTTTAAAAAAAGGAACTAAAAGTACTCGTTCCTTAAAAAAAAAAACTTTTTTTACTCATGTGCGTTATTTGTAATGCGTTACTACCCACCCCTGGCAGACGACCATACTGTTGAATAGTCTGTACAACAAGGTATGTCAACACCTTTTGGACTGTTTGAAAGATGTGACTGCAATTAGTTTCATCAGTTCAGACAACATGTCATGACGCCACATGTCACTCCTGAGTTTGACCATTCTCTGGATTGGTTCCAGCTTTACCAAGTGAAAAGAAAATAAACACTGAAATAGAATGAAAAAGCCTAGTGTAAAAAAAACTACATTGGTTGACTATGTGCTTTGCTTGACGGATCTTGGTCGACCAGGAACGGTCTTAGTCGGGGGACACTCCTAGACTGTAATAAATTAAACTACAGCAACCTAGCTAGATGCTGTGGGGACTCTACAGCATCTGGACTTGTCTGTGTGTTTGTTTGTGCACGCACAAGTAGAGCGAGGCAGTCCTCTTCCCGTTTCGGTTGAAGCTCCTCCTTTCTACCGTAAGTCTATCCTGCAAATTTCATAGGAAATTGTAGCCCAGGACATAAACACATGAGAGAGCAACATAGAACAGCTATGGTCTTCGCAGAGGGAGTGGAGGGTTGTTTGTGCCAAAGCACATAAAGTCACCAACTCAAATTCCTGGCAAGAATTTCAGTGGAAAACTAGAACCAGATACTTCAGGACACTGTTACTCACCGCCAAATCAGGCACCACTGATAGTAATGCCTGTTGGAGAATTTGTGGAGAGAACGGCAATCACCACCACATACTCTGGTCATGCCCCAAACTTAAAAACCTTTTTTTAAAACGGCCATTCTTGGAGTGATACCCGTAGTCTGTAATGACCTTTTTTTTTTTTTTGTTTCTCACAAATAAAAAAAAAAAGATTAAAGAACAGCAATGGTCTTGTTCTTCTGCACCCAAAATACTATACTATCAAAATTCATTTGAGAATGATATATTGAGGTAAATATTCTACACATAGGGGCTTTAATGTTAGCCTAGCATTTCAGCCCTGCACCTCATAACATCTGTAAGCTAACCACAGCTAGCCAGCAAACTGCACAGCTACACAAATCTTTTGAACCCTCTCTACTTGGGTTTCAGATCCTCCAAAACAAATGCCATTTTAGGGCTTTGTCTGCCTGCGTTTTAGTCCACATGGGCATGTGGAGCTATCTAACTGTAGAACGTGTGTTTGTGGAGTAACATGATTTGATGTTATGTTTTTATTTTCTCATCTTTGTCTAGGATAGGTCCTTTGGAGTGGGCTCTGTCAGATGGACCAGGGTTTGCACATACGAGCACAGCAAACACCACATAGAAATGTTATTGCACAAAATGAACTACGATAGAAGTACCAACCATATACAAATGAAACAATGAGATCCAATGAGATTATCTTGAGTCTATTATTTTGACTCATATCCATTCAATCCATTCATTCAATATCAGCAAACCAATATATTGGTCTAACCCTAATTCCAAGCTATGTTAAACTCAGTAAACATAGTGCTGCACAATGCTACATGTCAAGCCATTTATCTTAAATTACAGTGGACAGAAAATAATAATAAAAAAACTTGAACATATATAATTAATGTGATTATTAGGTCAACTTAAAGGATTTTGGCGTCTGCAAAAGTAAGTGACAGCACTTCCACCGTTTTTGTAGAATGACCCAAGATCGTTTTCTCAGCAACAGTGGTAAGCAAAACATTATGATGTCACAGTGAAGTTGACCTTTGAACTTTTGGATGTAAAACGTCATCACGTCATCATTTTATCCTATTGGACATTTGTGTGAAATTTTGTCATCATTCGCGTATGAATTCTTGAGTTCTGGCCAAAAACTTAAGTGAGTCCAAGTGGACGTTTGTGCCAAATTTGAAGAAATTCCCTCCAGGCGTTCCTGAGATATCGCGTTGACGAGAACGGGACGGACGTACGGACGGACGGACGACCCGAACACAGAAAACCCAGCGGTGTAATGACACTCGAGTTGTCACGCTCTCCCAAAATACTTCGGAAGCTTTACCTGGATTTGTTAGAGCTTGCCTGAGCCAGCATACTTCACCTGCATGTACATACAAAACGGTACGTGCAGCAGCTGTGAAGTGTATATTCCTCAGAGCCAGGGTTTGATGCAACCTTTACCTGCGAAAGAGGACGCAATCCTGCCTGAAACCCCCCCCCCCCTCAACTTCCTCCACATACTCTGACTTAGCTCACTGATTGGCTCAGACCGGCGTTACTCACCGCTTTCCACCGAAATAAGAGACACTTACAATAAGAGACACATTCATTGCGTCACTGTACAGAGTATCAGGCACGTAGACTGACCTGACAGTGAAAGGACTATCAGCATGAGTATCATATGGAGAACTTACAGTACTTCCATTGAGATATTACTGTAAGAAGCATTGTTAGGTCTCATTAAGTTTTTTTTTTGTTTTTTTTCCACACAACTTTGTTTATTGGAATTTTTAGAAAATACAAAATGTGCAGTAGGTCATACAAAAATATAAATAGTACTGTATATAAGGCACAGTTAACAGGTATGCATATTAGAATATTATATATACATACAGTACTGTGCAAAAGTCTTAGGCACCCAAGAGTTTTTATAGAAATTGTGTCTTAGATGTTTATTCATTTTTTTCCTGCATTAGTGTGTCAGTAGACTGCTCTTTATAGTACATTTTTTGATATTTAGAAACTTTTAGTTATTTTTGAAAGCATCTTCACTTTACTTTTTTTCTTTTACATGTGCCTAAGACTTTTGCACAGTACTGTACATGCTCAACATATGTACATATATGTACCCAAGTTTTATGTTTATAGAACAAACAAAACAACTGAAACACAGCATATAGCCTGGACGCCTAGTCAATTAGAGAAACACAGTGTGTATACTCAAGATAAATAAATAAACAATATTATATAGAGAATTATAAAGGATTATACAGAAAAAATACAATGGTCAAAAATAGTAAAGGGACACACCCACATCAGCACACATGTAAACAGATTATCCCAACCAAATAATATTGGTTACCTAATACTCCTTATGGGTATCAAGTGAACGCAGTCCCTTGAGATAGTTAAAGAAATGACCCCATGTTTTATAAAATCTGGTTGTTGAACCCATCTTAATTTCTCCATCTTAATAAAGTACAAAATGTCCCTGATCCATATAGAGTGAGATGGAGGAGTGGGTGATTTCCACCGTAGTAAAATCAGCCGTCTGACCAGAAGAGTTGCAAAGGCCACCAGGTCTGCTTTATATTTTGGTCGTGGCAAGTTAGCAGGAGGAACACCGAAGCAAGCTCTTAGAGCAGTCGGCCTGATTTGGGATTTCAATACTATTTGAGATATATGTGGCAGGGGCCTGATGGCATCTGTCACAGGTGGGATCAGTGTTGTCATAAATCTTTAGTGTTCAGTGTGCAAGGTGCGGGTCTCAAGAAGGGAGTCAATAGGAGTGTCATCTGGGAGATTGGGAAGCATTAAGTAAATTATGACCTTTAATGACTTTTCTCTCAGCAGCTAGTAGGAACTAAAAAAAAGGAGGCAAAAGCAAAGAAGCGATTTGATAAAAAACGCTGAACGAGGAGACAAGGAGCTAAGGAGTAAGAAAAACAAAAATCAAGATGACGAACTGAATTGCATAACCCGGACTACAGGAAGGAACAAATTGCAACAGGAGGGGGAACAGTGTCAACCAAAGCACTTCATAAATAAAACAGTAAGGGCAATAAGATAGACCTAATTCGGAAAGGAGAAGGAGAATGTGCGTGCGTGCGTTCAAAGACGGGAGGAAGGAGAGGAATGTTTGCGTTCTTCTATCTATCCGCCATCTCATGCTGCCAATTCGATGTCAAGCGGCAACGTCTGTCTGAAAGTTGATACCAGTGTTTTGCACGCCAGGAATTCCATTCAGGGGCATCCGGGGTGGCTCCTGCGGTCCAAAGCGCACGCCAGGTAACTGTGACATCCTGTGACCACTCGCTAGTCGCATTACAGGGACACTGGAAGCAGGGGGGCGCTGAGGGGGCCGCAGCACCCCCTGCTGGCGGGATGGGGGCTGTAACTGCAAGGTTAAGTGCGGTCACACTGTAACTTTCGGATGCTTTGTGCGTTCATTGTTTTAAACTCGGTGTGGTGGGGCTGCCGGACGATTCCTTCTGTCTCAGTTTCCTCTCTCACTGGTTGCAGGGCGTATGAATCGATTATATCGTTTGGTGAGTTACGTTATTTCTTGTTTCTGTCACAGATCGGGTAGTGCGTCCATAGCTGAATATGGTACTATGCTGCTTTGACACGCAGCATGTCGGTGTTCAAGTTTGCTGTCTGTTGTAGTGTAAAATGTTCTGAAACTGGTGTAAAATGTCGGCCATTCAAATTACAGTAAATCAATCGTGTATATTTTTTATAATAGTTCATGTGAAAGAAAATAACAAATGCATAGCCAGCCAGCCGCTTTTGACCGTCCGTCACTGCGTCACACTCCGAAACCCTCCACCACCCCCCCCCCCCCTCCCCGTGCCCCCGTGAGAGAGAGGTGGGTGAGCGAGAGAGAGCGGTGAGTGAGCGAGAGAGAGACAGGTGAGTAAGCGAGAGAAAGAGAGAGAGAGAGCGGTGAGTGAGCGAGAGAGAGAGACAGGTGAGAGAGAGAGAGAGAGAGAGAGAGCGGTGAGTGAGCGAGAGAGAGAGACAGTAGTGACATTAACTGTAAAATAAGAAACCAAAGTATATCAGTATGCGATTCCTTAACTCTCATATTGACATAGTTTTCAACTAGCCTATACACTACAACAGCATAATAGAACTCCTGAAATTCAGTTATGGCTTTTGGTTTTGGTGTGCCACCCCAAGACTTTCAGTGGCCCCATTTGGCCACCCCGATGAAAAATTTCTGGGGGCGCCACTGCTCTCTACCCCAATCTTTCCTCTCTTGCTCCACTTTTAAAGGCAAAAAAAAAAGGGTGGAAAAGCCTCTGAAACCGCATTTAGACTGAAGGTCTCCATTAAAACCCATAGTAATGAAATTCCTTTAGGTAGGTTGGCAGCCCATTAAAGTAATAATAATCCTAACATTTGCTGGCATGTGCGCGGGGAAGCTGGAACCCATATGCAACTTATTTCCCTGCAATAAGTCATACTGGTCATAGATAACAGAAATGCTAGATAGTAAATGCTAAGATGATGTTCTGTCTTAGAGTAGACGCTATGAAGTGTAAGAAATAATAGAAAATCTTTGCTCTCATACACCTGGCTGTGAAGCAAATTATCCTTATGAATTGGGTTATATGTGTATCTATTGATGTATGTGTGATTATATGCAATAAAACTGTATAAACAATGGAGGTGGATGACTGTCTGATAATAACCCTAGTTTAGTCTAACCTTAGACAAGATCCTCTATATCTAGTGGAGAAATGATAGTGAGTGCACTTCTAAATTCAGTTGAAAGTGGCCGTTCATATATAGTATATAAAGATGGACAGAATATTTAGTTAATGAAAGAGTAGCACTGATTGTTCCAACCAGCCAACTGACATGTGCACTGTAGGTTTTCTACTCCACAACATCATGGGCCAGATTCACCAATGTGTTCTTAAGATAGATCTTAAGAAATTACATAAGAGGAAATTTTAGGAAGTTCTTAAGAAGGCTCTTAAGTGCAATTCCTCAATATTTTCTTAGTAACAGTCTCATTTCTTACGAATTTCTTTAATTTTCCAACTTAAGAACTTCTCAAAATAGGGCCTTAATTAATTCTGGTTAATAAACTTTAGGCTTACTGCCATTGAGGCTAGGAGACGAGGCTAGGAGGCTAGGAGACAAGGCTAGGAGGCTAGGAGACAAGGCTAGGAGGCAACCCAAAGTGCTTCCATCTACAAAACAATTGGGGAAAAACCTATTTAGAGCAACTAGGGCAAAGATTTAAACATTGGTTGCTGTTGGTAACTGTAAAATTTTCTAGCTTATTTTCAACAGACATGAGACAGAGGCCTACCTGGCCCTACACCAAATAAAGCTTTACAATAAATGTTCATCTTAATGTTAGGTGTAGGGGAACCTATGAAGACTTTGAACTATAACCTACTTGTTTAAAATGTGTTTAAATATATGATATTAGAGGCTTACCTTTTCACTGTAGGAGTTTTAAGACAGGTGCAGGGCCGTCTGAAAGTTAAGAAAAAAATTTTTTGTCTGCGTACATAAAATGGCTAATTGGTCACGAGGCGTACCACTTGGAATCGACTCCAGAAAGACACTATTCTAGACTTCAGTATCTCTCTCCTAGCCGAGCCTCCTGAAACGCTCCCTCCAGCCTCTCCTACACCCCCCCCCCCCTCCCCTCTACTGCCTCCACTGGCTGCTCATAATTGAATTCAAAACATACAAGGCTTCCAACAGAGCTGCACCCCCATGCCTACAGGCCGTTTTTGCAGAACCTGAACTCCGGCCCATCCTCATCGCTCTGCTCCTGCTGGGGGGGGGGGGGGGGTTTCTGTAGCCCTCCCTAACCCTTTCCCCCTTCAGGTAGGACAGCAGAGTCATTCCCTGTCTTCCATCGACCCGAAAACTCATCTCTTCAAAATGCAGCATGTCCCTCCTTGAATCACATCCCCCCTCTCTCCACATCTTCCTCCTCTACTTGCTCTAATATGCTCTTGAAAAACCCATCGTTCACAGGAATTACTGGTCATGGTAGTGGTCATGTACCTGGTCGTGCAACTAGCCATGTTAGTAGTCATGTGACTTGCCCATCATGTCACTGGTCATGCTACTGGTCACTTGTTACTTCCACCAAGGAGGTTATGTTTTCGATGCCGTTTGTTTGTTCGTCAGCAGGATTACGGATAAACTACTGGCCCGATTTTCCTGAAACTTTGTGGAAGGGTGTGGCGTGGGCCAAGGAAGAACCCATTACATTTTTGGAGCGGATCCGGATCCGACTCACAAAATTTGCATATCATAGCAGACTGGACTGGTTGACGCCTTTGTTCAGTGGTGTGATAACTGTTTTTTAAAACTGAATGTCACCAAAACTAAAGATATGTGTGCAGACTTTAGAAGAAAGCCCTACACGCCCATTCAGACTGTCATTAAGGGTCAGACCATTGAACAGGTTCAGTGGTAAAAATACCTGGGTACTATAACTGATAACAAGCTGAGATTCAATGACAACACAGGGGCAATTTGTAAAAAATGTATTGGTTTGGCGTGTGTACTAAACTCATGACGCTCTTCTACAGCTCCATGGTAGAGTCAGTCATCACTTTATTATTACTTGGTTTGGTAAGCTCTCAACAGGTGACAAGAACAGGTTGCAACATATTGTTAAAGAACACATTGGTGTTAAACTGCCTGATCTGTCTCACGTCTTCCGTAAGAGAGCAACTTCTAAGGCTGGAGATATTTGACAGTGTCCTCTTCATCCTCTGTATGGAGAATTTGAGATTTAGACTACCAAAGGCCAGGTCTAACAGGTTGAATAATTCTTTTATTTCTCAGACCACCAAACTGTTAAATGCTCATGATGACCCAGCTGATGATTAGTTTCCCATTTAACTACTGGGGGCTGATGATGGTTTTAGCGATGGCTAAACATACTCTAGGTTTCCTGTTGCCACTTGATGTATTCATGTATTCATGTATTTTATCATGTTTTGTTCTCATTTGTTCTCTACTTTTCTTACAACTGATTGCTTGTAATCTAAGAATTGAAGCTTATTCTGCTGAGGCACTCATACGTTTCTTAGGAATAATCGCATCAGTTAAATCCCTCGATCAAGTGATTGAATCAGGTGACTTGTATAATCAACCGGTTATCACTTATTTTGTACCACATTTCAAGAGGCATTCAACATCATTAGGATCTAATTTTGAGAGCAAGGTCTGTTCTCCCAATAAACTAAAAATCTGCATGGATACTGCATGTTGTCCATTAGGACCATTAGGACCATTAGAATCCTCCATGACCACAGGTTTACATGCAAATCTTTGCCACACAGTATATGGTGTTTGGATACATGGTTTCGATACAAGTGACACACCTAATTTGGGCTGATTCATACCTGTCTGGGTTTGGATGCAGGTATCCACAAATACACAACATTCCTCCTCTCCCGCCCACGTCCTGCCACTTCAAAGCAGGGATTGCTCTACCGGTGATGATCTGATGATAAAGGGAACAATTGAGCGCTTTATTGAAAAACACACTCTCACACACTCACACTTGCAAGAACGTTCCATTGACAAGATTTATTCACGTTCCAACCCCTAATACTAATCCCCACCTTCTCCACTACATACCGAACCTTAACCCTCACCTAAACCTAATCCTAGTACTGATCTTAACCCTAAACTCAGATCCTAACCCGAAACTAGCCACTCGAAGAAGTGAAGACCAGCTAAATGTCCTCAGTTTGGACGACTGTCCTCCTCTTTCTATTCTTGTCAGCAGTGGTGGAATGTAACTCAGTACATTTACTCAAGTACTGTACTTAAGTACAATTTTGAGGTACTTGTACTTTACATGAGTATTTCCATTTCATGCTACTTTATACTTCTACTCCACTACATTTATTTGACAGCTTTAGTTACTAGTTACTTTGCAGATTTAGATTAATACAAATTATAAATCAACTAATAAATTATGATATATTTTTATAGGTTAAGCTACCCAGCAGTATATAAAGTAATTAAAATTAGCTCCACCTTTACCAGCTGCAACATTAAAGTGATGAACACATTAATGCATCAATAATTATAGTCCAATAACATGATATATATGATTCTGAAATGGGCCATTCTGCATAATGACTACTTTTACTTTTGCTACTTTAAAGTACATTTTGATGCTAATACTTTTGTACTTTGACTTAAGTAAGATTTTGAATGCAGGACTTTTACTTGTAACAAAGTATTTTTACACTGTGGTACTGCTACTTTTACTTAAGTCAAAGGTCTGAATACTTCTTCCACCACTGCTTGTAAGGATGTTTGGTCTTCCTAAGGATAGAAGTGCAAGAAAACACACATGTACTCACACACACTCAGGCCTCATAACATAGTGAACATATTCATTCAATTCCTGCTTTCCAAGTAGCCAAAGAGAGAAAGAGAGGCAGATTTTGTTGTCCACCTCCATTGGCATCATGCAAAAGTTCAAAACTCAAACAAATTTGATTTCAATTTTTATGTACTAATGTGTGTAAACTTTGTGTTTATCTCACCAATGTACCCTTTATTATTTTATTTTTTTCCTTTCTGACACCATTGTTTTATTATGGCCCTTGTCTGGAGGTAGGGGTGGGGGGGGGGGCTGGTCTTGTGGAATTATTACTTGATCTTATTTGTTTTTTATATCCTTGATACTTCAGTTCTGTGTTTTCTCCTGTAAACTGTTCTGTGTCTGAGAAAAGTCAATAAATAGTTTAAAAAAAACAAAAAAAACATTTGATTTGAAGCCAAATTCTCCCTCTTTACCCAACCAAAGAAATTCTATCCGCAATTCCACATTGGAATATAGTATAGTGTGTGTGTGTGTGTGTGTGTAGAAATGCCAGTTAAAAGCAAGACAGGCTCAGGCCCAGTTAAGTGGTTTTCTAAGCTTAGAGAGACACCTTGTGGTGAGGGAATACCACTGAAGACATGCTGGAACATTCCACATGAGCTGAGGAGAAATCTTCATTTGGGTGAACCTCTCTCTGTTCATACTGTATGTACGGATCTGTTTTTTTTATTATTATTTTTTAGGCATTTTTATGCTTTATTTGACAGAGAGTTAGTGAGTTAATGGGAACTTTACACACATTTGCACATTTGGTGTATATGCTGTAAATTCAAATTCCTCTAAATCCTTATGATATATATTGCATATATCTTGATATTTGTATATATTTGTCACTTATATCACACCGCATATACGTATATTTCACATCTCGTATATTTTGATATGTACATATTTTTCATTCTTTTTTTCTGATGATGCTACTGCTGTTATTTCTGAACACCTTCATAATGCTATAGTCCTTTTTTTTACTTTTTTAATTTTTAACTTCAATTACATTAACCCCCATTTGCTCTGTTTTTATTTATATGTTATTTTTCTTTTGCTGTATACAATTTCCCCGACTGGGACTCATTTCAGTTTCATATCATCTCAAAAACGTTCCATAATTTTGCTGTTATGGAACCGTTACGGAAAGAATTTTATTGAATACACATAGCAAAAAAAAAAAAAAAAAACAGTATGAAGTATTTTTATTTCAGATTATATTATAAATCCCATCTTTGTATTACAAAACACTTTCACATTGCACCTGTATCAAACAAAAAAAACAGCCCAAAAAAAAAAAAAAAAGAATGAATAAATAAATGTAATGGCACCGTCTGTCAAGCAAGTACTTCTTCATTCTCTGATAGCTCACTGCATTTCTCTCTCCTCTTCACTCTGCAAGTATTGTGTGATATTGCCTCATGCACTTGAAAAGGCCTACGACTGCTAGGAGAGATACCAAGAGGTTTCACACACACACACACACATATTCACTCACTCACACACACACACACAACCCTCCACTAGCTGGGAGATGAGATAGGCAACTCGTGTTGTCTGGTGTTGACTGCCGGAGCTTGATATCACTCCGTTCAGCCCCGGGGATCGATCACAGTGCATAAAGTGGAGCGTTGTAAATGAATGAAGAAAGAAAATATTACACTATCTAACATGCCAAAGCGCTCATCAGTATGTCTCCATCTACATCTCCCTCATTGTGTGGCTACGTGCTCTCTGGAAAAGCACTTTTTCTTTTTTTTTTCTTTTTTTTCTGGATGTCAGATACCATGCTGGTCAGCTGCCACTCAAAAGCCCCCCCCCCCCCCCCCCCGCCCCCCGCCCGCCTTGATGTGCTGCCTTCCAGTGGCGAACGCTGGGAAGTGTGCTGGGACTTTGACCGCAATGCAGCCAAAAAAAAAAAAAAGAGGGGTGGAATCGACAATCAACGGGCAGGGCGCAAAATAGAGGAGGAGGAGGAGGGCAGAGTGTGTGTTTATTCTACATCTCTCTCTCTCTCTCTCCGTCTCTTAAGCCCGACCTCTCCTTATCCTCCGTCTGTTGCCTCTGACACAATTCACATCATTGGGACAGCTGTGGGAAGGCATCATAATGACGTTATAATGAGGAAACATGCATGCATTGAAAAATAGTCCAAAGGCGGCAATGAATGATACTACATAACTGGTTTATTTGGCTGCAATTTTACCTGATGTAGAATTTCCTGACATTGACATCGATTATCATTAAAAGGACCTGAATTTCAGACACATCAATTGATCAGTTGGAAAAACAAAATTCCCATGAAGTCGTACCGTTACCCAACAACTATTTATTGTTGCGTCAACAGGTGATTGTTTGTTCGCAAATACAGCCGAGAGAAGAAGAAAGAAGAAGAAGGAAAGGGAAAAAAAAAAAAAAAAAAAAAAAAAAAAAGCCAGTGAATGTGCTGCGTTTCTCACGAGCAGAAAAAAAAACAAAAAAAAAAAACAAAACCTGAGGATGAATCACACCGGTGGCGGGGGGGGGGGGGGGGGGGGTTGGGGGGGGGGACTCAGTGAATGTCGCCAGTCGGATGAGAATAAAAAGTCAACTCAGCAAATCGACGCGGTGGAGATCTTTTGAAGCATGCAGTAAAACAGAATATTGCCTTCATCAAATAACAATCGCACATGCTTTTTTTCCCAAAATCAAACATGCATCGGGTATTTCAGTGGGGGGGGGGGGGGGGTAAAGAAGTGTAAATACTCAACATTTTTTAGCAATACAAATTTCTAAATGTTTCTGCGACATTTTGATAAATGAATATTTCTAGAGCATGTTACATACTTTTTTCCAGCAATCCCTTTTTATTCGGTTGATTGTTTTTAAAGCGGACGATGCGTAAATGAACAATAATAAAAGTCAAAATAAAGAGAGTAAAATAAAATATATTATAATTTATGGATCTGCCTTGATGCTGCCGATGCGTGTCACAAAAAACCACAAGCAAATTCAATCACTACTACTAGTTCGAAAGAGCATTTTTTTTGTAAACGGGGTCAATCATTGCAAGCGCAAACTCAGTCATCACAAAGGCTGTGAGTGCAGTTCGGATCACAGTGGTCACGGACAAGTTCAGCATCTCCTCTAGAAGCCGCCTCGCTAAGGCTTGTAACATAGTTTAGTCACCCATTTGGAAACGTCTTCTTTTTTTTTTTTTTTTTTTTTTTTTTTGTTTGTTTGGAAAGGTATGTGTGTGTTTTTTTTTGTTCGATTTATCCTCTCGGAACAAATTAGATTTTTAGAAAAGAACTACCAAAATCATGCAACTACCATTTCATTTTCGTGAAAAAAAAAACCAGTTTGGTGCTCTTGATTTCTTAGTTAGTGCTGGTTTTGGGGGGGGGGGAGGTTGGTGAGGTCAGCGTTTGGGTGTTTTTTTTTTGTTTTTTTTTTTTTTTAGGCACTGCCATCCTGCTTCAGCCCGCTGACTGCGAGCCTTGTAGACCTCGATCAATAAATCTTTGACGTATTGGATTTCGCGCTCCACCGACTCCGCCTTGTCACGAGCTCCCGTTCTGTCCCTCCAGGCCGTGGAGCTCCTCCTCCAGAGAGTCCAGCTCCGCCCTCTTACGCAGTCTGTACCTGCAATAGGAACGGAAGGCGCACGGGGTTTGCTTTTTAGTTTCTGCTGCCTTGCATCTTCATTACAGTAAGGGGGGGGGGGGGGGGGAGGAACATGACCCTTGGGTTATATCAGGGGGGGATTAGTCATACAGTACAGCCCCAGACATCCCCCTGGCCTGAGGTCAGATTATATACACTGACGCTGGAACCCCTGATTCATCCATTTTTACCCAAATGTTTTTTTCAAATTAGTAATTCCCCTTTTAGAGACATTTTAGAGGCTTTTTGTATGCATATCCCCTTTAAAATAGAAATGAATGAACACACACACACACACACACACACACACACACACAGACTGAAGAGACGAGCTCACAGAAACGGTTAGGTGGGGATAAATTTGGCAGGCAGTATGGGACTTTCCATAGCCTCCTACACTCAAGACATTACACTGGAAGCACTGGGCTGGCTTTTTCAGTCACTACCACCCTCACTATGAACATAACCTCAGTGCAAATACAGACATCTAGCTATAGTCTGTGTCACAATCCTGCCATATAGAATTCAAAATATCCCTGAATAAAACAACATCCATAATCTGCGTGACCATTATAGCTACAAACATCAAGGAAAAGAGTTTGGGTGTCACTAATTAATGGATAAGGCATAAACAACATTAAGGCAAACACTTTCCTTTGATGAATATTTACATTGTAATACACATGAATTATCCAATGCAACATTTTGGCAAATTAGTAACACTTCGCTTAACAAAAGAATTGGTCGGATTAGTAAACAACCTCAATTTGGTGTAGTTATGATAATTTTTTAGTGGTTATTGTCATGCACCTTAATACATTTTCTATCAACATCAATGCAGAGCTTAATACTGCCTGGAAACCCATTCTTGAGAGTCGTTTCTAGGTGTTTAAGTAAAGACCTGAGCATGTTGTTTAAGAAGGAGAGACACAGAGAGAGAGAGAGAGAGAGGAGGGAAGCAACTCGTCGCCTTACCTGTGAGCAGCCGTCTTGTTCTGGTCTCTCTTCTTCTGCTTCCTCTCCCCCGTGTGGACCTCCAGCCCCACGCCGCCGCCGCCGCCCGCCGCCGCCCACCACCACCAGCCCCGCTTCAGGGCGCAGGGCTCGTCCTTTAGCCTCTGGGTGGGGCGGTGGATGGAGGCGGCGGCGCCCCCCGACACAGCCCCGGCCCCTCGCCCTCCCCCAACCCCCCCCCAACTCTGGACAGACATTCGTAGCTTTGGTCCGCAAGGCATTCCGGATAGAGGTAGTGGCCATGTTGGGGCTCTACGGCTTGTGCTTGTGACGGCTGATCGAGGTCACCTATAAAGCTGTGGTAAGGCTCCGTGCCGGCCATGGCCTGGTGGAAGTAGCCGTCGTTGGCCACCATTGTCTCTTGGGGCGCGAGTCCGCGTCCTTGCCGCAGTGCAGGACCTCCAGCCCCGTCCCGTCGTAACTTCCGCTCGCCTTCATCGGCTGTCCCTCGCGCTTGTGGTGGCCGTCGTACGGGCCGCCGAGGCAGAAGCCGCGCGCAATCTCTTCGCTGCAAAACATTCCTTCGGTAAAACAATAGCTCTCCTCTTCCTTCAACGATAAAGCACATTCTCGGACCTTCTTGGCGCCGCCGAGGCGTTCTTGCCGACCGTCTTCAGTGTGGAGTAGTGGTTCACAGACAACTCTGTGCTTCCTGAGTAACCTCCCCTGGAGCCCCACGTATCCAGTCCGACTTCCTCCCCGACTTTCACGGCGTCGCTGATGAGCCTGCGGCCGTTGTTGTTGTGGTGGTGGTAGCGGTGGTGGTAGTTGTACGGGGCAGGTCGCGCTATTTTGGTTCGGCCGATGGGACCGCCACAGAAGCTCGCCAGGTCCAGCTCCCCTGTTGCCAAGGTAACAACCACGGGCTGGTTTCTGATTGGCTGGTCCCATACGAAGCATAGGGTAACTGGTAATAAGACTGAGTGCCCATGGCTTGGGCACCCTTGTCACATTTTGAGGATTTGTCCAACTTGGCTGTCGTGGATGTGGACTCGGAGCGGAAGTAGTCCTCCAGCTGAGCCAGCTCCTCCTGCAGTAAAGAGGTCATGACCTCCAGATCCGAGGGCACCTTGACATCCTGTTCTAACGGCGAGGGTGGAAGGGACGAGCTCGGGGAGGACTCAGTCGTCGACACAAATGAAGACAAATCAACTTTTTCCGTCATCCAATCCGTGTGACCATCACCTATGAAAACGTTTTTTTTTTTTACAAAAAAAAAAAGGAATTAATCAGTAAAGCAATCCATTTTTTTCATTCAGATGTTGCTATAGTACTGAAGTATAAACAAATGATTCAGGAAAAAATGCTTTAAATCACGCAAGCTTGAGACGATAACTGTGAAGAAAAAAAAAAAAAAAAAAAAAACAAAGCTAGAAGTTATCAAAATAATCAAATATTAAGTAATCAAATATTTAAGTCCAAAATATCCAAATGAACAACTAACCGATCATCTGAAAATGATTGAACAGCATCGTCTGCACTCGATAAACACTTAGCTGTACTCACTGTACGACATTAGCCCCGTGCTGCACTGCGGCTCCGACCTCGGGATGTGGAAAAATAAAAAAGCGTCTTGCCGTAACTCACCAATTAAGTGCTGCCTCTCCGCTGGCTCCGCCCCCGCCTCGCGCCGTGATTGGCTGCGGCTAGCCTGTTGGAGAGGGGGAACGCCGAGCTCGCCTGTGGAAATGGGAGGAATTTTCCTGCGAAGGATCGATGCCGCCATTGTATCGTCTACTTCGGTCGAATTGTTCAAAAGCACAAACTGTGCACTGGGCTGAGGAAGGAGTTGCTGGAAGAGCTGAAGACCTGTTGAGAAATGGGAAAAATTGGAAAAATAAAAAAATAAAAAATTGTCAATTTTGAAATTTGACTTAAAGCCCTCTATTCAAGCCTCCAAAACACCAAATAACACCACCAAAATATTAAAAAATAATGTCAGATTGTTAAAAAATACTGTTCAAGAGAATTTTTTTAAGGTTTGCTGAGGTCAATACTTAACTGTACACCTGTCTGTTCACCTGTCACTTCACACTTTGAAACATTATGAATTTGTCACAATATAATTATCCTTCAGTAGCCTCCAAACAGCCTTAAGACACCTTGAGATACAATGAACCGTGTAAAAAATAGCACAAAAAATAAATAAATAACTGTAAATGTAATAACAAAATGCATACACTCATGTAGCCTATCTCATACATACAAGGTGTGGAAAGTTTATTGTCAAAATGTAAGCTGTAACATAAAACATAAGAAGTTATTCAGTTAAAAGATTATCAAGATGCATGAAGTTAAATGAATACACTGTTTTTTCCACGTGGAAAAAAACTTTGATACTGTGACTTTAAAATAAGTGTAAATGGCATAAATAAACAATGAGTGCGTTAGCTTTTCATTGTACGTTATTTTAAACAGTGTCTAAACTGGTTAGTGAACTAAACGAAGAAATAATTGCTAGAACTTTCCGCTGTTCCCCCAAAGGTAAAGCAATTCCACTTACCCCATAGTTTCTGAATAGCCTTGTAAAGTGCGTTGCAGGAGCAAAGCACACGAACCCTTATAACGACGAAGACGACAGGCACAATTTAAAAAGCCATATTTTCCTTTTCGGAAGCCAAGGAGTCTACATGAAGTGCTATTTAGACGAATACACTTGCAGACAGAAAGTTTTTAAATCCGCTACTTCTTCTGCAACTCCTAATGCCCGGACCGGATCACAGCAGACAAATTCATCCGCAGTTTACAGAGTTCACCCCGGCCGTTACGTCATGAACCTGGGGACTTTCCCATTATCTAGAGACCAGAAAGTGTTTTTATAACCAATTCGGGGTGCTTTCTCAATGTATTTCATTTTATTTCATGACATTTTCATTATTATATATATATTCCCCTTTTTAGTCTGACTCGTTATGTAGAATATAGGCTTTTTACCTTGGTGTCTTTTTATGTTGTAGAAACTATTGGAATAGCTTTATTATGAATACTAATTACCTATATTATTGTTATTGAAATACCCTCCAATAAAGAATTCTGAGGAAAAAACAGAGTGCCTTTCCTACATATTCAAAGTGCTGCTCACCACAAAACGACCTATAAAGGAGATTTCCCTGTTTTTGTTTTTTCTATCACGGACTCAGAATCGGTGTAATTTGTACAAACCACGTTCAAGACATAATTATAGCGCCGAAATATCCAAACCAACACAAACAGTGCATAGAATTGACGGATAAGGATAAACAGACGTAGCGGGCGCTATTTTTCGCTGCGCCGTGGCGGAAGGACACAGTGTTGCAGTTCGAAGGTGTAACTTTAGTTGCAGCCCTGTTGCATCAGATCCGCAGGGGATTCGCTGAACGCTGTAACAATGTGGCCACACCATTGGTTTATGTGGGGAAGTTTTCTATTTCTATTGGCCTGCTATCAATCTTACAATAATTGGTAATCATCATGCTGTAGGTCCAAACTGGGACCTTTTGCACTGTATATTATAACCAGTCATGTAGTGGTAACTAAATGGGTAAACTATGGGCTCCAGTCAGTGATGATCATAAGGGAAATCTCAACAGAAATCAATTACACTCCAGAAAAGCATTCATTTATGCCTTCCCCCCTTAAATTCCCCTTTCCTCATACGTCAGTTTTACTTACTATGATGTATAGCCTGCTGGGAATGTACCTAAAAATGATTAATATCAGGCTAAAAAGGTGGATCAACTCGCTTTGCAAATAAAAAAAAAAAGGTGGGAAAAAATAGTTTGGCTGGGTTTACCCTCCATTACATCCATAATTGTAAGGAGACTGAGGTCATTTATCCAAATCTACATCACCTATGTCAGTGATTCTCAACCTTTTTTCATATCAAGGACCCCTAATTTAGTCCACATTAGGGCCACGGACCCCCCATTTGATGAGATTTTCTTTGGTCGGACCCAAATCTGAGAGTATTTTTATTGTTAAATATGATTTTGTCCATAGCCATTATTCTATATTCTCTAACTGTGTTAACTTGTTGTAAATTGAATAATGGGGAAGTTTAACAATTCATCAATTTTCTGGGGACCCCGTGGAACCCCCTCATGGACCCCTGGTGGTCCCCGGACCGCAGGTTGAGAACCACTGACCTATGTGAGCCAGAAGCCCTTATTAACAGAGATCACTTTACCCACAGAGCTTACCCATCCATTTGCCTGACACAAATCTTTGTAATATAGATTCATAGTATACATCATACTAAGCATAACAGTAGTAATTTATATGATGACAGGATCTTTTGGATGTTTTTGTGAAAATATAATGTATTTGTGTTTTTTGTTTTTTTTTGGCTTATGATGATTGCCGACTGGAGCTCATAGTTTACCCGGCGTCTAATTTACCACTAAATTATTCTCTATTATAGCACTGTGTAGTGATATCTGTACACGTTCTATGATTTGAACGTTTTGAAAAATTGATGACTGAATTTGATTGATAAATGAAATGAATAAATAGAATAATTATAGATAATTCACCAAAACTACAAAAAGAAACTGAGATCTTAGGCCTTGGGGTGTAATTTTCTGTACACATTTTAATGGTTCTGAGAAGTGTGTGTGTGTGTGTGTGTGTGTGTGTGTGTGTGTGTGTGTGTGTGTGTGTTCCTACTTGTAATTCTATGTCGACACATTTGACACAGTATCGCTTTAGAGTATAAGTGACACAAGCTCGCTGTGGCATGCAAACACACACACACACACACACACACACACACGTCCACCCAGAACCTACACCATACAATTTCACCTGTCACTTCATACTTTGAATCCATTCTGAATTTCTATTCCAGTGATATAATTATCTTTCAACAGCCTCCAAACAATAACTTAAGATACTACAGGTAGAGTCCACTGTTTTTCAGCTAGTTTGTAATCATGTTCTGTAATTAGAACTTGCCAATGCAATAAAGGCATTTGAATTCTTTCCACTTCAAGTTGAGTGCCTCGGATTCTTGTCTCCTCCTAGCTAATATATCCTCTGCCAGAGAGAGCCTTCTTGCCTGGTACAGCTGATAGCAGGGCTGCAACTAACGATTATTTTCACTGTTGATTAATCTGTTGATTATTTTCTCAATTAATCGATTAGTTGTTTGGTCTATAAAATGTCAGAAAATGGTGAAAAATGTCGATCAGTGTTTCCCAAAGCCCAAGATCAGTGATTCTCAACCTTTTTCATATCAAGGACCCCTCATTTAGTCCACATTAGGGCCATGGACCCTCATATGATGAGATTTTTTCTCTCTTGGACCCAAATCTGAGAATATTTTTTATTGTTAAATATGATCTATGAACTATCTGAATTGTAGGGAGAGAGATAACAGTGAAACTATGATCAAAACAGTCATTCTTCTACATTCTATAATTGCTCTTATAAAGGAAATAATGAAGTTGAACAATTCATCAATTTGCTGGGGACCCCCTGGAACGCCCTCAAGGACCCCTGGTGGTCCCCGGACCCCACGTTGAAAACCACTGCCCAAGATGACGTCCTCAAATGTCTTGTTTTGTCCACAACCCAAAGATATTCAGTTTACTGTCATAGAGGAGGAAAGAAACCAGAAAATATTCACATTTAAGAAGCTGGAATCAGAGAATTTGGTCTTATTTTTCCTAAAACAATTACTCAAACCGATGAATCGATTATCAGAACAGTTGGCGATTAATTTAATAGTTGACAACTAATCGATTAATCAGAATCGTTGCAGCTCTAGTTGATCGTTTCAAGCAGCTCTCCAGTCCGGTCGTCCTCTGCTGCTTTTAAAGCTGTTCTCTACGGTTACAATCTGCAGCACTTTTTCAAATCATACCAAATGTGCGTGTGCATAAATGTGTGAATGAAACACTTTTCTCCCCCTTGAAACGAGCCTGAACACTCCAACAAGTCATCTCTGTAATCCAGGTGTCATCTGACAGGGTTACAACCACCGTTTGATTTTTATGCCGTCCACTAACCCAGTGGTTCTCCACCTTTTTCATATCAAGGACCCATAATTTAGTCCACATTAGGGCCACGGACCCCCTATTTGATGAGATGTTGTCTCTCGGACCCAAATCTGAGAATGTTTTTACTGTCAGATTTGATTTTGTCCAGAATTCCATGACTATCTGTAGTGTAGGTAGAGAGATAACACACACACACACACACACCTAGACTGATATTCATCTTGATGCTTTGGCAATATTGTCTGTGAACTTTCATGCCATTGAATTGAATTGAATTGAATTGAATTGAATTGAACTGATAACAGAGAAATATGATCAAAACAGTCATTCTTCTACATTCTCTAATTGTGTTCACTTCTTGTAAACTGATGAATCACAATCAGTTTGCCGGGGACCCCCCCCCCCCCTTGGAACGCGCCCCCCCCCCACTCGAGGACCCCTGGTGGTCCCCGGACCCCTACGTTCGAGAACCCCGGGGCTGCACTAATCTAACCCCCCCCCACCCCACCCTCCCCCACCCTCCACTCCACCCCCCCCCCCCCCAGCCCTTTGTGTTTGTGTGTGCCATCTTGTACTGTACTTCCAGAGGGGGGGGGGGCTTCTGGGGGTGCCCCGGCGGTGGCAGGAGGACGCGTGGAGGTCGGTCGGAGAGGACGGCCCGGGCAGCCAAGCCTGTCCCCCCCCCCCCACCCTGTCCCGCTGCCCTCATTAGTAAAACCACGGCGGCGCTCCTTCTTCCCCCGGCTGGAGCCCGCTCTCTGCCTATCCTCTGCCTCCCCGAGAAACCAAAAAGCTGATTGAAGCAGCCAGGTCTTCCTGTTGCTATAGTAATAGGCAACACTGGCTCCTCACCCCCAGCTCAAAAACATGTTTTTGGCACCTCTGTTAGCCGTGGGTTTGCAGCCTCCCCCCCCACCCCCCCTCGTCTCTCTCTCTCTCTCTCTCTCTAACCCCCCCCCCCCCCACCACCACCACCACCCCCACCCCCACCTCACCCGTTGTTTACAGTGCTCGTATTACTGTTTTTGCCGACGCTGCAGTTTTGGGTTTTTTTTTATTATTATGCGTGATGCACCTCTTTAGTCGCTTCTTGGAATTCATAATCACCCCCGGTTGGTCGTGGGGATCAGGGTTATATGTGCGAAGCCCTGGCAAAAAAAAAACAAAAAAAAAAACACTTGTGTCAAATCTTTTTCCTGTAACCTCCTACCGAATGAGTTATTAAAGTTCGGTTATTAAATTCATCAGCAGCATTCCTTTCATTACAAGTGTTTTTAGGCCCAGGCCGGGAAGAATTTCACACAAGAGGTCAAGAATGAAGATTATTCCACAAAGAATTGAAAAAAACATTGACTCAACATTGATACACAAGCTTTATTTACAGCATAATAGAGTAAAGTGCAAATTTCAGTTTATTTTTGCATCTATGCACAGAAATCCTCGGTATATGGATTTGCTGCTGTGAAAAGATAAGACAGTATGGATTCTCTACATCTGAACACATAAAAAGAAAACGATATTTTTAGACCAAATCTAATAAATGACCTTGGGACAACAATAACACATTCTGTTTGATATTACCCTCCCATACTGTACATGTATGTGTGTGTGTGTGTGTGTGTGTGTGTGTGTGTGTGTGTGTGTGTGTGTGATTTTAAATATTACCACACGCCTGTACAGTAGGAGTCCATAGGATTTCAGTGGCGTGTGCAATATTGAATCAACAATTAATTCCGTGAACTTGCACGGGCTCTTCTCCATTGCGGCAAAAAAAAAAAAAAAAAAAATGATTGCCTGTTTTCTGTGCAGTATTGCCCTCCATCTGTCCGTTGTTACTGTACAACCATACAGGAGCTCTCTCTCTCTCTCTCTCTCTCTCTCTCTCTCTCTCTCTCTCTCTCTCTCTCTGTCTCTCCAGCAGTGCATCGTGGGATGGGAAGAGCCTCCTTCAAAGACACAGGCGGCCATGCACTTTCTCTACCATGGCACATTGGTATCAGTTACACCATAATTTCATCACCAGCCCGGGCTCCCTGTGAATCCTGCTTACATTAACTTTTTACAGGGGGGATTGGCAACACAGAAACAGAAGATGCGTGGCACTTGCCAACCACTTGAACCTATTTAGATTTGAGTCTCAGTGTTTAGTGGGGTTTTTTGGCTTCGACGCATTGTTATCTTGCTTGATGAAGTGTTGTATTTGTACGAGCAAATTGTATGAATTGTGAATGTTATCCCCCCCTTACTTTACAGAGGGATTAAATTGGGGAGGAAAAAGGCGAGCGGATTAAAAAAACAGGAGGACGGGGGGGAAAGACTTCAAAGTGTGGCAAAGTGTGCGTGAATGACGGCTGGCGTATTGTTTTGATAAGTGTTCCCCCGAGGAAGACGGTGTCACTTTCCCCCTCTCATCTCCCTCCGATGGGGCGCGAGCCGGAGAGAGAGATGGCGGGGAATGTCAAAGCGAGCCGTTAATTACAGAGCTAAACAACAACGGCGGCGGCGGGCTGGTTTCGTATTCAGAGAGCCTCCCATACACACACACGCGGATACTGTAGAAATGCAAATTAATTAATTCGGTTTAAACATGAACGTGAATTAACACGTTAGAACCTCTGAGATGAGGGTAATAGTACCACCGCTCAGGGAGCTGGGAAGCACACAGCGCATCAACTGTAGACAGTTTTAATCCAATCCCCATGACACACAGGTCTGTTTTCATAGCTGCTAATTGTAATGTATTTATTTGCTTGTTGTGAAAGCACAATGTCAGATTTGCTGTAAATTCCCATTTTTGTTTTCCTCGCATAAGTGGGAATCTGGAACGTGAATTAGTGATGTGAGTGTTTCTGCTCGCAGCTGCAGATTGCACAAGCAACGTGAATATAACATAAATGAATTGACTCATTACTTTGACCGTGAACATCTTTTAGGTCAAATTATGACATAAAATTTCTGTTGGTTTGAATAATCCAAATATCTTTAATGGATTTGTGGATTTACAGATTGCAAAGAAGATTTCACATAAATCACCTCTACAACATAAGCCACCTGGAAACAGACAATAGAGACAATGCCACCCACTACATTACAAATGGTTTGCTTGGGTTTATGTAATTTATCTAAATTAGTTGCTCCCCCGGAAAGCAACTTCGTCCCATGCTGTTCTCTCGTCTGTACACGTGTGCTCAGTCGTTTTATTTTTTTACAGCTTGACATTGAATTCACCGTCATCTTACTGATGCCAAGTCAAAACCAGCTTTCTCCACGTCTGATTTAAACACTTGGGCTAAATATCTGGTGAAACTGACCAGAGGACGGTTGAAATGTGACTCCTCTCTCCTCTAAACCACTGATTCTCAACCTTTTTTTTATATCAAGGACCCCAAATGTAGTACATATTAGAGCCACGGACACCCATTTGATGAGATTTTGCCTCTCGGACTCAAATCTGAGAATATTTTTATTGTCAGATATGATTTTGTCCAGAATTCCGTGACTATCTCTATTGTAGGTAGAGAGATAACAGTAAAGCTGTGATCAAAACAGTCATTCTTCTACATTCTCTAATTGTGTTAAATGAAATAATGGTGAAGGTTAAACAATTGATCAATTTGCTGGGGACCCCCTGGAACCCCCCTCAAGGACCCCTGGTGGTCCCCGGACCCCACGTTGAGAACCACTGCTCTAAACATCCAGCCTTCTCCCTGGCACCTCTGAGCAGAGACCAATAGGAAATCAGATTGATCTATCCTATATTGACAACTAGGGTTAGACCGATTTACTGCTAATCTATAAGGTCGATATTGGATTTTTATTAAAAATCAGATATGGTCCAATAAGTCAGTCCACTTCTGATGGATATGGTACAATATGTTTGATTACATATTTATTGCAGGGTTGATACACTGGTTACCTATGGGAGGCCCTTAACCTGAATTGATTCTATTGTGACATTGTGATCAGATTCCACAAAAGTAGGCATGAATATTTCTTTATTAATATCATCATCCTGGCTTTCAGTGGAGAGTTTTAGTGCCCCACGATGGTCTAAATCAGTGGTTCTCAACATGGGGTCCGGGGACCACCAGGGGTCCTTGAGTGGGTTCCAGGGGGTCCCCAGCAAATTGAGCATTACTTAATTTACAAGAAGTTAACACAATCAGAGAATGTAGAATGACTGTTTTAATCGTAGTTTCTCTGTTATCTCTCTACCTACAGTACAGATAGTCATGGAATTCTGGACAAAATCATATCTAACAATAAAAATATTATCAGATTTGAGTCCAAGAGACAAAATCTCATCAAATGGGGGTCCGTGGCCCTGATGTGGACTAAATTATGGGTCCTTGATATGAAAAAGGTTGAGAATCGCTGGTCTAAATGCTGTTTCTGAGGCTTTTTCAGCCTGAGAACACACACACACACACACACACTGTCTAGTACAATTAATGTGGACAAACACATGGCTTAGAGGCAGGTCACGTATCAGGCCATCAGTCAATGTCAGCAGATTGAGGGAAAAAAAAGGTGTGACATTGTATAACATTATACACACAACACGTCCTCCACGGTAGGAGTGATGATTTATCTTATTGTATAGATCCAGATTATTATTATACCCCAGATTAGAACTCTCCGGTCCAGTTTTCTAGCAGGAACAGAAACAGAACAGAGTGAGTTTATATCTTTATATCTCCAAAAACCCACATTACTAGATTACTGTTGCCTTTCTCAGGGTGTTCCACCACGGTTCTCTCATAACATAACGTTGTGGTTGGGGGAGAGTGTGCCAGCCATCCAGCGATTTCAAGTCATCGCGGTCTCATTACAGCAGGCTGTTGGTAATCCTTTGCCTTTGATCTGGGAGCTAAAGGGAGCTGTGTTTTACAGTAGAGCAAACAATGTTCTCCCTGCTCCCTCAGCACCTCCACCAGGAGCCCTATGGTAGCTGAAGAACTACCAAGCCTCAGCCCGAGAATGGGAGCGTGTGTGTGTGTGTGTGTGTGAGAAAGAGGGAGTAAGAGATAGAAACTAGAGATTAGAGGTTTGTTGGTGGTGTGTTAGTCAATTTGAGGTTAACCAGAGGGAGATGCGGTCGATATACAACGGGATGGGAAGGAGAGCTCTAGCAAATGCTGTGTTATTAAAGGGAAACAAATGACAAATTTCTCCCATTTATTCACTTGAATTAGACCGGTGGTTCTCAACGTGGGGTCCGGGGACCGCCGCGGGGTCCTTGAGGGGGTTCCAGGGGGTCCCCAGGCAAATTGATGAGTCGTTAAACATCAGCATTATTTCATTTACAAGAAGTTAACACAGTTAGAGAATGCAGAAGAATGACTGTTTTGGTCATAGTTTCTCTGATGAAACCATCATGGGACACTAAAACTCTCCACTGAAACCCAAGTTATGTGGAATCTGATCCAAGTCAATCAGTTCAGGTTAAGGTCTTCCTATAGATCAGTGGTTCTCAACGTGGGGTCCGGGGACCACCACGGGGTCCTTGAGGGGGTTCCAGGGGGTCCCCAGCAAACGATGAATTGTTAAACTTCAGCATTATTTCATTTACAAGAAGTGAACACAATTAGAGAATGTGGAAGAATGACTGTTTTGATCATAGTTTCACTGTTATCTCTTTGCCTACAATACAGATAGTCAAAATCATATCGAACAATAAAAATATTCTCAGATTTGGGTCCGAGAGACAGACTCTCATCAAATGGGGGTCTATGGCCCTAATGTGGACTAAATTAGGGTCCTTGATCCCTCGGAATCAAAGAGTGAGGGCTTCTTTCTAGAGATGCCATTTTGCACCAAGAGACGTCCAACAATCATACAGGGAGAAATCCATCATAGAAGAGGAGAGAGACCAATTTCTCCACCGGTGGCCTCAATAGACCAGAATGCAATGCAGCCACAAGACATGTTGGGTTTTCAGCTGTTGGCGGTTGTTGAAAGTCATTATGGGAAATGTGGGAAACCACTAACCGCAGTAGAAGTAGACGAGGCAGGTTGAGGGGAAAGTGGGTACAATTACAACACTTCATCACAAAATAACTCCTGGAATACACTGAACATCACAGGTAGATGAGATCTAACAGTGTAAAGAGGATCTGGATCTGAGGGTGGATTTTCCCTTTAAATCTGAGTCCACAGACAGCCGAGGCACACTGAAGCTAACTGGCGGTGTCTGGGTCTCTGGAGCACCCATGGGACTCCTGGAACCAACCAAGACGGTGCTGACTAAACCCCCTTTGGAAACTATAGAGCCAGGAGAACTGAGGAAACCAAAGGCAGCCAGCTCTCTGCCGTTATCCACCACCTGAAGCTCGGCATATCCCCGAGTAGCCCCGTTGGAGACCCGTGGATTTTTGTTATACCAATATGGGAATCATATCGCGCTCATATGGACTCACTGACAACAACTGCGCTCATCGCTGGCTCATGTACCGGCGCTGTGGGCTTCTGTTTGTCCCTGATCTTCAACATTTTGGTAGAAGTGTGGATTCCAATAAAGGCTTGTTAAACAACAGATTTCATTCTCCGACTCAAGAGGGGCCCCGCATGGCCCAGAGGCGTAAGCTGCTCCTTTGAACATCTAAATCCCCATGCCTGCGTCTGACTTCCCTTTGTTATTCGCTGGTGGTTGTTCCTTCACCCGCGCTCTTATTTTCCTATCAGTTTGGGAAAAGGCTCCGCCGGACTGCATATAGCGCGGGGCTTTTTTTACTGCAAAAGTTCATTTCATTGAGCTCGTCCAGCCTCGGGTTAATTGAATTTTTATATTTTTATCTTTGTAGGACCTCATATTGTTTTAATGAAGAATTCATCAGCCAGAGATGGGGAAGCTAGATTTAATGAGCCCCTCCCTGGAATGGAGATGAGAGACATGAAACACATGAATTAGTCTTCCCCCCGCAACCCTAATGTCTGCTGCCCTCTCCTGCCTGTTGCGGTAAATACACGGCCGTCCAACTGGAATGCCCTGTATAGTGTGCTTATGCCAGTGGTTCTCAACGTGGGGTCCGGGGACCACCGGGGGAGTCCTTGAGGGGGGTCCCCAGCAAATTGATGAATCGTTAAACTTCAAGTGAACACAATTAGAGAATGTAGGAGACTGACTATTTTGATCATAGTTTCACTGTTATCTCTCTACCTGCAATGCAGATAGTCATGGAATTCTGGACAAAATCATATCTATCAATAAATACATTCTCAGATTTGGGTCCAAGAGACAAAATCTCAATGGTGGACAGTCCAAATGGAGGTCCGTGGCTCTAATGTGGACTAAATTAGGGGTCCTTGATATGAAAAAGGTTGAGAATCACTGCCTTATACAGCTTCAAAGCCAAAGTGCAGTAACTGTAGTGCAGCAGCGGAACTGACAAAAATGACCAGATTATTGCCTGTGGGCGGTCACTTAGTAGCATTTATCAGTATAATTTATTATGAAATCTAAACACTTGTCATGACCTTTCATGGTTAAAACACTCAAAAAGTGGTTACTGCTGTTTGCCATGGTAGGGGAGTATAATTATACTCCTCTACCACATATTGACTAGGGTTAGACTCATATGGGGTTTTGCAGGAAATACAAGTATTCCGTGTTTCCCCCAGAATTGTATTCCTGCCAAGCCTCTGAAACAGCACTGAGACCATCATGGGACACTAAAACTCTCCATTGAAAGCCAGACTAATTCAATTCTTTTAAATGTGTTAGCAGCTCCTTAAGGCAGGGTGAGGCAGGTTTCACCGCAGGTTTTACAGACTGTTAAAAGTGAGTACAATCCTCTCACAGCACAGAAAATAAAAGGCCAATATTGTCCAAATATATTGCCAAACCGATCTAAGATTGAGCACTGCTGTCTGGTTTGTTAACTTTCACAGCACCAATAATTGATTGATGGGATTTCCATTTAAAAGAGTCTTTCCTAATCTTGGGATCTGGACTCTATATGTGGTCCAGTGGCATCAAAATAGTTTTTTTTTCTTTATGCGCCATCAAAAGTTTATTCAGTGCAAACAAACATTTCCCCCTGAATTGGTCTTTGTCAGGTGTGCTGATTACTACCCACAATGCCATTTAACAGTATTCCATACAAGACAGTCACACATTTTTTCGGTAATATGTGATTGACATTGAGACTGATGTGTATTTAACCCATACTGAAAATAATGGAATTTCAATAAGTGACAGTTTTTTTCCTTCCTTTTAAACAAAAGAAACAAATAAAAACAAAAAAAACAAAAAACAAAAACCCCCCTTCTACCGCCCCACCTGCCCTAGTGTTAGTGAGGATAAAATGACAGACAGACTGACAGACAGACAGACAGCCAGACAGTCTCCACGGGTTTATCATTAATCTAAAGAAGAAAAAAAAAAGTCACTTCATTGGCAGATTCAGAGTTTTCAGGAAGGGGGCCCAGGGTCATGAAATTTAGCTGTTTGATTTTTGTTAGATGCAGTGATTTGTTCCATTGAGAGGTGTTCTGCTAACAAAGTGAGCTACTATCCAAATAGTTTTCTTTGAACAATTCCAAATCAGAGGGTAGCAAATGAACAATATGCAACAATATCAGATTGCCATTTTCAAACAAAAAACAGTCTACTTTGAGACCTTTAAGCCATTGTGAAAGCTACACAGCATTACTTGCCCATAGCCAGTTGTTGTTGATCAGCTCATAGGAGCAGCTTGATTTCTGTGGAATGGAACATTGTTCCTGCCCTGTGAACACTGTCAACAGGCAATTTTATGTCCTGTAAGCACTGTGTTCCCAGGAACTTTCTGACCTCAGTACGGCTTCATTATACCTAATCAAAAACAGTTGGGAACCTCTGAGCCAAACGCTTAGGAAGTGCAGCAATGTGGATAAATCTGCCACCAGAATAGACTAGTACAACATACAACCCCAATGCATCCATAGAGGAAAAGACATTGTTATAATTTCTGTGGCATTCAGTCTTATTTCTTGATTGATTGATTTTTTTTTGTTGTTTTTTAGCAGCAGCAGAGATCAAACGCCAGTGTAGACATAAAAGGAGACCTGGAGCAAAGACAACCTGGAAACTGTCACCTTGTTGTCTCCGGCATCAGCAAACTGCAGCACTTCTCTAGAATTAACTGGAGGATTGGATGTGTCTGTGTGTGGGTGGAAGTGATGAGGGAGAGACAGAGCTTTGTGTGTGTGTGGCAGAGAGAAAGAAAGAGAAAGAGGATGTGTGTCTTTAGTAATGTGGGTAAATGGGTGGTAGACTTACAATTACAGACTGTCTAATGCCCACAATAGTCCTTAAAAGCCCCCCAAACCATATTATATCTGCCAATGTCTAATTCAGTGATTCTCAACCTTTTTCATATCACGGACCCATAATTTAGTCCACATTAGAGCCACTGACCCCCATTTGATGAGATTTTGTCTCTTGGACCCAAATCTGAGAATATTTTTATTGTTAGATATGATTTGTTCCATAATTCCATGACTATCTGTATTAGAGAGATAACAGTGAAACTATGATCAAAACAGTCATTCTTCTACATTCTCTAATTGTGTTAACTTCTTGTAAATGAAATAATGGCGAAGTTTAACGATTCATCAATTTGCCTGGGACCCCCTGGAACCCCCTCAAGGACCCCGCGGTGGTCCCCGGACCCCATGTTGAGAACCACTGGTCTAATTCAAGGGAATAAATGGGAGAAATGTGTAAATATGCTGTTTAGTGGAAAGAAAATTCAGAGCAAAAGTTAGTTGGCAGCAACAGCAGCAGTGTGTCCCTCCCAAACTCGAAATGAAACTTATTTGATTGATATGATTTTTGCTGAAATATTGGATCATTTGAACATTTATTGAAATGAAACCATGTGAGGTTTAGAGGGAAAAATCACTATTTGGTGGAGCTGTTAACAACTCATAGACATCTGAAATGTGACCCGACTACACACTGCTTTTTGTAAGACGTCAAAAGCCAAAAAGGTTGGAAACCACTGGTTTCATCTTTAACAATGTGTTGTATTTTAAAAGCTTGTTATATTATCCATTGTGTCAAATCTACATCTGAAAAGTAACTAAAGCTGTCAAATAAATGTAGTGGAGTAGAAAGTACAATATTTCCCTCTGAAATGTAGTGGAGTGGAAGTATAAAGTAGCATCAAATGGAAATACTGAAGTAAAGTACAAGTATCTCAAAATTGTACTTAAGTACAGTACTTGAGTAAATGTACTTAGTTACTTTCCACCACTGCCTATAGGTGTGGTATAATGTGGCGATTTGCACCGACCAACAGGTCATTCTGGCTCTCCGAATGCAATGAATGCAATGAAAACTTTGAAATGACACACTGGCAACACTGGCCCTGTGCGTTGTTATGCAGCCCTCCTATATAACCAGTTACTCGAGCACAAATCCAGGTTTTCACAAGCCAAAAAGTGGAACCACCGCTTATCTTTGCTTTGGAGCGTCTCCCCACCAGTCTTCTGCACCGCATAGAGCGCTGATCTGTATTCTATTTCCAGTCCGTTCAGTCCTCGCTGAGGAATGGACTTGAGGGAGCGCCGCGTCTCAGGGAGAAGCTTTTTGATATCCGGTGGGAAATTCTCCTCATGTTTGTCCGTCTTGTGCCACGGAGGAAGCGTCTGATCTCAGCTGTGCTCGATACACCGTGGCCTGCGGTGCCCGTTCCCTTCCGGTCGGGTCAAAAAGTTCGTACCGACCCTCTGGCCGTTAGTTCGGTTTCACTCCTTCCAAGACGAACAGGCAGGACTCCTTTTGTCGCTGCCGCCTTGGGCCTCCTAAGTGTTGGTTGTCAGGGAGGAGGAAGGCCAAGATTGTTTGCCAGGCGTTACGTGGCGGAGACGTCATTGGTGTTATGATGATGATGACAGTGATGATGATGATGACAGTCTTGGCATCCTAGAGCAGAGTTTCTCAAATGATTTCAAGGACTCCCAAATAGAAACACATTGAGACCCACAGACCTGGTAAGATTTAGTCCCCCAAGACCCCCCACATGCAAAGATTTCCCAGCTAGCAAAATTTGGTTCCCAAAACGTTCTTGGAACATTTGTTTTTGGTTCTGGGAACGTTTATTGAACGTTCCTGCATAACGTTTCCCTGGATGTTAAAACGGCAAGTTTTTCTGACGCTAAAAACCAACGTTATTGTTACGTTCCCAGAACGTTCTGGGAAGGTTACTTGAACATTTCCCCCTCAACGTTTAGAACGTTGTGGGAGGGTTACCTAAACGGCTACCAGTAGGGAACCTCAGGGGAACTTTACAAAAATTACCCCCATAAAAACGTTACTTCATGTGGTTATTAGAACGTTTTGGGAATGTTACGTTGAACAAAAACATTTGCACAACATTCTTAGAACGTTGTGGGAGGGTTACCAACTAGAAACCTGGAAGGAACGTTCCGGGAATGTTATGGGAACGTTATGTGTTAGATGGGTTCTGCCTTATCGAACTGTATAACTGTCACTGTCATTTAATGCCTTATTGTTATTTATTTATTTCTATGTACATACATTTTGGAAAATTGTTAAAAAGGACCGAAATAAATTACTCGCATACTACTACTACTACTACTGTATATTGAGAGATAATAATAAGAGTGATACCTTGGTTCTTATACTTCTCTAATTGGGATACTTTAGAGCAAATTAAATAACAGTGGAATCAAACTGTGCTTCATTTTGCTGGCAGACCCCTGGAACCCTTCAAGGGCCCGCTTGAGAACTCCTATCTTATCTCTGTTGGCCTCGATACTCGAGTACCGTGTGGCCCGTTGTTGCCCATTAAAAAGGAGCGGATGTGGGTCATCGTGCCCATCCCAAACAACAGCTCCTGTCCTCTCACCCCACCTCCTAAAATCTGGATCTCTCTCTCTCTCTCTCTCTCTCTCTCTCTCTCTCTCTCTCTCTCTCTCTTTTGTGTTGCGGACTTTCTCAAAAGTTTCTCAAGAGCACCGGAGGGGTGGACCGCTTGGCAGCAGGCACGGCCGTGTGATTCAACTTTTGGGAAGTGAAACCTCTCTGGGGAATAGGGAGGCGGCTGCGAAGGGTCCAACGGATTCGTGGGGGGAGTGACTCAAGGGGGTGGTGGGCGGCGGCGGTTTGGGGTATAAACAGAGGCGTTTGTGCAACTTTTCTGCCCCGCCGCGCAGCCCTCTCTCTCTCTCTCTCTCTCTCTCTCTCTCTGGCCGACAGGGGGGAAAGTAGCAGTGGAAGAAAGTGCTGGTCCCCTCCGCCGCAGTCGGGTCCGCTCGTTGTTGTCCGACGGTGTTCTTGCAGGCATGGCACCCGTCCTCCAAATGTTTGCTCTCATAGTCGCATCAGCGCTCCTGCGAACTGCGACATCGGTGCACCTCAATGATACGTGAGTACAGCAACTTTTGTGTGTTTTTTTTTTGTTTTTTTTCCTCTTGTCCCATTGCAAAACACCGTGGACTTTGATGTGAAAACCCTGTTCTGTATATAAAGTCCGGTTTTGTGCGTCAGTATACTGCTGCATTGTCCACTGGTCTGCAAGCCAAGCTGGCCGAGCTGCAGGAGCGGCAGCACGTGATAGAAAAAGTTGCACAACAAATGACAGTGCAGTGCAATTTGATGTAGTCGTGCGTTTTAGTTGTGAATGTGTTATCACTGTGAATGTGTCCGATTGATATGGCAGAGAAGTGCAGTGGTTGGCCCTAGGATACTGTTATGCAATCCTTAGAAGAGCACCCCCCCCCCCACCACCACCACAACCACACACACACACACACAGCTGTGTGGGAGTGTGTACTTAAACTCTAAACTGTGGCAAAGTCTCTCCATCTAGTATCATTCGCCACCAAAACTCCAAAGCTCCTTATATCTGCTAATATCTGTGGACAAAGGGGATCAAAGACTGATGCCTGGCAAGATATTAATTGGTCAGTGTGATAAATAATTAGACATAGGTCACCAAACAATCAGCTTAGAGGGAACATTGGAATGCTGAATGCTCCCCATGATAGATTTCTGGCTATCTTTGCTTGTTCTTTGCTCTCTGCTATAATGATTTAAAAACTGCATTGTCACACTTGGACTCAACTAGACCAGTGGTTCTCAACGTGGGGTCCGGGGACCACCAGGGGTCTGTGAGGGGGTTCCAGGGGGTCCCCAGCAAACTGATGAATTGTTAAACTTCAGCATTATTTCATTTACAAGAAGTTAACACAATTAGAGAATGTAGAAGAATGATTGTTTTGATCATAGTTTCACTGTTATCTCTCTACCTACAATACAGATAATCATGGGATTCTGGAACAAATCATATCTAACAATAAAGATATTCTCAGACATACAAAATCTCATCAAATGGGGGTCCGTGGCCCTATTGTGTACTAAATTAGGGGTCCTTGATATGAAGAAGGTTGAGAAGTACTGACCTAGACTAAGGCATGGTGGATGCATGTCCCTGAGTATGTTGTGTTTGCATACTGGTTGGTTTGCATGTTGATTTTTTTTTCTTTTCATTCTGATCATCATAACACTAATCCCTTTCATAGTTTTCATATCAGGGTTGACAGGTCAAATGCATCATGAATGACTGCCTCCCTGGCAGAAACGACATCGTTATTCTCAACAACACCACCTAAAACTCAATTAAATGTGTCCTTTATTTCTCATTGGCAGCAGCAGGCCCCTCTGTGCGAGGTGCATCAGAACAACAAGAAACACAATTCAGTACAGCAGCCTGGCTGGATCTAGCTAATGTGGTTATTTAGATGTCGGTAATATGACCACCTTCCGAATATTGAGTTGCATGCCTTTTTACACAATCCATGTCTGAATACATAAACATGGCTCTTCCCCTTCATCTTCAATTCCCCTTCATGACTAAAATGGATTTCATAGGTAAAATCAGAGATCATCAGAGAAGCGGGTCCTAATATTTTGTACATTAAGTGTCGGCCATCTGTATGCACAATTATTAACAAATGGTGCAAACAAGGTGGTGGTTATCAACAGTGGTAGGGGACACTATGTGAGCATACGGTGGGTATATGACCTATTGCATCTATGGGCACTATAAATAAGTGATTATCGGATTCCAGGGTTCCATGAAGGGGTTCAGGGGTCGTTGAAGGGGTTCCAGGGGTCCTTGAGGAGCTTCCAGGGTTCCATGAAGGGGTTCAGGGGTCCTTGAAGGGGTTCCAGGGGTCCTTGAGGAACTTCCAGGGTTCCATGAAGGGGTTCAGGGGTCCTTGAAGGGGTTCCAGGGGTCCTTGAGGAGCTTCCAGGGTTCCATGAAGGGGCTCAGGGGTCCTTGAAGGGGTTCCAGGGGTCCTTGAGGAGCTTCCAGGATTCCATGAAGGGGTTCCAGGGGTCCTTGAGGAGCTTCCAGGGATCCATGAAGGGGTTCAGGGGTCCTTGAAGGGGTTCCAGGGATCCTTGAGGAGCTTCCAGGGTTCCATGAAGGGGTTCAGGGGTCCTTGAAGGGGTTCCAGGGGTCCCTGAGGATCTTCCAGCGGTCCTTGAAGGGGTTCCAGGGGTCCTTGAGGAGCTTCCAGCGGTCCTTGGGGAGCTTCCAGGGTTCCATGAAGGGGTTCAGGGGTCCTTGAAGGGGTTCTTGAAGGGGTTCCAGGGGTCCTTGAGGAGCTTCCAGTCTTCCATGAAGGGGTTCAGGGGTCCTTGAAGGGGTTCCAGGGGTCCCTGAGGAGCTTCCAGCGGTCCTTGAAGGGGTTCCAGGAGTCCTTTAGGAGCTTCCAGCGGTCCTTGAAGGGGTTCCAGGGATCCTTGAGGAGCTTCCAGGGGTCCATGAAGGGGTTCAATGGTCCTTGAAGGGGTTCCAGGGATCCTTGAGGAGCTTCCAGGGTTCCATGAAGGGGTTCCAGGGATCCTTGAGGAGCTTCCAGGGGTCCTTGAAGGGGTTCCAGGGATCCTTGAGGAGCTTTCAGGGTTCCATGAAGGGGTTCAGGGGTCCTTGAGGAGCTTCCAGGGGTCAATGAAAGGGTTCCAGGGGTGTCCAAGCAAAATTAGGAATAGTTTAAGATACTTAAATACACTAGAAGCTATCAACATGAAAATGTCTGAACACCCCTAGATAGACGATTCATTGAAAAAGAATACTGCCACACTTAATTTCCACAGTTTCTTACTCATGTTGCGGTCCAGAGCCTCGGCACGTCACATTTCCCAGGAGTCTCTGAAATGTCTCCCCATGTGTCTTCCCTCTACCTGCAGCATTTTTGCGGTGACGGTGAGCTCCCAGGTAACAGGAGGCAGCAAGGACACCCTGTGTGCCCAGGTCCATGGCCCTACAGAGCCAGTCTCTCTGACCATCACTCTGAGCGTGGAGGATGGCAGCACCAACGCCATACTGGATGGCAACAGCACCACCACCATCCTGGAGGAGTCCGTCACACAGGACTATTACCGCTGCGTCACCTTCAAGGTCTGGCTCCATCACGTGTATACACATCTGGCAAAGGGAACTTGTAATCACGGGTTTGATTATTCAGGATTTTTGGGGGCAGGGATTACATGTAATTCTAATTTTTAATAGCGATTTCCATTTTCTTGCCAGTTTTCTGCAAAATACTTAGTTTAAGTTTTGCTTAAAGTGATAATCTGTAGGGCTGTACCGAATGTCATACCGCATGAAGCTTCGAATGTCTGCCGTCATATTTTATGACGTCGTCATAAAAAAAAAAAAAATCCTCGAACAAAATCCTCAATTTGAATAAAGTGATTCATCGGATTAAATATGAGTTAGTCTTTTTTTTATTAAATCAACTTTCTTTAATGAATATAACTCGTCAGTTTCGTCAACATAAATACATGTAGGCTAATCCAATAAGGGCATAAAATAATGATTAATATAATTATTAATTGAATAATTATAGCAACATTATGCTATGACAGAAATGGCAATAAACAATGAAAATGACTTTTGCAAGCTGACTTAAACCAAATATGTTAAAACAAAAGATATAGTCACAATATGTAGATTTACGGCATACGCACCCAACAAAACAAAGAGAATATGTGGAAACATCAGGAAAAGTGGAATTTCAGCCAGAAGATGTTAATATATAGCAATAGCCAAAGATCCTTGACTTTGACACAAAATCAGAACATTTCAAATTAAAGTCTGAACAGTCCGGTGACTAGAAGTTCGGTGTGACCGACACTCACTCACTCGTTGTGAGTGTCGGTCACACCTGTAACCTAGGTAACAATACTATAATATTAGTGTAGCCTAATCTTTATCTGCAACTGTGCAGAAATACGGTATACATCATTGGTTTAAACAGAATGAATAGACGTGCAAAAAAAAAAAGCTGCGCAGCATTCGAATGTTGATTTAAAATTCAAATGAATTTTGAATGAAGCTTCGAACTATTCGGTACAGCCCTAATAATCTGCAATACTCATTTTTCTTGCTTTTGGCTACTTCATGGCCCAACATACTGTAAAAATAACGACACTCAATGTAGACTGCAGCCAGTGACCAGTGCACTTCATACTTGGGTGGTCATGGATGAACACTGGCATGATCATTCTACCCCCCTCCCCCCCCCCCCCCCCCCCTAGCCCTCTGTTAAGTCCCGACGTCATTATGTACCTAATGACCGTGGCTGTCATAGTTACTCTGCTTTCTGTCACACTGCTGCTCGGTGTTACGCAACCCCACCAGCCTCGTTCCATATTGATTCTAAATGAGCCGTCGACGCCAATCAGCTCTGTGACAATAGCACTTAGTCTCAATTCGTACCACAGTGTTTTGCCCTTCTGCGGCCCTGATCTGGCATTTCTCTATTTGCAACTAAACAAAGGCTGCTTTCTGCCAGAGGCCAGCTACGTACCTGCATTCCACTGAAAAACACCCCCCAACCCCCGACTTTCAGTCTCTCTCTCTCGCACACAAAAATGCCCCTCACAAATTTGGAAGTGGTTCCAGTCTCCAGTTATGTAATAGCACTTCCATTAGCAAGTGAAAACATATGCTACAAGCATGTTTTCTTATGATAATTGCTGTCATTAACCTTCTGCAGTTAAAGTGGTCGGTTGTTGCTCAATTTCGAGCCCACATAACGGACCTCTGGCAGAGGAGGCACACGGGATCTGCTTCGGCTGTTTATGCGTAGATGTTTCTACTGGTCATGTTCCACCATTACGTTATGTCAGATGTGGCACAGAAGAAGAAGGATTCTGTATGTAGCGTTTGCAAAAGTGCTAGTTGGGACAGAGTGAGCACAGTTGTGGTCAGCTCGATTCAGTTTGGCTTGGTTTAGCAAGATCGAGATGGGGGTGGGGGAGGGTGGGGGTCATAGCGCCGAAGGTAAGGGTGAAACAAAAATGTAACTAGATGACACTCAGTAGCGTGCATACCTCCACCAACGCTATGCAATTGTCAACATATGCCAGTTCCACATGTCTGATTTTCACCAAAAGTTAATACTTTCTTCCATGCCACATTGCACATCTGGAGATGCACACGTTTTCATGGCTGGACCTGAAACGAGACATGAGATCTGCCTGTTCAAATTCTTGCTACTTTTAAGCATTTTAGCTGACTATCACAACACCAAATGACCAATCAGGACTATATCTGTTCAGTCGCCATTAGTGCTGCCCTTCTACCACTGTCCGAGTTTTTGGAAAAATTAGCAGGGCGGTTATGTTTAAACAGGAAGTGAGCTCTCAGGTGCCCCCATGTTGTTTGATTGGGTCAATAATGGAGGGTTTGCCTCTTCTCATGTCTGCTGATAGGCCACAAAGTTTCATGGTGTTACATGAATAAGTGATATGCCTTTTTGTGAGAAGCCACGCCCACTGCCACGCCCCCGTTGGCCAGTTGGTATGATGAGTCAATCAGTTCTTTCTTGCCCCATGACCAATCTTTCCACAACATTTCACGCAAATCCATTGGTAACTTTTTGAGATATCCTGCTAAAGGACAAACGGACGGAATGAGGGCGTCCTGGTGATTGTTGGTGCTTAAGTAAAAATCCCATTATACAACAGGTAGTTCCGACCATGCAATCTGATTGGTCAATTAGACATTTAGAACGTGATCAAATCAGCATGACAGCACACCTAGCCGTGCTCATCACTAAAAATATTACTCCGCCATATATTATTATACAATATATTTAAATATAACGTTAACTGTATTCAGCCTTGATGTTACTACACTCTGGCATCCTCCATCAGCTGTGCCGGTGAGTCGGTGACACGGCGCCGCTAGCTTAAATATACATGTGAAGTTCACGGACGTAGTAGCTAAATCTGTCTATGGAAAAATTATTTTTTTCAGCAGATATCTTAGTTACAAGAAGATCGAGCTAGCAAGGCAGTTTTGTGTTTATATGTGTAGTATTTATTCAGTTTGGGAAATCCCGCGATCTCTAGAAAGCATCAGCTCAAGTTGGCTGGCTGACTCAACAGGGACTAGAAATCGTCTCTGTTGCAGGTCGTTACTAAGGGTCGGCCTACTTGCTGGAGCAGTAAACAAGGTTTCATTACATAGGAGTCTACTGACGTGACTGATTGTTTTCCAGTTATTAGTCAGACCCCATGTATTTCCAGGGAAACGGAGATAACACTAGCAAAAAGTTTTTTATTTTGAGAGCGAATTGCCCCACAATATGAATACATTTTGATTATATCTTTTATTTTGTTGGTAACCATTGTATAATACTTCAGTGATGCTTACGGACCTGACCGCATCACTGTCGTGCCAGTAATGAAGGTAAAGCACACCCTCTCGTGTAATACTGCTTAATTACATACTATCGGGACACTTTTTTCCCCTGATTTGTATGTTACATACATATACACCGCACCTCCTCCCCTCCTAGGTCCTTTCTAACAGATGTGTCTTACGATATGTTGCAGGCCCCCGCGGTGTCCACTGCTGTTGTGGCCACCGTGAACGTCGTCCTCCAGGGGGAGATAGACTCGCTGAGCAAGAAGACCAAAATCCTCATCAATCCTAGGTCCTACATCAACATCATCCAGACCGATAAACCTGTCTACAAACCTGGACAGACTGGTTAGTACTGTATCTAGTGTAAAAGCACCCTCCTTGAGCTTTACATGTAGCTTATTCTGACGCTTAATAATTAATTGAATCTCTAAACTCGGCTCCAAATGCTGTCCACTAGGAGTTTTATTTGAAGTATTCTAGCTCCCTGCTGGGTGGTAGAATTTCTAATGCTGCCGCGCCGCTGCTGTCATACTATTCATACCATCTACATTATCCAGTCTGCATTAATAACCAATTCAGCAGTATTTGCACAATTTTGCAGGGCTTCACAATATCTGCATAACCTTGAGCCACTTTGCTGCTTGACAGCTTCAGGAATTATGCCAAAATGCTCTGTACACACAGAAAAAGGAGGAGTCCTCGAGGGTTCTTCAGTTTCTATTCCTTCTCTTCTGGTTCTATAAAAATCCGTAATGACTGAAAGAATCCTCTGTTTTGATTAAATAGAAAAAAATAAAAAAAACCCCAGTGTGGTTCTGATAAAGTTCTTTTAATTCTGCTTATTTGGAGCATTTAATGTATTCTTAAAGGTGCTACTGTATATGTAGCATTTTTCAACATCAGTATATCATTGATCGTTGTGATACCTTGGAGACGATTGGTAGCCTCTGTCTCACACCGGTGGTATTGTTAGTGCAAGGGTTTCACAAAAATTAAGACCACATTTCCCATAAATCCTGTTGCTTCCTTTCCCCCCCTCTCCTTCCCTGGCATCTTTGACTTTATTGAAGAAGATAAACATATTGGAAGTGATTCCTCCTTTCTGTCCTTCTGCCATCTGCTGCCAGAAGCTCTGAAAGCTTTAGCTCCGTTTGCTCTGGCAGAACAGCGCCCTCTTCCTGTTTTGTGCCGTAAAGCAATCCAGCAGATTTCCCGCCAAGTCCGACCTGATGGCACACAAGTATAAAATGCGGCGCAGAGGCCGGTAGACGCTGCCAATCTTCTCAGTCATGGTCTCGTTTGTTTACAGATTATAGAATTAGGTCTCGACATTAATGTGGTAATGATTTATTAATGTGAAAATGCTACATGTCGCCGCTTTAAATGGTTCCTTGCAGCACCATTAAAGGTCCTGTGTCCTGCTATGCCAAAAGATTAATTTTGTCTTTTTTGTAAAGGGTGATAACCTTAATAACTGCTTCATGCTGTTCATTTACTGTATAGTGAATATATGTATGTTGAGTGATATGTATAGTGCGCTGTCCCTTTGTACTGTGTGTGAGGTCCTGTTGACCATGTGTATGTTCCTGTACATTTATTATATTTGTTGGAAAAATTGATTCTTTTTTTTTTTTTCATAAATGTATTTATTCATTTAACAGGTACAATGAAATACAATGTACATTAAGGACTCATTTTTTTTTTTTTTTACATTTTTTCCCCCACCCCTGGTCCCACATAGAATTTCTACGGATACAATAAAAAAGAATAAATAATCAAAAAACAGCAACCAAAAACCGAAAAATTGATTCTAAGGCTGATAATTCTTTCTTTGTTTTTTTTTTTTTTAGTCCAGTTCCGGATCGTCTCTCTGACTACCGGTTTAGTCCCTGTGGCGCGCGAGGTAAGTTCAGTCCTTCAGAAATGATAGAATTCCTAAGTTTGATCGCACTCAGCCAATGAACTTTGCAATCCGGTGTTATTGCCTCCATTCAGTCACTAAATCGAAGAGCGAGGTCTATTTTGGTTCAGGAGGGCGGGCGGCAAAGGGAGGGCTGTTTGTTGATCTTTAAGACAGCGTGGGTGTGAAACGCTGTGCGGAGGCGGCTTGACAAACACGCTGTCAAGAGTTCATTTGGCGCACAGCACATGTGACCCAAGCATCTGAATCAATACTGGCTTCGAGGCCTTTACGTTTGCGAAGAGAGATGTTTTGGCTGACACCAGATCTGGGTGCAGCACGCACTTGAAATTCATTTAAATACATCATGTGATGAGGTTATCTTGCGGTTAATGTCAGATATTGGAAAGTCCACAGTTCAGTTTTCATCAACAGTAATCAACATCCTTGTATTTACTGTTTGAGTTCCTGTAGGTGGCGCTGTTTTCTTTGTCTGTAAAGCCATGGTGGTTATCGCTGCTCCTGCTAACTACCCAGTTCTCCTTCTATTTATTGAAAAAAAAAAAACGGAAATGTAAAACGCATCACTTCCTGTGCCAGAGGGAAGAGCTACCAGACACTGGGTGTTAAAAACAGAAATGTAAAAGCTTTCATGAACTGGGTACAGGTTGAATCACTGTTGCCGCATAGCAGTCAGTGATAGAGAGCAAAATGGACATTAATTTATATGAAAATGTGACAGATTCTAAGTTTCAAGTTTCATCTAACCTACATGATTTTGTAGCAGAGGTCTGGTAAGTCGTTTCTTGTATTATTTCTGTTTTTTCTTGTAAAAAACATGTTCCACTTTCTGCCATCCAACATTCACCCAATTCTTTTGTTTCTTTCATTTCAGTACACATTTGTGGATATTGAGGTAAGAGACACATGAAATTTTTGCAAACTAAGAATTGCATGAAAAGTTGACTCATCGACTAGTTGGCTGTCCTGCCAAATGTTGACTAAACACCTAAATGGAAATAAGACCCACAAAGGCAATCTGTTATTATTGTGCGCATATAAACATAGCCAATAATGACTAACCAAATGCAACCTTTTTAATCACTTAGGTAAAGTAAGTTTTATTGTACTACGAAGTTCGTTGTAACTGCACATGTGGTTGTTTTGTGAATTTTCCAACATATAGCAGTCGATGCGCATTAGTATGCACAGAAAGCATGGTGACCGGACTTTAACTATCTCCAGAAATATGAATTCTGCTTTGAGGTGCCGTATAATTCTTATTTGGGGTGCTGTATATTCGTTCGTCAGGCACGCTGGCAAACTAGGAATAGGACTAGGAAACTAGGAATTCACTAACTGAAGTAGAGGTAGACGAGGCAGGTTGAAGGGAAATTGGGGTAAAGTACAACACTTCATTACAAAATAACTCCTGGAATGCACTGAACATCACAGATTGATGAGGTCTAACAGTAGAAGAGGATCAGAGGGTGGAGGCCACCAGTAGGAAAAAGCCAATAGCTCTGAGCTCAACCACAAATAAAAGTCTCTCTTGTCTCTCACGTTATTCGTAGGACCCTAAAACAAACCTTATTGCCCGGTGGAAGGACCCGGCAGTAGTTGGCGGCATCCTTGATCTTTCCCTCCCCATGAGTCCCGAGGCAGTGCAGGGAACCTACACCATCAAAGCCCACACCGAGCCAGCAGATGACATATCCCAAACCTTTGAAATCAAGGAATACGGTCTGTTGCTGTTATGTGTTTGAAATTGGGGGGGGGGGGGGGGGGAGATTGGGATTTCCTGTTCATTAATTTTTTAGCAGTACAGTAATATTCATGTTTTTCTTTGCTTTAGTTTTGCCTAAGTATGAGGTGAAGGTTCACCTGCCTGGTGTGATTACCATTCTGGACCAAGAAGCAGTGTTGAAGATTTGTGGAAAGTGAGTGTCAAATGATGGACAGAGGTGAAACTAAGTAACGGCATTGAAGGTCGAGTTCCATCACTATTTTTTTTTCCCCCCGATATTGGCCATTTATTAAGAATTGGATATTGGCTGTCAGTGTGGTCCACCTCTGATATGATGCAGTTTGATTGATTACACATTCGTATTTGATCAATAATATACTGGTTGCCTGTGGGAAGCCCTTAACCTGAATTGATTCTAGTGAGACATTTATATTGGATTCCAGACAAGTATGCATGAATGTTTGAATCATTATCTATTATTAGGGGTCCAAGCACAGTGCTGGGAACAACTCTTAGGTACACTACAGAATTATGTGTCATTTCGCCTATAGGGGGTGCTACAGCAACATTTTACATTTTAAATGCCCATAACTCAGTAACTATACATCATAGCAGCAAAATTCTTTTTTTCCTGTATTCCTTGGGTGAAGCCACATGGTTTTGATAGGCCCCGCCCATTAGCGCCATATTAGATTTTCCGCCATTTTGAATTTTCTCCAAAACCTATTTTTTGCGAACTCCTCCTAGACCGTTGAGGCAATCATCTCCACATTTGGTATGCATGATCTCTGGACTCGCATGATTATGAGTTATCAAAAGATCTCCATATCGTTTGGCTGCTGCATGCCAGTCAATTTTAGGGCGTGGCGCATATTTGACAGCAAGAGCCATAACTCATGAACGCCTTGTGCTATCTTAACCAAATTTGGTGCACTTGTGCAGTTATTAACTCTGAGGTAATGTGAAACATTTGGTGTCTACGTGGACTAGGACCCCGTCAATTGCCGCTTGCGGCTATATTTATTATTATTATTATCATCCTGGGTTTCAGTGGAGAGTTTTAGTGTCCCATGATGGTCTAAATATTGTTACAGAGGCTTTTCCACCCTGATAAGAATAACATTCTGAGGGGAAACACTACTTAAATTTTTTTTTTTTTTTTTTTGGGCACACATTGGCACAAAATATGTCTATTGGTGGCTTGCTACAATCCAAACATATCTGTATCGGGATTGGCCTTCAAAAGCCAATATCTGTCGAACCCTAATTGAAGATATGGCCTTTTGTCATATAGCCCATGTTTCATTATCTTTAGCAATATTTGCTTGCTCCCGCTACTATTAAAAACCACTCCTTTTTATATATCCATCTGCCTTTTTCTGTAGATACACATATGGGAAACCAGTTCTTGGATCAGTCAAGGCAGTGGTTTGTAGGAAGGCCTATCGATATTACTGGTTCTCTGATGACAAAAGTGACATCTGCAAGAAGTATGACCTGACGGTGAGTATCCTAGAGCAAGACAATCTTTCTGTGAGCTCGGTGCTCTTTCGCTGGTCATGGTTCAGAATTTCTTTTTTATGTTTGCTTGCAATTCACTCTCCTCATTCTTCTAGACGGACAGAGACGGCTGTGCGACGCAAACGGTGAACGTGACCGATTTTTCCCCGAACAAGAGAATGTACGAAGACCACTTTGAGGTGGAGGCCGAGATGGAGGAGTACGGGACCGGTAGGGTTACCGAATCCCGAGTCGTTGGATCCAAGTAATGAGTAAATGAGTAATACAACCTGTTGACCCCTGACCTTTACCTGTGCTCTCATTCTAGGGGTCGTCCTGAAAGGCAGCGGCCGGACCGTCTTCACTAGTCAAATCAGAACTGTCACTTTTAAGGACGTGCCTGCAGCATACAAGCCAGGGATCGTATTTGAGGGAAAGGTAATGACTGTCTTCATTGAACAATGGAAATTACCTGTTGTCTGTTGCCTGTTGTCAGCACAGCGATTTGGATGAAACTTGGCACCATTTAACCCTCATCCTACCAACATATTTAACATACAAGGACTACCGACTGTAAGAAACAACCATCATAGCAAAATGTTAACTTATTTCTCTTATTAGTTATGTAATTAATGTCATCTGAAAAAAACCCAGATTATTATTATTTTAGGAAAGTTACAGTTAATTAAATGATATATTGTATTTCTGCCTTTGAACATCATCTGACCTTAGGAAGAGCAGTGTTTAGGGTCACAGAGCACATGAGAAATCTGTGTCTGCTGCATCTGTGTCTGTCTCCTTCAAAATGACTGACAGAGTGCCCCTACCCCCCCCCCCCCCCGATAGTGTGTGATACTTTAAATTAGGACCCATGGCAAACATGAACTCAATAAATAGTTCCGTCTATTAAAACTGCATAGGCGGAATTGGGTGCTTTTGACCGGGGTCCCCAGGACCCCAATACATTGGTATTTTTAAAAAGCACTAATTAAAACAGAAACAGAAAACAATGATATGAAGTCATTAGGAACAAATTGATTGACAAAGTCATGAAAAATTGGAATGATAGAATAAAGCACCTGTGAGATATGACAGAAAGTATACCTCTGGGGTCTGCAGGTACCCCAGTCGGTAGGATGAGGGATAATAATATTCTAGAAGGTCAAAATTTCAAACTTTGAAAAGCCGTAACTGCTACACCACCGGTCTGATTTTGATGAAACTTGCAGACCACACGTTTACCGTCGCCTTGTATTTACATTTTAACATTTTACATATTTACCTTTTTTTTGTTTTCAGGTCAAAGTGACTGGCCCAGACTCCAGCCCTGTTACCAGGGAGCCCGTGTACCTGTTTGTCCACAGCGCGGGAGTATCAGAGAACCTGACTCTCAGGGCAGACAACAAAGGCATGGCTTCGTTTTCTCTGGACACCTCCCTCTGGAAGGACAGTGTGACTCTGCAGGTAGGTTACCCGTCTTGCCTCCTCGTCAGCGGACTTTTCCCTAGGCATGACACTAGCAGATCGATTGGCAAACCGATATTTTTGGATTAAAGCTGCTGTTGGCTGACATTTTGTGGCGATAAGTATTCAGTATTTCCCCCAGAATTGTATTTTTGTCACAGTGGAAAAGCCTCTGAAGCAGCATTTTGCCATGGGACACTCTCCATTCAAACTCAGGATAATAACAGTAATAGTAGTAATAATAAGAATCATATAGATTCAGGTCTACTTTTGTGGAGTCCGATGCCAGTACCAATATTTTTGGATTGAAGCTTCTGGTAACCAGTATTATGTCCCAATTTCAGTTAAGGTCTTCCCATAGACAACCAGTGTAGTATTGATCAATTCTATAATAAATATGTAATCAGACAAACTGCATCATATCCATTATATGAGAGGTAGATGACATTTAATAAAAGGCCCAAATTGGCAAACTGATATATCAGTCTAACTTTACGTTCAGTGATAAGTGCTTCAGTGCTTCCTCTGCAGCCTAGAATTACATGTAGACCTGCTATTTTTTTTGTATAGCATTTTTAAAGATGCACTTGGAAAAAAGTAAGAAAAAGCAGCATAGAACAGCAACGGAACCAAAATATCGGCATCAGTGGGGAAGTGGGTTGAAGGTTGAGAACCGGCGGTTGACGGCTAAGTGGAAAAACTCTCCGCTGTCGTTTCAACAGGCAAGATCTAGAAGGAGGGAGGACGACGAGCCGTACGTGCCGAACCTGCGCAGGCCAGAGTACCGCTCGGCGCACCACACCGCGACGCCCTTTTACTCCAAGAGCAAGAGCTTCGTGAAGCTCCTGCAGGGCAGCAGGAAGTTCTCCTGTGACGAAGACGCTTCCGTGCGCGCTCAGTACATCATCCAGGGGGAGGAGCTGAAGAGCGGACAGGACGCTCTCGACTTCTTCTACTTGGTAAGGCTAATGCTATCGCGCGACTGTTGCAATCTAGTGAAGACATGCGTGCAGATTCCAGATTTCATCATCCTCTTATGTGAAAAATTGTCTAATGTCATTCATGTGTGTCCATAAATCTCTGTGCCTGCGTTATTTTCCCTTTTATAGGTGATGACCAGAGGTAGAATAGTGCAGCATGGCCGTCTCCCAGTGGCTGTTACAGCGGGAACTGGTAAGATCTATAGTGTCATTTAAACCAAGGTTGCTATCCCAATTCCTCGGGGTCAACTGCTTCCTAGCAGATTTCTAGCTCTTTTGTCCATGCCCATTAACGATTATTGTTTCACCCAAATATATATTACCGTATTTCCTCTAATAGTGGCTGGTAGTTATCTCCGATAATGGTGCGGGGTGCGGGGGGGGATAATGGTGGTCGGGCCGTGGTCGACACGAACAAATAAAGGCCGGCCCCAAATACAGGCCGGGGAAAATAACAAAGGAAAAAACAATGGTGGTAAACTCCTGGTGCCTGTTATATAATGTAACTGTAGTTTGTAGTAACGTACAAGTGCCACAAGATGGCTCGGCAGAAGTCTCTAGTGTGCTGATTACCGTAATTATCAGTAATGCATTGCAGTAACAAAAAACCATCTACCTAACGAACCCCAACAGAAGCAGATCAGAAAACAAGGATGCTTCGTACTAAAATATGAGCAAATATACTTATCAAACAGAGGGAATTAGAAATAAAGGCCTGTCTCTAATATAAGCCTGCTTCCAATAAAGGCCTGGTACCCTCTGCAGTTGAGGTAAATCAAGGCCCGGGCCAATATTAGAGGCAATACGGTATACGGATGGGACAATATATCGAAACTCAATATATTGCACTATTAAAAAAAAGTGACAATACGCATCGTATACCTTTTCTCAAGCTTGTTATTTGCACGTTGTAATGACGTTTTGAAATTGTTGTTTACATTTTAGCAAGCCAATGCCATCGCTAGAAAGGTTTGTGGCTCAGAAATAAACAGAATTCTGCACAGCCAGACTTTGTTGTCATTGATATTTAATACATCGCATGATGGTTGTATTGAATCGTGAACCCCGTATCGTGTATCGTGAGATCAGTGGTGGAGGAAGTACTGAGATCTTTTACTTCAGTAAGATTTTGAATGCAGAACTTTTACTTGTAATGGAGTATCTTTACATTGTTGTATTGCTACTTAAGTAAAAGTACATAAGTATTGGCAGCAAAATGTACTTAGGGTATCAAAGTAAACATACTCATTATGCAAACTGTCCCCATTTAGAGAGTTATATTTTTCATAAATTATTGGAATATTAATACTGATTTATTGACATACTTTCCACCACTGCATGAGATAAGCCTATCATCCCATCCCTAACATATTGTGACTTGACATTAACCAGCAGCTAGCTTTTGTGGACTTTGACAAATTCCCACAGATCTTCCCTCCATGTCATCCCTCTTTTTGTTTCTTGCCGTCTCAGTCAACAAAGGGGGGCTGTCTGTGTCCCTGCAGCAGGTGCTAGACCTGGCACCGTTTGCTCAGGTGGTCGTTTACACCGTGATGCCCAGTGGAGAGACTGTGGCCGACAGCCAGGACTTCCCCGTCCAGCGCTGCCTCAAAAACAAGGTACCTGCCGAGGCTTCCTAAAGCAGAACAGCCGCAAGGACTTTTCAGGTGTGACCGTGTGCAAAACGCAGCTAATGAACGTCCACCCCGGTCTCTCCTGTGCAGGTGTCTCTGAGGTTCTCCTCTCTCCAGGAGCTTCCGGGAGAGAAGACCACGCTGAGTCTTCAGGCTCAGCCGGGCTCCCTGTGCTCTGTCAGAGCCATCGACCAGAGTGTCCTCCTGCTGCAGTCAGAGCAGGAACTCACCGCCGGCTATGTATGACTCCCATGTCCACTGCTGTTTTGACCCTTGTCAACATTTGTACCTTTACCGTAACTTTGATTGGTGTCATTACTATAACTAGAATTTATAACCTCCTCCTCTCCTCCTCCCCTCTCCTTGTCTCCTCTCCTCTCCTTGTCTTCTCTCTCCTCTCCTTGTCTCCTCTCCTCTCCTTTCCTCCTCTCCTCTCCTTGTCTCTTCTCTTCTCTCCTCTCCTTGTCTCCTCTCCTCTCCTCTCCTCTCCCCTCCTCCTCTGCTCTCCTTGTCTCCTCTCCTCCTCTCCTCTCCTTGTCTCCTCTCCTCTCCTCTCTCCTTGTCTCCTCTCCTCTCTCCTCTCTCCTCCTCTCCTCTCTCCTTGTCTCCTCTCCTCCTCTCCTTGTCTCCTCTGCTCCTCTCCTCTCATCTCCTCTCCTTGTCTCCTCTCCTCCTCTCCTCTCCTCTCCTTCATGGTGGGACACACAAACACACAAACCGCTCTCCAATTATAGTAGTGAGATAAACACAATTTAATCACAGTGGCTAGGGTTCAAACAATATGGATTTTTGAAGGCCGATACAGATATTTTAGAATTTAAGCCAATACTTTGTGCTGATAGTCAACACGTGTAAATTTGGAATTTGCATGGCAAAATATGTAAAAAAACCCCCACACTAACAACATATTTAGTGTTTGCCCCAGGATTTTATTTTTGTCAGGGTGGAAAAGGGGTCAGCAGCTCTTTAAGGCAAATAAAATGTCATTCCAGGTTTTGCACACTGTTTTTATGTAGCTATAGTCAGGGAGGAGCCTCCATCATATCGGCAGTGGATGACACTGACTGGCCAATAGCTGATATTTAATAAAAGGCCAATATTGGCCCCATATATCAGCAAAAATAATTATTTTTTCACTAGTTAGGAACTTATCAGCTGGTGTAGTCAGGTTGGAATGAGAACTCTCCACAGTACATGGTTGCCCATCCCTGCTCTAAACCCTCACGCTGCTCATGTACTGGTCTCTCTGTGTGGAACGTTGCAGGTGTACAGCCTGCTGCCCATCCAGAAGCTGTCCGGATACAACTACCAGGTGGAGGACTTTGATCCATATCCCTGCTTACTTCCCCCGATGGTGCCTCAGCCTGAACCTGAGCCTCAGCCTGATCCTGTGCCTGATGCTCAGCCTGATGCTCAGCCTGATGCTCAGCCTGATCCTCAACCTGATCCTCCAACTAATCCTCCAACTGATCCTCAACCTGAGCCGGAGGCTGAGGTCGAAATGGCACCAGCTGGTCGAGTGAAGCGCTCGTTCTACTTTGGACCAACCAATGAGAAGAATGATGTCTACAGCATCTTTAAAGTAGGATTCTGATCAACTTGATTAGAATTAAAGAGTAGTTTAGAGGAGATACTGACATTGTGCACTTAGCACAATATTAGAGCAATAGAGCAATATTCCACTTAGTTTTAACATGGGGGTTATTCAGAACTTGACCACCATGAAAACCAGAATATAAACTAATCACCAAGATCAGATGCAGCTGGATGAGTTTGTAGTGTTAGGATTTTTACTTCCCATTCATTTGAATGAGGCTACGAAAATAGACTGAAAACTGACATTTAACACGTCGGTGAACAGATTCAACAACAGATCCTGCTGCTGTGATTTTCAACTGACTGTGGGTCCAACGTTTTGGAACATCATTTTGCCAAATAGGATTTCTATTGATAGACGAGAACATAGCAGAGGGATACTATTTAGGAGAGATAGTTCCTGTTCGGGGGACTGGATCTACTTTTATTTTTAAATACAAATTTTAGTGTAAATCAAGAATAGAAATGCAAAATGACGATGGACCCAGGATGCTTAATTGTCTTAAAAGCAGGATCTGTTGTTGAATCTGTTCACCGACGTGTTAAATGTCAGTTTTCAGGCTGTTTCCCTGGCCTCATTCAAATGAATGGCGGTCAAGTGCCAAATAACCCCCCTGTTCAAACTAAGTGGAATATTGCTTTAAGACTGAAAAGAAAGTAGCAGCCCAATATATCAATATAGTATGATGGAGAGAATTATATTAACATTGATCAAAACAAAAGTAATTATATGATTCATCGTTCGTTGGAGTTGTTTAGCACATCTTATTAATTTGATCTCCACTGAGAACAATGTATCGCTGGCTTGTATTTATCTTGTGTGTCATCAGTGATCAAAACATGTAACATAATTGACTCTGTATGCCTGAATGTTGAAGGCATGGCTTCACAGTGTCTAATTTTGTGGAATTATCGGTACTTTTCCCTTTTTTTAGGAAATTGGAATCAAGATTGTGACCAACTCCGATGTGAAAAAACCTCACGACTGCCGCGAAAGGATGATAGGTTTTAATTATGACTATGGTAGGTTATGACTGTATGATATGCCACTTGCCTGGTTACAGCCACACCAATTTGCTATGATTGATTGCGCTTTCAAGGTCCAAGGCCCCGTGATGAGAAACCACTGTTACACTTTAAACCTATGTGCAGGCATGTTTTTAGATAGTGACCCAGGAATGGATCTCATGGTTACGAGTACAACTGCAGATGAGGACACGAAGGAGACCGTTAGAACATACTTTCCCGAGACCTGGATCTGGGAGCTGGTGTCTGTAGGGTAAGTTTAGGTGTTTAACTGTTTTAACATTTGTTCATAGATTCCCTAGATTCCCCGGTTCCCATGGCCTTCAACATGATGCCACAGAGTGCAGAAAATGGTACGCCGAACAAACAAGAAGAGGAGACCAAGGAGACCGTTAGGACCTACTTTCCTGAGACCTGGATCTGGGACCTGGTCCCTGTTGGGTAATATATGATATGAAAGGGACAATACACAACAAGGTGTGCGTTAAAAGTTTTGAATGGAACAACCTGGTTGCCTCTTGAGCCCAAAAAGATGTTATCTCGCTTATACCATCACCGCTTGCCAAACATGAAGAATTAGGCTTATTCATTCAGTGTAATTCAGTGGTATTCACTTAAAGTAAAATATTTGGGCTTTATTTATTCACAGCTGAATTTAAAAGCAGTCTAATAAATCTGCTGCTGAAGAACTAATGCTTTCCAGCCCAAATACCTTGCATTCCCAAACATAATGAATACAGCACATATAACAATAACTGCACAGTATATTGTAACTAAGCTTAGTAGAAAAAAGCGTAGTATTTAACTGGTGCAGTTGCAGATTTCACATGAATGTGAAAGTAGCAGTTGCACAGTGTGAGTAACAGTAAGTTGATGCGACGCTCTAAATACCAGTGTGGGAGGATAATGGTGTCTCGTTGCATTATAATGTGACCCATGGGAAAAACAGTCCAATAATAGCACAAAACCCAGATTATAAAAAGAACATTGAATAGTCTATAAACAAGGCATTGAGCAGAATCCAAATGGGAATCAAGACACCGGAACTTCCGTTCAGTGTCTGTTTGCAGGTTAAGACAGGTTAAAAAAAACCCAAGAACATTTATTCAAGCTCTTTATCCAATTTGTGACCTAAATGTAATGCTGAAACTTGGGTATGAACAGTGGTGGAACTAAGTACATTTACTCAAGTACTGTACTTAAGTACAATTTTGAGGTACTTGTACTTTACTTGAGTATTTCCATTCTATGCTACTTTATACTTCTACTCCACTACATTTCAGAGGGAAATATTGTACTTTTTACTCCACTACATTTATTTCACAGCTATAGTTACTAGTTACTTTTTAGATCAATATTTTATATTTAAAACATTTGATCATCTTTGTAAAATAACTACAAAATATCATTGTTATAGATTAGACTACCCACAAGTATAGCTAAATTGTTAAGATTAGCTTCACGGTGACAACTTTAAAATGCTGCTTACATGTACATGTATGTCAATAAATCAGTATTAATATTCCAATAATTTATGAAAAATATAACTCTCTAAATGGGGACAGTTTGCATAATGAGTATGTTTACTTTGATACTCTAAGTATGTACTTTTACTTAAGTAAGATTTTGAATGCAGGACTTTTACTTGTAATGGAGTATCTTTACATTGTTGTATTGCTACTTTTACTGAAGTAAAAGATCTCAGTACTTCTTCCACCACTGCTTATGAATTTATTTAGGACAGTGTTCAACCAGTTGACTCGGAGGTGTTAACCAAATTTATTTATTACCAATCCTGAAACTAATGTGTGCTATGTGGAGATTTCATTGAATATCCACACAGCATCCGGCTGTTTTCATCTCTTTTCTAAAGCTTGTTGTCAAATTCCGCTCCTGAACGAAGCTCCTCCCGCTCTATTCCGTAGCTTTCCATTTTTTAAAGACTAGCTTGTCTCCTCCCTCGCTGTTTAACAGTGTAATGGCGGAATTGATGAAGTGAGCGAGTAAACTTGTTAAACTAGTAAACTTGCTACCTACCTCTTCACTTGTCATTGTGGGACATGTAGCCTTCAGCGGGAGAAAGTTCTGGCAAAGTGAGACTGGTACCGGCAACATTTCTCTGCAGGTACGTTTAGCTTAGCTATTAGCATTTAGCCTTCCATTTGTCCTTCTAGGCTTCCGTAGTACAGTGGCTTTGCTGTGTGTTATTTACAAATGTGTTGCCGTTTCTATCGCCCTCTAGTGGTCAGAAAGTTACGCTCATTGCAGCTTTAAAAAAAACAGGCTATTGGTCATAGCTGATGCAATTATGGTACATAAATGTATAACAAAGTATGTGCATGAGGTAAAAAGTAAATAAAAAAAGGAACAACCAATAGAAGTGGGGGGGGAAAAAACACAAAGAAGGTCATGGTGCACAGGTTTGATTGTGCTACACGCAACTGTACTTTGCTAAACTTTATGACCAAATGCAGTTTTGCTCTGTTTCTTATGAATTTCCATTTGTGTTTACATTAAAATCTCTGTTTGCATTGTTGATTTTCAAAAATGTAATCATGATCTAAAAAACTACTATTGCCCAAATAACTTTTAATATTAATTTTATGGCCAAGCTACATCATCTCCATCATCTTTACTCCTGTTTGTAATCCATATTTACACTTTTATTGTGCCTTTTCTGTAAATAAACAACAACTTGATTTCATTATCGTCGCATCCTATCCTACACACATTTCAATGCAGGTTTGTGTTCTTCTTCACTCCTTCAAATCAGCTCAGTTAAGAAGTGTGCCACCTCCAAGCTTTTTCATTTCACTCCATATTTCCATGTTTCTTTTGTAACAGAGACAATGGGTCGGTGAGCGTGGAGAAGACGGTCCCCGACAGCATCACTAAGTGGGCGGCCGGAGCGTTCTGCACCTCGTCCGTAGGCTTCGGCGTGTCGCCCAACGTCGGGCTGACCGCCTTCCAGCCTTTCTTCGTCAGCCTCACCCTGCCTTACTCCGTCATCCGGGGAGAGGTGTTTACGCTCAAAGCTACCGTGTTTAACTACCTGTCCAAATGCATTATGGTGAGTGTGTGCGGTGGTACTGATGGAATCTAATCAGAACGGATTAACGGATGACTTGATTCAATGCATCAGTTCGGCGATTCTCAACCTTTTTCATATCACGGACTTCTAATTTAGTTCGCATTAGATCAGATTTTGTCTCTCAGATCCCAAATCTGAGAATATTTTTTATTGTTAGATATGATTTTGCCCAGAATTCCATGACTATCTGTATTGTAGGTAGAGAGATCAAAACAGTCATTCTTCTACATTCTCTAATAGAGTTAACGTCTTGTAAATGAAATAATGCTGAAGTTTAACAATTCATCAATTTGCTGGGAACCCCCTCAGGGACCCCTGGTGGTCCCCGGACCCCACATTGAGAACCACTGCATTAGTTGATCCCATTCAATCTGTAGGTGAAATTAATTAAACTGATCTAGGATTTAGGCTTCATTCATTGGTAAAGGTAATTGTGGGATGTGGACATTAGTACATGCTTGATGTTTTTGCATCCGTTAAGATAAAATGAAACAAAAATGATTTGTGACATTTTCATGGACATAAATGTGCATAGGTCTTTCCTGGGAAAAATCTTTCCAATGTGTTTGAAATAAACAGAAGAAGAACTGGGTAGTTAGCATGAGCAGCGATAGCCACCATGGCTGAACAGACAAAGAAAAGAGAAACTCAAACTTCATTAACAGAAAATCGTCACAGTACTGGACTCACTGTTTGATTGACAGGTGATCTCTGGGAAGAGCAGTGCAGAAACACCACAGCGATGAGCGCTGAGTGACAAAGATGGAGACAAAATCGAAAGCAGTTTTTTATTATCACTTTAAATGATTCCTCTGGGGAAATTAGGTTTGCGCAGCAGTGAACAAAAAAAATAGAATTCAAGCAAGAATATAGCAAATGGGGGGTTGTATTAACACGCAGCACCCAATTTCAACAGTAGAACATGTAAAGTAGACGTATGAATGAAAAGTATGGATTACAGTATTATGAGGATAGTGGAAAATAGTAACAGTGGAACCTACTGAGACGAAGAAAAAACGCATGGAAAATACATGCAGTATGGAATAAGGATTCAAATAGTTGTAGTATGAAATAACTGAAATTATAAAAACATTTATGTTATTCATATGTTATGTTATTGCTGTTTTTATAATTTTTCACTTATTTCATTTGAGACCTTATTCCATGCGGCATATATTTCATATTTGTGGTATATTATCATCCCCCCACATGAGAGGGTGAGCATGTTTTCTGTGTGTGTGTTTTGTGCAGGTGAGGGTAGAGCTGGCTGACTCAGAGGAGTACACCTCCAGAGACTGTGACGACTGCCAGTACAGTGTGTGTCTGTGTGCGGAGGAGAGCAGGACCTTCAGGTGGATCGTCACTCCGACCGCCCTGGGTGAGCTGATCTGACGCCTGCCGCTCCTCGCCAATTGGTTCCATATTTGTTGCATAATAGATGACACTGGTTGTCTATGGGAAGCTTCCTAACCTGAATCAGTTTTAATGAATCGTTTTCATTGGGCAAGTATGCATGAATGATGATGATGATTATTAGTATCCTGGGTTTCAGTGGAGTTTTAGTGTCTAAATGCTGTTTCAGAGGCTTTTCCACCCTGACAAGAAGGAAAATCAGAGGAAACACTAGTATTACAATTGTAATTGTTTTGGATTTTTTGGCATGAAAATGGTCAAATTGAAGGATACTTAATATCAGCATAAAATATCAACTCTTGGCAGCCTCAATTTAGAAACTATTGGTTCAAAAACCCATATTGAACTCACTAATCTCATGGTGTCAAACAGTCATAGCGCTGCCCTCCATGTCCCTCATTATCCCAGATAGTTTTACCAATGACTGCCAGGGGTTATTTACTATTATTACTATTAATAATGATAGGATATAGGGTTGCAACTAACGATTACTTTCATTGTCGATTAATCTGTCGATTTATTTTCTCGATTAATCGATTAGTTGTTTGGTCTATAAAATGTCAGAAAATGGTGAAAAATGTGGATCAGTGTTTCCCAAAGCCCAAGATGACGTCCTCAAATGTCTTGTTTTGTCCACAACCCAAAGATATTCAGTTTACTGTCATAGAGGAGGAAAGAAACCAGAAAATATTCACATTTAAGAAGCTGGAATCAGAGCATTTTGACTTCTTTTTCTTATCAAAATAGTTGGCGATTAATTTAATAATTGACAATTAATCGATTAATCGTTGCAGCTCTAGTAGGATCATTTCTTATTCCTAAAACAATTTGTTTGAAGTACTCCTCCCAATATATATATTTGAAAAAGATAGTATTACACCCAGGTGAGGCTACATAAAACAAGGTAATTTATCCAGATTAAGAGCGCTGACAGCCTTTGCGTCCGCATTGCCTGAAGACAAAAAAAAAAAAAAAAAGCAGTGTTTTTCCAACGCTGCCTGGCCTGAAACCTGAGGATTTCTATCAGCCTCCATCAGCAGGGATGGAGACGAGGCTCTGATGAATGTCAAATTGCGCTCGTCTACCCCGCCCTTAGAGGAATGCTGACAATCACTTGTACTAACGAGTCAGGCAGTATCTCTGACGAAACACTCAGAAACTTCTCCCTCTGGGGGTGATCTGTAATTGTCCTCTATGAGAGGGATTGTGGGTTGTGAAGGTAGGGAGGGGGGGGGGGTGAAGGAGGAGAGGAGAGAGGGAAGGTACGGAGAGAGAGGTACTATAATAAGGCGGTAGATTGGGATTAACGAGGGCGAATGGGGAAACGTGGGAGGAAAGAAAAACGGGGAGAGGGGAGGAGGGGAGCGCTGTTTTGCCTGTGTACACAAATTGAGTTGACAGGGTGACAGTGAAGCTAATCAATACATGTCGACTTTCATATTGTGTGTGTGTGTGTGTGTGTAGGCGAGGTGGATCTGAAGGTCAGCGCTGAGGCCCTGAGGACGGACCAGCTGTGTGGCAACGAGGTGGCCGCCGTCCCCGAGAAGGGCCGGATCGACACGGTGGTCCGGACGCTGCTGGTGGAGGTCAGTGACCAACAAACACTGGAAACATCACAACTCTGTCGCAAAACATGACGGTAGACTGTAGGCTCGGGCCGATATTCTTTAATCTGGAATATCGCAATTGTTTTCCGAATATAGCAAAACATGACAGTAGATTGTAGGCTCGGGCCGATATTCTTTAAGATGGAATATCACAGTTGTTTTCCGAATATAGCAAATCATGACAGTAGATTGTACTGTAGGCTTGGGCCGATATTCTTTTTAAGATGGAATATCACAGTTGTTTTCCGAATATAGCAAAACATGACAGTAGATTGTAGGCTTGGGCCAATATTCGATAATTTTATTTTATTTTCATTTAACCTTTATTTAACCAGGCATGTCATTAAGAACAAATTCTTATTTAGAATGGCGACCTGGTAAGATTGAGTATATTATATTTTATTCATTAATTATATAATAAAACATTTAAAAAAAACACAAAATGGACAACAGTTTGTGCTATTTAGTACCAGTCCAGGCATTAGTGTCCACATCAAGTGGACACTAATTCCTTACAAATTGAGGAATTGCTCCTTTTGCACAGTCTGCATCTTAATTTTCCCCAACGCTGATACCCTTCGCCTGTATCTCTCCTGGTTTTAAAAAAGAAATAAATAAATGAAATATCAGGTTGTGTGTGTGTGTATGTTTCGTAATAGAGAAGTGACATGAGCAGAGCTTTTCAGTTCAGACGCTTCACGCCAGGAGCTCCATATGTGAAAAGCACAAACAGGCACGACACAAACGCATCTCTCTTCTCTGAGTACAATGGCAGGATTATGGTACCTGATACAAAAAGTCTTAACTACACATTTGATAACCCCTATCGCTTTTCATGGCTGTGGATTTAATAGAAGAAACAGGTAAGTGGCTTTGATAGATGAAATCTCCAAGGAATCAGTTTTCACCTGGATTCACCTTCCTGAGCCGGTGGTCCTAATATTTTATATTCTCTGTAACTGAATTGACAATAGGGCTGAACGATATTGACAAAAAATCTAATTGCGATTATTTGACAGAATATTGCAATTGCGATTTATACTGTGATTTATATCTTTGCAAGTTTTTCTTGTAACAAATCTTTTAGAACTTTAAAATTGTTTTAAGAAAAGCGATTTTGTTGTCAGTGTTCAGGATTTACTGAGTTTGAGTCTAAAAGGTTTTGATTCGTGGACCAAAGATTACCTGCAGCTCTAAAACTCCAGTTTGAACCAAACTCTCTCTGAAGAAATTAATTGCAGCCTCTGCGATTTGGAAATTGGAGAAGTTCACGTTGCGATTTCGATTTGTTTTCGATTAATTGTTCAGCTCTAATGGACAACCTAATTTTTGATCACCTATGTTCTTGAACAAAATTAATATCATTCACTGGTACCAACGGTATCCTTGTAAATAATTCATTGTTGTCTCTTTGTCTTCACAAGGCTGAAGGAACACCAGAGGCGGTCACCCACAACGCTCTCCTCTGTCCTGCAGGTCAGCATTAACAGACAACCAGTGTATTATACATGAGTGTGTAAGAGATGTCCTGCTATCAGCACATCTCTGTTATCTAAAAGCCTTGGGGGACCAGGTACTGATCTACTGGCCACTGACCTGAACATCTTGACCCTCTCATTCTTCATGGCCTGAAAACCCAAACTGATAGTTGCTCAGCTCTGGCTGGGCGGAGGTTAAAGTTCTCCAAGTTGTTCAATGTAACGATGATCGATTCTTATCGGAGTCACGTAACCGTTGAGATGCATTTAGAGATAATATTGTCAATATGAAATGGATGGTTTTAGTAATTATCCACCATCTCAGGGCTTGAGGATACCAAGAGCTGCATGGTTACTTGGTTGCTAAAGGGATACACTGACATATTGAATTTTAGTTGGTTGTTTTTATTCACCGGATAGTTGTCATATTGTGGAAAAAGGTATCTACACGTCTTTCTGTTTTCCTTAAATGTCTCGTTAGCACTGTTAGTATTTCTCATTGAAATCAAGAGGCACCAGCTACCAGCAGGTCTCGCTTTTACTAAGTACAGCGTGAAGAAAAATAACCAAGTAAAAATGTGTATCCCATTATAAACAACCATGAATGTTTGATTTTGCTTGTCTAGTTTAATTCCAAAACAAAGGAAAAAACATTTCTGACATGAAAGCAATTAATTGTAAACTCATTTATGTCCTCAAATATATCTTTGTGCAGGAGTGGATACCAAAATATCTTACTTAAGTAGAAGTACACTTTGCTAAAATTTTATATAAGTAGAAATAAAATTACTGGTGCAAACGTCTATCTAAATAGTAAAAAGTAGCTAATTTAAAATGTCCACTTGAGTAAAAGTTATTGGGTTACTTAAAAAGGATGAGATGTTGTGGTTATATGACTTTTTTTTTTTTTTTTCAATAATTGTTCAATAACGTAACTTCACGGTAATTTTTGTTACTAGCCATCCAACTAGCTAGCTAGAAAACTAGCTAGCTAGGGGAACTAGCTAGATGATAACCAGGCTAACACAAACCAATAACACTGTAGCGATAAATTATGGATAAATGCGAGCCTTTACAGTTTTTTAGTTAGCTAAGATTTCTCCACATGCTTGCATGTTAGATGCTCTTCAGTTTCTGATGCAATGCAAAAGACGACAAAATTTGTACTCAAAAGGATGTGATTTAAAATGTTGCAACATAAATACTTAAGTCAAAACATGCTTCATTAGCTAAAAGGAAAATTACTGACTTGCAAAGAAAAAAACACAAAAATGCTACTCAATCAGTAGTGCGAGTAGGTTAAATGTAGTTTGCTACTTATGTTACTTATCTGTGTGTTGTCTTTTCTGTTCTCTCCCTTTGCTGTCACCAGACGGGCCGGTGGAGAAGAATGTCTCTCTGCTGCTACCTGAGATGTTCGTGGCCGGATCTGCCAAGGCCTCTGTCTCTGTACTGGGTCAGTATCATTACATGTAGACACCCGACACAGCAACAATCTCACTGACTCTGTTATACAATTTATATCTGCATGATTGTTGGAATGCATAAGTAGTAGGGCTGCAACTAACTATTATTTTCATTGTCGATTAATCTGTCGATTATGTTCTCGATTAATCGATTAGTTGTTTGGTCTATAAAATGTCAGAAAATGGTGAAAAATGTGGATCAGTGTTTCCCAAAGCCCAAGATGACGTCCTCAAATGTCTTGTTTTGTCCACAACCCAAAGATATTCAGTTTACTGTCATAGAGGAGGAAAGAAACCAGAAAATATTCACATTTAAGAAGCTGGAATCAGAGAATTTTGACTTCTTTTTTAAAAAAAATGACTCAAATCGATTAATTTAATAGTTGACAACTAATCGATTAATCGTTGCAGCTCTAATAATTAGTGGAGGTAATTAGCACTTCAACACTTCCTTTGCAATCAGTTTAAGTCTGAGCATATATTCCATCGTCCCTGATATTGCATCTAGGGTTAGACTGATATCAGTTTGCCGATATATTTGGTCAATATTAATTGACCAGATTAATTAGCCTTTTTAACCTGAATTGATTCTAATGGATCAGATTCCAAATGTGTGTGCATATTAATATTGTGCAATTTTATTATTAGTGCTGTTATTATTACTTGTAGCAATAGTACTATCTTGGGTGGAGAGTTTTAGTGTCTAAAAATGGATTAAATGCTGTTTCTCAGGGGGAAACATTGAATGCTTGTAAAAAAAAAATGCAATTTTTTGGCATGGAAATGCGCAAATTTTAAAGATATTGAATATCGGCTACCAGCAGTATCAGCCTTCACAAACCCGTGTCAGTCGAGCCCTAATGTTGAAAGCCGAAACCTTGCCCTCCATAACTCTCCTCCTCGCCCTTCTCCTCGTGCTCCTCCAGGTGACCTGATGGGCCGGGCCTTGAAAAACCTGGACAAGCTCCTGGCCATGCCGTATGGCTGTGGGGAGCAGAACATGGTGCTGTTTGCTCCCAACATATACATCCTCAACTACCTGCAAAGCACCGGTCAGCTCACCAGGGAGATTCGGGACAAGGCGAAGCGCTTCTTGGAGAGCGGTGAGTCCTTGGGTCTTCCTCAATGTGTGTTCTTGTGTCCTCCATGATACGTTTTTATGATATTTCTTATGGCTGAAGTCCACTTCCAGAGCAAAAGAACACAGAGGACGGGCAAAGATCACAGAAGTTTACTTGGTCAAAATGTACAGCAGTGATTCTCAACCCTTTTCATATCAAGGACCCCTAATTTAGTCCACATTAGAGCCACAGACCCCCATATGATGAGATTTTGTCTCTCGGACCCAAATCTGAGAATATTTTTATTGTTAGATATGATTTTGTCCAGAATCCCACCACTATCTGTATTATAGGTAGAGAGATAACAGAGAAACTATGATCAAAACAGTCATTCTTCTACATTCTCTAATTGTGTTAACTTCTTGTAAATGAAATAATGGAGAAGTTTAACAATTCATCAATTTGCTGGGGACCCCCTGGAACCCCCTCAAGGACCCCTGGTGGTCCCCGGACCACACGTTGAGAACCACTGATATAGAGGACGCATCGGATGGTGACCTGGCTGAGGAGAACAAATGGGCACTTGTTTGCACAATTCATGAAATTGGGCAAACAATTTATGATATTTATGAAATTGTGCACACAAATGAATTAAAATGAGGGTACGAATTAACCAGAATGAGAGAATGATATGCATTTTGTGCACTCGAGTGAATCATCTGCACACAATACCTTCTCATACCTCGATATAGCCGCGGCTCAAAATATATATTTCATTCTCCCGCCGCCACTCTTGCCTCCACACTCTGGATAAGAGCAGTGGCTGATTCCCAAACGTGTAAATGTAAAATGTTGACATGGAAAACAGAGGGTTTGCTTTTCCATAATTTAGTTTTGTTTTATGGATATGGATGTGTTAATTTGTCCGTGTGTGTGTTGCAGGATACCAGAGGGAGCTGAACTACAAGCACAGAGACGGCTCCTACAGCGCCTTTGGGAAGAGCGACTCGTCTGGCAACACTTGGTCAGTACGAGTCAATAATATTAATAAATGAATGCGGGTGAGGATATGAATGCCAGATAACAGCACTGTAATGTCGGTAACAATTTCTGTGATGATGTAGCAACTGATGAAGAAATAATGGTATAAAATGTCCCTCTCTAAATGAGCATCAAAGATGTAGTGAAACTATTAATGTAATAATTTACCAGCTAATATAATCACATCTTCATACTGATATTGTCATTTCCCCCCCCCTGATAATGTAATACATTGTTCTATTTATGGAAGTTATTACATTATACGGGGTATAACTTAATATTCAAATATTAATCTGAAGATGTTATATTATCCACCAATTTATTAAAAAACGTATTACATTTTTATCTCATTTAAAGGACATTATTACAATTATAACATTATCCAGCAGCAGTTATTACATATTTATAATACATTATTAGGATGCTTTTGAAGCCTAAATAATAAAATGTAGATAGCTAAATAATAAATGGCTTCAATATTTCCATAATGATATGAGAATATGCTTATAAATACACATAACTCGAGGTATTGCATCAGTTGTCATAACCCATTTATAAGTATTCTTTACTCGGAGCACAGCTTATGATTTTTTTTTTTTTTAACCAGCGAGTTATATAGGGACTGTGTGCAGTTCATATAAGCATCATCATATAAGCATATTTTCAACTCATTAAATCTCACACCGTTCATTTGACGGAAAATGAAAACTGTCTTCAAACGCTGTGGTGGGTAGATGTGTCCTCTGCTTTTTGGCACCAGCCTGCAGAGGATCCTAATATATTTTATTTTGAGGAACCTTTCCAGAAAATATTAATATTTCCTTTTTAATTGGCTTAAAGCACAATGCCTGTAGAGACTTAGCCGTTTTCCAAACCCTTTACTGTTTTGAAAGGGGTGCTGGGCAGTTTGGCAGTTGGTGTGTGTGTGTGTGTGTGTGTGTGTGTGTGTGTGTGTGTGGAGGGGGGAGTGGGAGGGGGTGGAGGGGGTAAGCAGAAAAGCAGAAACTAGGGCAGGGGCGGTCGTTCGCATCTATGTTTTCATTTGTACATACAAAAGTATATATTGAAATTCCAGTGGGTGATTGGATTAAATTGCCCATTAAAATACCAAATCACTCACATCCTGAATGCACAGTGATGTCAGGTTTTTGGAACGGAATTGGATGTCTTTCACTAAAGCATGGCCAAATAACATTGATTTTGATTTGAAGTGAGTGGTGTGTTAGTTACCAAAGTAGATTCAGTACTAAGGTTTTGAAAAAGTCAAAATATGGATGGTGTTAAGCAAGGTCTTATGACTTTATTTGACATATTTGACAGATATATGTTGTAACATATATGCTTTCATTTACTGCTATTATGATAGCAGTAAAAAAGATTTATGCTTTTCTTTATTTAAAAGACCTTACTTTCAGATAACTTGATACATGATAACTATGATACATGCTATGAATCAGTTTTATTGGCCAAGTATGAACACATACAAGGAATTTGACTCTCGTTGCTCTCAATGTACTTACACAGAATAAATATACAGCTAAAAACAAGGACAACAAGATGAACAGAGGTAAACCTAAACATTTAACTACTATGTACAAATATGCATATATATAAAAAGAAGTGTATATATGTAAACAACACTAGGACAATAGTGCAATGGTGCAGAGTGCAAAGATGCTGGAAAAAATATGGAGTTGTTGGTGTACCAGGTTACATTATATACATGAGTTATTACACATTACATACATTATACACATTATACACACATTCTACACACATGATGATTTATTTCCCCCTAGAAAGGTCAATAAACTGAGTTTAGGTGGATTTACCCTCCACTACATCCCTGATGACACTATGTTCTAATGTAATGTGAAGGTGTATAACACATAATGAGGTATTGCCACTGTCTAGAACTATATTACTAAAGCATTACGATTTGAATTGTGAGACTGTATGAATTACAAGCCATAATGTGGGCCTTTCTAATGCCATCATAATCATATTGGATGTGGATATTGCACTTTACAGCTGAAAAGCATTGCTAGATTTGCCACCTCTTCATCTTGCCTCAGTTGTGTGCATTGTGCTTGATTGGTGTACGGCTCTGAAGCAGGAGGATCATGGTTGTGTTCAGGATGCAGACTCGGGCCAAGTGCCGTGTGATAGTGTGAGGCAGGAGGTTATGTAATTGTCCTGAAGCAGGGTTCAAGTCGGGGCTACCGCCACAGTTAGTCATGGTTAGATTGTGTTCTCTAAAAAGTGTGTGTTTGTGTGTCTGGCTGTTCAGGCTGACGGCCTTTGTGATGAAATCCTTTGGCGGGGCGAGACCGTACATCTTTGTGGACTCCAGGCACATTGAAGATGCCAGGAGGTGGCTGGCCGGTCACCAGAGGCCAGACGGCTGCATCAACTCTGTGGGGAAACTCTTCCACAACGGCATGAAGGTAAATGGATCAGTTCTATTTCTAAGCATCTAATCACACCATCAGTTAAAGGAAAAGTCCACCCTCAGATACTCTTACACTGTTAGGTATCATCAATGTTGTAATTAGTCTCAGTGCTGTAATTTTAGCTTTTGGCCTCATCAACTTCTACTTAAAGGTATAATATGTAACATTTCCGGGGAAACACGGGAAACACCAGATGATACGTCAGAGTGAGGAAGGAAGTCGGCCGACTAGCTAGCTAGCCGCTCTAGCCGCTCTGTTGTTTTTTTCATTCTATTGTTTTTATTGCTCACTCGTGACGGACCACGATTATTCGTTCCCGTTCGCTGTGTGTTCTGTCGCCGAAGCTGTCCCCATGTCACCATGTCTATGGCATTGACTTCAAATGCAGAATACGTTATACATAATTAGCAAGTCAGCCTGTTGCACCAGCTGTGTGTAAGCTCGCTAGCTAACTTAGCCTAGTTATAACGTAAATTCTTACCAAGTTGTGATTTACACATTACTAATATAAAAGCGGTTGCACCAAGGAGATAAGAGACAACGTAACACTAAGACGTAACAACTAAATAGTTACACATGCCTTAGGGTAGGTGCTACTATGACAAGTGGCTCATGCCAGCTACCAAGCTAATGTGTACGGTAACGTTACAACGTTACAACAGCGCTCAACACGCTCAAAGTTATTTTTAGTATGATTGTTTTGACCATGGATAACAGCGCTGGGCTAACCCACGATTGAATTCGCCACATAACGTTAGTTACAGCTGTATGAGTAGTCGACTCATCTAATGGTAAGTTAGCAAGTTAACGTTATGTTAGCTAACGTTACTTGCGGCTATTTCATTAGAATGAAATGACATAACGTGAATAAACGTGACTAAACGTAACGTGAATAAAACTTTAATACATTACCTCGTCCATGAACATGATTTCTGAGTCACGTCAGATAGATTTTCACCGGCAATGGTGGTGAAGACAACAACTCCCATGATCCCACGCTACTTCACGACATCAACATGTTATTGTTTTGATTGAAAGACCCCTAGTGGCAGAAATTACATACTGTGCATTTAAGTTAGCAATTTCCTACATTTCCCAAAATGCCTTTCAACAGCCTGGGCGTGAACTTGTTGCTTTCAATAAAAGGTGGACACATGAGCATATAAAGGGCTTGTTAGACAAAGCCATGTCCCTTACTCAAAACATAAGACGCCTTGTGGCTGCAATGCATTCTGGTCTGTTGTCGATGGAGAAATCGGTGCCTCTGCCTCTTCTCCGATTGATTGTCAATACATCTACGTAATCTATGTTTGGCCAGTTCTCCGCAGGAATAAGGAAAAATACACCACCGAACATTAAAATGGAGCCAGAAATGCAGTATACACTGGCAGTATCTGTTTTAAACAGTATCACCGTGTTTTAGGATGGATCTTTCCTTTTTTTAAGATGCAAGCCCAGAATTAGCTCAATGTGAGAACTACTGTGATTTGCATAGAGCAGTATTTAAGGGAGCGGTGGATGTGTGCAGGGAGGGATATCGCCCACGGCCTGCAGGGAAGCGGCAGAGGACACACACACACACACACACACAGCAGAGGAAAAATCCCAAACAAGTTATTGCTAGTCAGTCCTAAAAAAAAAAAAAAAATCACCACTTCCTGAAGCCCCCCCCAACACCAACAAGTCCTGACAACTGTGTGTCTAAGGAACGGTACACTTGTATCCACAGGGCTTTCACTTGTTGGGTAAGAGCTCAGAAAATAACATCAAGCCTTAGCTGATAATAGCAGCGGCAGTGACACTAAAACGGAATGACAACCTTCCTATACTTAATTTAGAAGTGGGGAGAGGTTTTTTTTTTATTTGCAGATTGGTCACTCCGTCGTTTATTTTTTGAGGCGAGGAAAGAAGAGACAAGAAGAGGCATGATAACATTTTATTCTAGTTCTGCATACAGTTAAGTGAATTGGAGGCAGAACCAGATATACACAAATGTATCTCGGTGACACTGGTGTAGGGACATGCTGACCACGTAGTGTGACGAAGAAGTACGCACAGGTTGAGGACAACATGATAGACAGTGGACTTTACGTGGGTGGAAAGACGACCAAAATATCTTACTCAAGTAGAAGTACTCTTACTTTGCAGTCTACTTAACGGAATTGTATCCAATTCCGGACACTGTATCCAATTCCAGCCACTCGGTCACTCGTGTAATTTCTGGTGTTTACCGGCATTTTTATACAGAGTTCCCAACCGAAAGCTAGGTGACGTAAATTCATACACATTTCAGAAGCTAGGTATCAAATTTCATGAATATCTATACTCATTTAAGCATATAAAACACTAAGTTACGTACTTAGTCACGAACAATTAGCGGGAAGCCTTAAATCCCACTTGGCATATAAAACACTAAGTTACGAACTTAGTCACGAACAAGAAGCAGGAAGCCTTAAATCCCACTTTGGGCGACAGTTACTTCATGTAGAGAATCGGTATTGGCTGATAAATGGAAAAATAAGAGCTTTGAGTACATAGCCTGCACTTCTTACAAGTATCTGTAACATTGTGAAGGTACAGGAAGGGTTAATAAAGGGTTAATATCGAGTATATGAATACACCAACACGGACGAAGGTAAGTGTCCGGAATTGGATATGAATTTTGAATCTCAAAAATAGGTGCGCTATCATCCATTTGCAGGGACTGGAAGAAAATCAATTACAAGTTAAGGTAAAAGCGATATTAAACTTTAAAAAAGACAGATGGAGGATTGTTAATTTATGAGGAACTTCAGCAAAAACAGTACATGATGAAATATATTGGTATATGATTGTGATTTTTTTTTTTTCGTCATATGCTGTCCGGAATTGGATACCCTGATATTAAGTAAAAGTAAAAAGTAGCTAATTTAAAATGTTATCCAAGCTATGTAAAAAAGGATGGAAGGACAGAGAGTTCAGTATGTGATATTGTACATGTTGTTATGGCGAGTGTTACAAAAATAAGATGCTGAAATTCATGTCATTACTCAATATATTATTTAAAAAAAAACAACATAAAATGTCCAACCACATTAGTAACGTCACTACATTGATGTTTCTGTTGCTATAAGCTATCGTTTAGCAACTAGCTAGCAAGGCTAGCGAACTAGCTAAACAGCAACCAGGTTGACACAAACCAATAGCTGTGGATGAGTTTTTGGCTAATATTAGCTAAGATATTATTATGGATACATTTAAACATGTAATGTTAAAGTTAGTTTAACATTTCCTCCACATGCTTGTGCAGTTTAATGCAATTTACAACTGGCTAGTTATGCAATGCTTATGGATAGACTATAAAATGTACCTGCAATGGATGTGACTTAAACTATAACAAAATAGAATACAAATCGGTTAAAGCATACTTAAAGCAATATTCCACTTAGTTTTAACGTGGCGGTTATACGGCACTTGACCGCCCTGAAACCAGAATATAAACTAATCACCAAGATCAGATGCAGCTGTGACGAGTTTGTAGTGTTAGGATTTTTACTTCCAATTCATTTGAATGAGGCCATGAAAACAGCCTGAAAAGCCTAACCCTTCAACGACAGATCCTGCTGCTGTGATTTTCAACTGATGTTTGGTCATATTTTTTAAGCATAATTTTGCCAAATAGCATTTTTATTGATAGACGAGAACATAGCGGAGGGATACATGCCTCCTCTGTGTTCTCGTGGTGGAGGGATACAGGCATACATTCAGTAGGCCCATCCATGTAGCCTACATTGAGTGTACCATGAGGTAGTTCTACAGAATAAAATGAATTGCATAAAATAATTTGAGTGTCAGAATAGTGCCTGCTTGGTTGCCAAACCGTTCCTACCGTGATGCTGTGTTTTCACCAGGGAGGAGTTAGTGATGATGTGTCCCTGACGGCCTACATCACCGCCGGTCTGCTGGAGCTGGACGCTAACGTCTCGGTGAGTCCTACAAACCTTCCTTTCTCCCCTGCACTTCCGCTGTCTTCACCTCCATATTGGAAGGAGCGGAAGAACGGGAGGACATCTGGTCGCTGCAACTCGGAAGCGCTGCATTTAACCAAATGACTGCTGTTTTATTAATTTAACAGGGTTCCTACGCAGGTCTGGAAAGTCTGGAAAAGTATTAAAAATGAATTTGATCATTTCCAGGTCTTGAATAGTTTGGGAATTTGAAAAAATGTCTGGAAAAGTATGGAAAATGTTGCGGTTCAGGTCCGATACACACATAATTCTAGCTTTTATGTTGTTGTAGAGCCACTTTGAGTCCACAGTTTTTGTTGATGTGAAGAATAATGTTCAGATAGAGGGACGCTCTTATTACCCAGCCGCTGTCAGCATGCATTATATCAAATACACACCAAAATCAAATCCAGGCAAGGACATAGGGTCTGGGAAAAATATGGAATTTTTAAAATGGAAACCGTGTAGGAACCCTGCCAATCATCTCACATATTCTGATATTTGTCTCTGTGAAGAACAATCTTCATCTATACAGTGATATGACCTAGTTAGCAGGGGCAAGATGTCTATCTGCGTAAATCATATTGAACACCAGACAAAATCAAAACAAATCAAGGTCTGGAAAAAGTATGGAATTTTTTAATTGAAAATGTGTAGGAACCCTGATTAAACCCTGACAATAAAGGAACAGACATTGCTGGCTTTTTGTTAAGTAGATTTGATTATAATAAATCGGTTCATTCACTGAATCAGTTGGTAGATCTCTCTCTAGAGGTGGAGAGTTGAGTCACATGACTTGGACTCGAGTCAGACTCGAGTCACAATTTGAATTGCTTGAGACTCGCCTTGATGCATGACGAGAATATTTCTGGTGACTTGGGGCTTGACTTTGACTTGTACTTTGATGACTTGAACAGGCTTCTAAAGTCTTGACAACAGATCCTGGACTCTTGATTCGTTCTGACTTGACTTGGTAATTTCCATTTAGACTGGAGACTTGACTTGAGACTTGCACCTCAAGACTTGCGAGTGACTTGGGACTCGAGCAAAGTTGACTTGGTCTGTCTCTCTCTGACTTTACCTCTGTCCCGGCCTGTGGTGTGTGTGTGCACCAGGTCCCCCTGGTAGAGAGGTGCCTGGGCTGTCTGAAGGCAGCGGTAGCAGGCCAGCTGGACAACCTGTACACCACCGCTCTGCTCTCCTACACCTTCACTCTGGCTGGGGACCAGGAGACCAGGAGCAAGCTCATCACCTTGCTGCACCAGCAGGCCAACGCTGAGGGTAAGTCAGGGGATGAGAAACCACCACCAGCCTCCACACTTAGCTGTAGTAACACAACTATTATTCAAATGCACTTTTTAACGGTACCTTGGTCATGAGACGAATTCAGGCCAATCAGGGGTGAGACATTTCACTCCTATGCTATCAAACCTCATCCAGGTTGTTGGTTCCCTCAACCATTCTTAGGCTACGTTTGCAGTTAAAAGTGTCCTGGTAACACTTTACAATAAGGGTACATTAATTAAGGGGTATTTAATGCTTAATAAGCATTAACTAACCCTTAAGTAACAGTTAACTAATGTGTCTGGTAATCATTTACTAATGGTGTTCATGTTAACTAAGGTATTAATTTATACATTATTTAAGTCATCTTTATAAACGATTAAATAATGTATAAATTAATACCTTAGTAAACATGAACACCATTAGTAAATTACACATTAGTTGACTGTTAATTAAGCATTAAATAACCCTTATTAAGCATTAACTAACCCTTAACTTAGTGACCCCTATTGTAAAGTGTTACCAGTGTCCTTTTTTTCCCCTCTGTTTATATATTATTTTTGATTGTTGAGCTGTACAGCCGCGCATCAACTTAATTGCGCCAAACAGCACTACTTTTTGTTAATTATCTGATGGATTAAGGTCACTTTCCACTGCCATTACACACCTAGACGGCACCCGTCACTGGGACAGAGCCGGGGCTTCGGCCAAGAGGCTGGACTCTCTGGAGGTGGAGATGACCTCCTACGTGCTGCTGGCTCTGCTGTCCGGTCCGGCCATGCCGGGCTTCGGTCTGGACTATTCCAGCGGCATCGTCCGCTGGCTGGCCCAGCAGCAGAATGCTTTCGGCGGCTTCTCCTCCACACAGGTAGGAGCACACACACACACACACACACACACAAGGGTTAGACTGATCTGCCCTTCAAAGGAAAAAGTATTTTTTTTAATTTCGCAAATGAGATTTTGATCATCGTTGTGTGTCAGTAAGTTAGGGATAAGATGATAAATGATAACGATAAAGATCTTCCAATTCATTTGGCTGGGCAGTAAAAAAACAAAACAAAACAACAACTTTAAAACCTTGTAACAACGCATTATGTAATAACACCGCATTATGTAATAACTCGACAAAATGTAATACATTTTAACTTCATTATGTAATAACACCCGCATTTTGTAATAATCTACTGCATTTTGTAATAAATTATTACATATTACAAAATACGGGAGTTGCACTTTTTTTTGATGAAAATGTAATAATATGGTGCATTATGTAATAACCAACCAAAATGGATGTCTTCATTCATAAAAAATCAACAACAATGTTTATTTTATGCATTCGAGCATGAATCATACTGACTCAAAATTCATTTTAAAAAGATACTATTAGTTCAGTAGATTAGTAGTATCTTTCATTGGTCAAAACTACATTAAGTTCAGAGTCAACTATAATGCCGGTCTAATTTGGGAAGTTTAATTTAGTTAATTGTTAAAAATATAACGTGTACAGATTAAGACATCCATTTTGGTTGGTTATTACATAATGCACTGTATTATTACATTTTCATCATTAAAAAAAAGTGCCACTCCCACATTTTGTAATAACCACCGCAATATGTAATAATTTATTACAAAATGCGGGGGGAATTTATTACATATTGCGGTGTTATTGCATAATTTGTTGTTACAAACCTTATTGCTCAGTTTCACAATCTTAGCCGTTGCTGCTTTTGATTTTTAATAAAGCCAACTGTATCGCTGTCCTAAAAAAGGCAGATATTAGCCAATCAGTGTCAGCCACCTCTGATACGATGGATATGATGCCTTACGTATGTATTGTAGAATTCATCAGTGCGACACCGGTTAACCTGAACCGATTCTAACGTGACGCTCTGACCGTCCCGCTCCTCAGGACACCGTGGTGGCCCTGCAGGCGCTGGCCAAGTTTGGCGCCGCCACCTACAGCGTGGAGGGAGCCACCACGGTCACGGTGACCTCGGCCGGGGGCCCGAGCAGGGAGTTCAGCGTGGACCAGAGCAACAGGCTGCTGTACCAGGAGGAGCAGCTGAGCGAGGTGCCTGGAGAGTACACAGTCACAGCCCAGGGACAGAGCTGTGTGCTGACACAGGTATGCTGATAAGGTCTATGGGTCAAATCACTATCTCAGGACACTCAACACTATGACTTTTTATGTCACTTTGCACTACAGTATTATGTAATTATGTTGTTGTTTTTTTCTTTCCTCCTAACTTGTGTTTTTCTATTTTTCATTGATGCTTATATTTATTTTAATTCTCTATTTATCTGAATACAATATGTTACTATTCTTTTTGTTGTTCCTATTATTTTTATACTGAGAGGACCCAGCATACAAGCATTTCATGGCATTGTTTACCCTGTGTATGCTGTGTATATGACAAATAAACAGACTTGAACTCGTATGAATGAAAAGTATAGGGCGGAAAAATGAACCACAGTATCATAAGGATGAGTAAAGTAACAGAAATATGATACAGTACTGTGCAAAAGTCTTAGGCACATGTAAAAAAAAATCCATGAAGCAAAGATGCTTTCAAAAATAATGAAATGAAAAGTTTCTCCATCCATATCAAAGAAATGTACTATAAAGAGCAGTCTACTGACTCACTAATGCAGAAAACAAATAAACATCAAAGATACATTTTATTTAAAAAGCAAAAATAATTAAACGAAAAGTTTCTAAATATCAAAAAATGTACTATAAAGAGCAGTCTACTGACACACTAATGCAGAAAAAAAATGAATAAACATCCAAGACACAATTTATATAAAAACTCTTTGGAGCGGGCCTGATAACAGCACATTCTTCAGAGTTTCATCAAACATTTATTTGGTGCAGCGCTGCACCTCCTGGTGTTTTTAACTCCAGGTCATTCGTGGGGAAGCTTTTATCCAAAGCGCCCCACAGTGCCATACATGCATTTTAAAGCAGTGGTCATCAAACCCCCCCTAACCATGGCCATGGTGAATAAGTTCGATAATGAACCGTCTCTCCCCAGATCTCCATGCGGTACAACGTCCCCCCTCCCCCCGACTTCTCTGCCTTCAACATCTCCGCTAAGGTCATGGCCAAATGCAACATCACCCGGCCCCAGCTCATCCTCTTTGTGGATGTCAGGTACTGTGCTGGGGGGGTGGGGGTGGGGTCTTTAACCTTTTTATTCATTCAATCTGATGTCCGCCAGTGTCGTCCAGCCTCCTGATACGATGGGTGTGATGCAGTTTGGTTTCACAAGCTCTCCATTGAAATATTATCACTTTGTAATAACATTTTTTAAAATTGTTGTTTACATTCTAACAAGCTAATGCCATTGCTAGAAAGATCTGTGGCTCAGAAATAAACAGAATTCTTCAGTCACACTGTCATTGAACTTTTATGCATCACGTCATGTCGTAGGTGTATTGAATCGCGAACCTTGTGTCGAATTGCTAATTGAGATAAGCATATCGTTCCATCCCTAGCACGTATTTATTTTACACAAACCGACAATGTCAACACTAGTTAAGTAGAAATGCATATCAGTTGAACTCTACTCAGCAGTATGTGTTCTGTTGCTGTGCTCCAGGTACCAGGGGAGGCGGGAGGAAACTAACATGGTCATCATCAACATCAAACTCCTGTCTGGATACATTCTGGAGAAGAACTTCCTCAAGCGTGTAAGTGTGTGTGGGCGATCGACCAGGCCACATTAATTCCGTCTAGTTTGACATATTTTCCAGGCTTGTGCTTCAGTACGACAGAACTGTAACATCAGTCTTCAAGTGAATTTGATATCCTACTGTGTATTGATAATGTTCTTTCACACCGGACTGTCCTCTCCCTAGTTGAGGAGTGACCCTTCAGTCAAGCGTGTGGACTTGGAGGAAGGATACATCAACATCTACTTAGACGGGGTAGGAGACTGACAGAACCACTGTGTGTTTGTGTGAAATAATGTGGCGGTAAATAAAAAAGCTTACCTCAAGTCAAGCCACCAATCAATATTTTAAGGAACACACTCATTTATGCTTTATTTTCTTTAAAAACCTCATATATCCTACTATCCACATATAATTGACATCAATTTCATACTACTTACTATGATGGATACTATGAATTTGAGGGAGTCATTCCTATGTTCCCAGGGTCCTATGTTCATCTCTGTATTTGCTTAATATGGTTAGTTAGGGTTAAACATAGGACCCTGGGAACATAGGACCCTGGGAGAGCACATATGTAGAACTGGGGAACATAGGACCCTTTGTCATGTTCCCATTATGTGCCATATAAATCTGGGGATCATAGGACCCTAGGAACATAGATACGCTCCCAATTTGAGTCATAGAGACTAGTAAAAAGTAAAATGGTGGCACCATCATGGAGGTCCATTGGGGAATCGGCTGTATGCAAATAACGCAATTTCCAACCAGGCTAGAAAAAGAGAGATACTTTGTTGTGGTGTGGATGTGGCTCCATAAACTATTGTTATAAGTCAAAGTGAATAGTTTGACAAGGTAGACTTGTTTCTTGTCTTTAGTTCTAGTCTCTACTACAAAACACTCTGAGTTGTAGCTTGAGAAGAGTCAGCTCAGTTAATCTGAACAAACTGTTAGCTAGCTAACTACTGTAGCCAGCAGGCTCATTTAGCAAAATAATCACTTTATTTATATTGCACCTTTTTAAAAAATGGGGTTTACAAAGGGCTTTGACAGTCAAAAATTCAAAATTTGAATTTAAAAAGCAATGAAACAATAATAAACAGGGATTCAATTCAGATAAGAGGACAGAGGTGGAAAAGAGCAGCATTTAGCAGCAGCGTAAATAGTGATAACCGTAAGATGAAAACCAAAATAAACAAGAAAAAATTAAGATAAAAAGATGATAAAAAAGATGATAAAAAGATAAAAAAGAAAACGCATTACTTATATTATGTCAATATGACTACTAGCCACTGCTACCGCTAGCTTCTACTAGATACGTTAGCTAGTGTTAACAGTAATGGTTAGACCAGATACTATGGCTAGCTAGCTAACAAGCTGAAATCGGTCAGATGATGAAATAATCAGTTCCCAGTCAAATGGCACAGAAATGAACCAGGTCTGCTTACTTCTGTTTGAGACGGCCATGTTGTACAGTTAGAAACGCAGCCAGCTGTTCTCAGCGGTTACTTATACCTTTTCACTCACTTCTGTAGAGTGAATAGTGAACGTGGACAAACTGAGAATTCCATTTGTGGCCTGTTGTGTTTGGTTGCAGCTGAGAAAGGACGAGACCAAGACGTTCAGTGTGACAATAGAGGAGGACATACCGGTCAGGAACCTGAAAGCAGCTGTGGTCAAGGTGTACGACTACTACCAGACAAGTAAGACCCCCCCGCCATTTGTTTAGTTATGAGGTAACACTTTACAATATGGGTACATTAATTAAGGGTTAGTTAATGCTTAATGAGGGTTAGTTAATGCTTATTAAGCATTAAGAGTTAACTAATGTGTAATTTACTAATGGTGTTCATGTTAACTAAGGTATTAAAGTGGATACAGACAACTTTTCAACTTTCCCCCCGTTGTCCCCCCCTAGTGTTTCCTAGTGGTATTGTCGTTTGCGCCGCTGTCGCAAAGACAACCGGATCGCTTTCCATTAGAGCCTAGCTCTGTGCAACAGAACAAACCATCTGTCTGCTTATAACTCCTTGATCAAAACACAATGTAGTAACTTTCACCACTGCTCATTTTAGAAAGGCCACTGCAAGAAAACATGTTCTTTGTTTAGATTATCAAACGGACAATGGATCATTTGTTTGTTTCTGGCTGCTAGCGTTAGCGTTAGCAACATGGCTAACGTTGTTAATGCTAGCTATGCTAGCTAACGCTAGCAGCCAGAAACAAACATAGTTAGATGTTTGTTTCTTTTGTTCCGTAGCGGTAGCGGTAGCGTTAGCACATTAGAGCTGAACAATTAATCGAAATTTTATCGAAATCGCAATATGGCCTACTGCAATTTTCAAATTGCAGGAGGCGCAATATTTGTTAAAGGCGAAATGTGTCAAAATACCATTTTAAATGAAATATTGTCATGCTGCAGAGATGTCCTGGCCTACACATCATATTCTACAGATTTAAGAAAACATCTTTGTTTGGTACAGATCCCCGCAAAAATCACACCGTAATCATTTTAATACGTTTTTCAAAGAAAATGAGAATAATGATGTAAAAATGATCATTCCCTCTAATATCGCAAATCATATCACAATTGCAATATCAGTCAAAATAATCGCAATTAGATATTTTTTTCAAAATCGTTCGCCCTATTAGCCATGTTGCTAACGCTACCGCTAGCAGCCAGAAAAACGAACCAGGAGCTACAAGGAAGCCAGGACCAGCCAGAAACAAACATCTATGTTTGTTAGCAACATGGCTAACGCTACCGCTAATGCTAGGTACTGGGGAAAACCTATTCTATTCATCTTTTGGTTGCGCAATGGATGACGCACTTCCTTTGTGCCGTAAATCGAGCCTTCACTCTCCTGGGAGATCGTACCCGGTGGCAGACAGAATTGCATAGTGAAAGCGAGGCTTAAAGGGAACCAATCTAAACGCCGATGGTGTCATTATTCTATAACCATTACACTGTGCAATCAACATTTACTTCATAATGATAAGTTAAAGCAAAAAAGTTGTCTATAGGGTCTTTAATTTATACATTATTTAATAGTTTAGTTAATAGTTAATAAAGATGACAATTAAATAATGTATAAATTAATACCTTAGTTAACATGAACACCATTAGTAAATGATTACCAGACACATTAGTTAACTGTTAATTAAGGGTTAGTTAATGCTTATTAAGCAATAACTAACCCTTAATTAATGTACCCTTATTGTAAAATAGCAGTTATGAGTTTTGAAGTGTTTCAATAAAAAACGTCTGATTTCAGCCACCTATTTGCAGAACTACATTATCTAAAACATCATTTTGATCCGGAACATCAGATGAAACCTTGTACTTCTAAGTAGGGTTTGACTGATATGGGTTTTTTTTCCAGTTTTTCCTTTCTCTCCTCGTCTTCCTCTCCCTCTCCACTGTCCCAAATACCAAAGAGACGACTGTCCGCTCCGTGTATTATGTCTCATGTTGTTGCTTTGTCATATTTTCAGGTGACGAGGCGGTCACTGACTACACCTCCCCTTGTGCAGAGAGTAAGTGTATATCATGCCGTTTCTTAATCTTTAATAAGTACGTGTTAATGCATAGAGATAATTTAAACGGAAACAGGGAATACTCAATAAATCAATGTATTTCCTTTTACAGGTGACAGCGCCAACCAGCTTTAAAAATGTACTAGGAAATCCTGCCAACCCCACCCCCTCCCCCCCCCCCGACCGGACCAGCTCTCCATGCCTTCCTTCCCTTCCATACTTGGAAGAATCACCGTTTCAAAGAGAGAAACTCCTAGATGTATATTTTTTTCTTACAATGCCAGAATAGTTTTTTTTTGTTTTTGGTTTTTTTTTTTTTACTCCTTTTTAACATTTTAGAGCTGTATTGGCATTGTAAGTGAATTCCACTTTTTTTTTTTTTTTCTGGTATAACTGTAGAACAAAACCTTTTTTTTTTTTTTTTTTTTTCTACTTACTGTTGCATGGTAGACGTGACCTTGTACACCCAAATGTGAGGCTTAGTAATGTGCAAATAACATTTCAGTGTTAGAAATCCATGCAGTGGGGACCAGTGACTGCCCCCCCCCCCCCTCCCTCCCTCCACCCTTCCCTCCTTATTGAAACTGGAACATTCAGATTATTCTCCCAAGTTGAATTCAAGAGCCAAAACCGCCAAGATTCTGTAAGTTCTGTTTTTAATAGATTTGACAAAATCCATATTATCCATACGTTGAAAGTGACGCATGAAACATACAGGGTACCGCTAACACAGTATGGTCCGAGTATTGATTGTGTGTGTGTGTGTGTGTGTGTGTGTGTGTGTGTGTGTATGAAAGCAGGATCTACTTTGAAGAAAAAAAAAAAAATGTACACAGTCTCGTGGAGTGCTAAGTGAGTTATCCTTGGTGTGTGTGTTTGTGTGTGTGTGTGTGTGGATTTGTGTGTTCTGCTGTACCAATAAAAAAAAAGGTAGATCGATACACCACTACCATACAATTCGAAATGTAACTGACTCTGACAATAAAATTTCTAAATGACAAAAAAAATAGGTAAAAATTGTACTTTTTTTTTTTTTTCTCCATACAATACCGTTTCATTTCAATAGTGAAGATTCATTTTTTTTTCATTCAGGCATCCTTTTTACAGTATATTTTGTTTCCTTTCTTTTCAACATGGATCACTACAGTACTGTATATACCACCTACTATCAACAGACAGGATTCAACAGCCTTGCCAGTGCTGAACAGTTTGGTTTGCGCACATAATGGCGCAGAAAGTAAAAGGCAAGGGAAGGGGAAATAATAATAATATATTAAGGTCTTTTCACTAGTCTTTTACTTCTCCTTAGAAGTCGTTGCCCACTATCCCGGGCATCACAACCATAAATTATCGTTACTTTACCGACACATGAAACTAAACAACAGTTCCACATGCTCCATGATCACAGCGTAGTCTCGACTCTTCCCTACGAAACGGTATGATGACTAGAAAATGTCACATTCACAGCCGAGGCAATAGATTCACAATGCGATGATCAACACTTTACAACACTGATGCCAGTCTGACCCGGTCGTTCACACCAGTGATTCTCAACCTTTTTCATATGAAGGACCACTAATTTAGTCCACATTAGGGCCACGGACCCCCGTTTGATGAGATGTTGTCTCTCGAACCCAAATTTGAGAATATCTGTATTGTTAGATATGATTTTGTCCAGAATTCCACGACTATCTGTATTGTAGGTAGAGAGATAACAGTATGATCAAAACAGTCATTCTTCTACATTCTCCAATTGTGTTCACTTCTTGTAAATGAAATAATGCTGAAGTTTAACAATTCATCAATTTGCTGGGGGACCCACTGGAACCCCCTCAAGGACCCCTTGTGGTCCCCGGACCCCACGTTGAGAACCACTGGGTTACACAGTCCGTTAAAGCGGAACACACCGGATTTCTTCATCCATCCGTGCATGCGGGCCTTGGATCACAGTGGGGGATTCAAACCAGGAGTTGATGGATAAAGACGATATATCGTTTATTGTTGTCGTGGCTTTTTCGTGGCTTTCTCACTGATGAAGGAAATGTGTAACGTTCTCTTCAGTGATGTGGTAAATTAAAAGGGGGGTCAATTATGGTCTACTATGAGCTCTGGTCGGTGATCCTCATAAGGCAAACAGCCACTAATATAAACCGACACGGTAACACTTTACAATAAGGGTCACTAAGTTAAGGGTTAGTTAATGCTTAATAAGTATTAACTAACCCTTAATTAACAGTTAACTACTGTGTAATTTACTAATGGTGTTCATGTTAACTAAGGTATTAATTTATACATTATTTAATAGTTTATAAAGATGACTATTAAATAATGTATAAATTAATACCTTAGTTAACATGAACACCATTAGTAAATGATTACCAGACACATTAGTTAACTGTTAATTAAGGGTTAGTTAATGCTTATTAAGCATTAACTAACCCTTAACTTAGTGACCCTTATTGTAAAGTGTTATCACCGAAACCAATTCTCAAAAAAGCATGAATTTATGCTTATTTGTTTTAAAAGACCCCCATCTTTTAATTTGACACTACTTCGCATGATGTGTACTCATGAATTAACATGAATATTTATGTCAGCCTTTAAAAAAGATGGGTAATCTGTTCTGCAAATGATCCCTGGTTATAATGATTATATACACTGAATGTACAAAATATTAGGGGTATCTTCTGTATCTACATCTCCTCCTTTGTGATTGGTGTAGATTAACCAATAAGGGATGATGGCTTTTACCTGGATTCACCTCATCAGTGTCCCTAATATTTTGTACATCCAGTATATGACTTGACTACATACCATCAGACCGAAGTGGCCGACCGGTTTGGAGCTCCCCGGTGTAGCGCGAGGCCTTCGGGTTATTTCTGCCTCACGCAAATCTGTCCACATGGTGTGCTCCAGCTCTGGCAGCAGAAAACAAACCCACAGACGAGGTCATCTATAACGACACTTAAATCAAGGCACGGTTCTGAATTGCATTAGTCCGTAGGGTGGGGGTGTGGGTGTGGGTGTCTCTCTCTCTCTCTGGCGCCCTCTAGCTGTCGTCGGCTTAGGCTGGCAGTGATGACGGCTGCTCACGATCCGGTTAGCGGTCCTTGGCAAACAGACGAGTGTGTGTGTGTGTGTGTGTGTGTGTGTGTGTGTGTGTGTGTGGGCGACGTGACAGTACGACACAGACACAGTGAGATATCCCCGCTCACCAATATATTCAGAAAGCTAGGGTTAGACTCATATAGCGGTGAAATATTGGATATGGTGCCAGAGGTTCCTCCAGTCTGGAAAAAAAAAAAAACCTGCATAATTCTATTTATTCAGTAAATTGTTCAATAATGGCTTTGGAAATGAATTCTCCGTTTAAAAAGGCTTTAATGTATTGCATCAGTAAATGAGGTGCAGTGGGGGGGGGGTCAACTCTGCCTTAAGGAGCTGCTAGCCCTAGAAGAATTTCATTAGTCTGGGTTTCAGTGGAGAGTTTTAGTGTCCCGTGATGGTCTAAATGCTGATTCAGACCCTGATTCAGACAAGAATACAACACTGAGTATTTGTCATTTTTTTTGGCATGAAAATTGTCAAATTGAAAAAGATACTGAATATTGTCCAGCAGCAGATTCAATACAAATATATAGGTGTAGGCTTTTCAAACCTCATATCGGTCAAACTCTAGTGGGAAGTGCAGAGTGTATGAACTGCTGAACTGTGCCGGGTCAAAGTGGAACAAAAGGACTTTGGTAAAGTGTGTGTGTGTGTGGAGTATATTGTGGGGCAGGATGTAGCTCAGAGTACCAGACTGTACGCTCCATTTTGTAGAAGACTCAGTCCAAACAGATCAGGAGCGGCACTCTGAAGTGACAGTACTCGAGCCGAATGATTCGTGTATTTTTGTATATATATAAATAACGGTGGATTCTCATCTCCGCTGACTGATTCCTAACGCCTCTCATACATTTATACAGCATTTTCAAATAAGATTCTTCAAAATATATGTCCGGAAAACGATTGCACCTCTCGACTGAAGATGATTTGAAGTCGTTTTCATATCGCGTGATGTCTTTAAAAACAAAACAAAAACATTGGCATTATGTCATTTGGCAATTTCCTCTATAATGAATAAAAAAAAAAAAAAAAAGAAAAAGAGAAAGGAAACAACTAATACAAAAAAAAAACAGGTGTAACAATCTGTAACTACAACAAGATCTCCATTTGGCAATATAGAAAGGCTTTAAAGTCTTTGACAGGTATACATTTTGGTTTATATACAGAAGTGTGTGTGTGTGTGTGTGTGTGTGTGTCCTCCGAGGGCTCCCTTTTTCAATCCAAACAGAATCAAGTAGAAAAAAAAACGCGGCGGTGAGAACGGTCTACACTGGGGGGAAAAAAATGAACCGACTATTGCAGCTGATCCTGGGGAAGCAGCAGGCCTCTGGGTTGGCAGGGTGGTGGGATCTGACTTTAAAGTCAGTTCCCGGATCAGGAGAAAGAGCAGGGCTAGAGGAGACATGATAAGGTCGAGCGAGTGTCAGCGAGGAATGAAATGGACACACACACACACACACACACACACACTAAGTGCTTGCAGGCACTGCATTAAGCTGCAGTGTATCAAGGAACACAAACAAACACACACACAGGCAAACCGGTACACGTGCTCCAGAAACACGGGAGGGGCCGTGCAATCGACTGGCCCGGCTCGCATTTTCATAAAAGCGCTCTCATATTTCCTCATCATCAATATACTCCGGCATCACGTGGCACAATGCAGCATCAGGCGGTAATGGTGCTGCTCCGCCTGGCCTCTGCCCCGCCCTGCTGTCCATCTCCTCTCCACACACACACACACACACACACTGCTCTATTGATCTCGCCCACAAGCCCTGCACTGCAACACTGGAGCAGCCCCGCTAACAACATTAAACTAGTCCCACTGGACATCCTCATAACTGCCCTCCTCAAACAGCCACTTCCATCCCTTCCTCTCCATGGTAAGACACACAATGGCCATTTTATGTTAAGTTTGCATCTCACTTTGTATGTTTACATGAATCATTGTTCAATCAGAGGCTATCTATGTCAAAAAAAAACAGTGGGGAGAAAGGGGGCTTCAAAAGTGGTACAGGATATAATCAAAATAAAGGAATTGGAGGCACCTTACTTGTGCAACATCAAAAATGTATTAAAGCTTCAAAAGTGCATAAAACATACAGTATATAGGCTATAAACATGCAGAATATGCAACGTGTTTCGAGCTCCCTGCTCTTCCTAAGGCAGCATCAATCAGAGGCTAGCCAGGACTCAGGAAAGAGAACGAAGGAGAAAGCATGCAGATCAGCTTTCTGTCCCTTCATATCAAGAGTAAACCTGGACCTCAGTCTACTTGAGCTACTGCAGAATATATACAGTACCATGACTATCACTACAGCGTGTGTCTTTCTCGAGCCAGAGACAAGTGGAATGAAGAGAGGAGAAAGGTCTGGCTATATGAGAGCAGGGTGTTGGCTGACATGCGGGGGCAAAGGTCAGGTATGAAATGGGTCAGGGACTGAGAGGAGAGAAGGAGTCGGGGTCAGCGGAGGGGTTGAAGCGAGAGCGGCCCGTTCTGTAACCAGAGACATGTGCTAACTGTTAAGACAGAGAGTCGTACTGCTAGGTTATCGCAGACACTTCACACTGATTTTTATGGGTTACTGCTAATTAAAAAGAGTTTTGTGGGGACGCACAGCAGTTGTTACACATTTACTACAGAGAGGCTGGATTTTCACTACATGGCTATGCTTTATGAAAGTGGAAATTTGAAAAGATAAAAGTGAATTCATTGTGTTTGAAGGGCCATGTGCAGGTCTATTACACCGATATACGACTAGAGAGCTTTAATTGAAGTGTGACCACAGAGGAGGAAAAGCTATTCTGTGCTGGAGGGGGTAAGCTCAGCCACAGCAGATAAGGAGGCTCTGCAAAAGAAAGCTAGCGGGACTGAAGGTAGGTAGGAAAATGGGGAAAATGCATGCAAAAAGAACCAAATTCCTGATTACACGGTGTGTTACACAGAGGTGGAGCGCTGTAAAACAGGAGAGCGGGGGGGGGGGATGATAAGCTCCGGGTGACGTTGCGACACACCGAGCGATACGAACACACAGGACAGGCCACACAAACAGGAGAGACTCAGGTAAACATAACCTCATAACCCTGTCAAACACACACACACACACACACACACACACACTACTCCAGATTCACTACACACTACACCACACTAACTACAGATTCATGTGGTCGTTTTTCAACTTTTATCAGTCTGACTTGTATTAAAGGCATTAGCTATGTGCACATTATAGTGTAATGTACGATGCAGAACCTTGTAATATGCTTTACTTTTGACATGCAAAACATATTTTAACATGAAAGCCCGCTACTATAGACATATTAAAATGCCAAATTGTAAATTTGATTATCAAGCTTAAACAAATAATCAGTTATCAGGGCACTTCCCTAATACACACGCACGCACACACAACTTTTCTCAGTCTGGCTTGTATTAAAGGCATTAGGCACATTACAGTGTAATGCACACGCTGTATTTCTGACATTCAAAACATAGTTCAACATGAAAGTCTGCTAAAGACAAATTTAAATGCCAAATATGCACGCGCACACACACACACAAAGAGGGGCCAAGGACCCTCTGAGGTTAAGTCAAAGCAGATCCAGACCCGGACCTCTGTGGAGACGACATACAAACATCACTAGCCCGGTATCAAACACACCAGCGGACCACCGCCTGTGTGCGGGCCAGAGGGGGCAACCTCTTACCTCATGACCCAACTATGACACATCAGAGCTGCACTGCTCTCCAGGAGGCGGGCTCTTACATGTACCATGAGGAATTACATGTACTGCACACACCTTTTTTCTAACAAGGCTTTCAGCAAAGCAAACACTATTCTATGTGCTTTTGGTATTATTGTAAATCATCATAAGCCTCTAACAGGGTCTTTTCTGTTCATTTTGCCTTAAGAGCAAAGATGTAGTAGATGATAAACCGACCAGAACTCAGTTTATCAATATTTATGTTTGCAGAATACAGTTTATTCAACTTTTTAGACTGGTATAAAAAATTCATGACTTAAATTCACAGCATCAAATGGAAGGAAATGTGGATACAGTCATTTAAGAGGAAAAAACATAAATTAAGGCTTTTTACAACTTTTAATTGATTTGTGGTGATGACATCTTATGATGAGCACTGAGTGCATGTCATGCTTTTTCCACCGTTTTATTTACCACTACATCACTGCTGAAGAGAACTCCACCTTCACTCCTAAGTAGCAACACTGTTTGATAGTTGTTGTTCTCATGTCTTAGAGACTTGTATATTGAAGACAAGCAGCAGAAAGCCAAGGTAAAGTGATGGAAGTCTGTCAGCAAGATGTGAGCTCAGTGGATCTCATTAACTGACGCAGAGAAGCCAATTAATTCAGCCAGCAAATCACGTAGCCTATTTGTCTGACTAAAACGGGGCAGTGCAGAAGAAGTGATCGATGCGATGTAAAGAAAAAGTACCATCCATCCCTGTTTGGGACGTCCCGTCCAGCCTGACAGCCTGTCCGCCTCTCGATGCAGCAAGAGGCGGACAAAGACTGAATCATCCCGGGCGTAAAACGTGACTTGGGGTTAGTTTTTGAGAAGAAGCGGCAACTTTCCAACACTTCCCAACACACAACACTGAACAAAGCTTCAGAAAAACGACGACCAAACACTTGATTTCTGTACAGTATGTCGGTGTGTGCGTGTATGTGTGTGTACACAGTAGCTATGTAAACTAGTGTTAATCCTCTTAGGAAATCACGCTCTCTGACCAGCCCCATAGCGCAGTCCAAACTCTCCAACACACTAATGTCCGCTGCTGTCCAGGTATCACAGACGAAAAAAAACATAAAGCAGCAGAAAGCTCAAGCTCGGTGTCAAACCAGTTCACTTACTTGGTTCTCAGAGTAGGGAGGTATTCCAACAAGGCAAAAAGCAACTCCATTCATTGGACAGCTGAGATTGTTTAGCTGCAACAAGGAGAGGGGATTTGTTGCTGCAAAGGCGGCAGTAGCGGCAGACGGGGACGCCGATGAATAAAAGTCGAAGACAAACCTCTATATATTCTACACTTATCCCGCTTCCTTCCTCCTGAAAACCCCTCTCTTTTCCCGTTGTTTCGGGCTGCTCGGTGCGCTCCCCCCCTCCTCCTCTTCCGCCAGACCGCATCAGTTGTATGTAACTAAATCCTCCTGGTCGGCCTGCCTGAAACTCCACGGGAGCGTCAAGCCACGCGGACAACCCCGGAAAAACACCGGAAATTAGGCGTTTTGGCCTTCAAAATAAAAGCCTAATTAGAACAAATAGGCTATTGGGTGTGTGCTGAAGAACAAAAACCCCGGAAAGAACAACGGTTGCAATTTCATTTATAATAGATTGTCACAATTACTGTCTGTATGGCAAGGAGTGGGCACTCGTGATAAACTGAGTGAATCCAAAAGTGATCTTATCCTAATTATAATGGGAAGTAAAGATCAAGCAAATTGACAGGGTTATCAGTGGATCATTCAGTGCATTCTCAGATCGTTTAGTGACCTATGATTAATAATTTTTCACACTGACCAATAGAAAAATAGAAATCTCTTGCCAGCCATCAGTCACTGTCCCACTTTGTCCCAATAAATATAAATCAATATGATAATCAATATAAATGGGGCTTCAATAATAATAATAATGTTTGTATGTGTTGTTTTTTTTGTATACGTTTGTTTTTTTCAGTTTGGTATTTTTTAGGCTATTACTCAAAGTAACATTGCAACAAGTTTGCCCAGAAGACTTTTATTTTGGAAATCTTGACCGGAGGTAGTTTTTGTATTGTGGCTGGCTTGACACGGGCGAAGTGAACGGAGTCAAACTGGATGAGGGTGCGTTGGGTAAATCTCTGCGCTCCGCCCTGCGAGCTCACAGCCGCCATCCATTAAGGTGCGCGGTGCTGCTGTACGGGAGCGTGCGGGCTCCCTCTGGCTGTGCCAAACCGTCCAGGTTGCCTATCAGGGGCGATTAATGCCACAGGGAAATAAGCAATAAAGTGAGTAAAAAGAGCCGAGTGAGTAAAAGTAAGTTCTTTAGCTCTGCTAATGTAAGACTGTAGCAAAAACAGTCTACAATAGAGAAGTAGAGGTTTGACAAAGACTGGATTTGGAAATTGAATTATATGGAAAAAGAAAGTTGTAATTATTGACAATTAATTGAAGAAGGCTATGTTGGCTAGATTTGAATATGAAATGGACTAAACATAAAATCTGTAGGAATATAGGATGAGTGGTAGTGGTCGAGTTGTGTTTATATTGTAAAAGAGGGAAGTAAAGGAGCAACATAATTACATAATAGCTACACATTTATTTATACTTTTCTGACAGTGGCAGCAGTTATGCACATGCTTATCCAAATGGGCTGTATCAGATCTAATTTTAGATGTAAGGAAAATCCAAGTAAGTCCAAGTCCAAGTAAGTGTGTGTCCCATTAAATCTATTCCAGACAGTGGCAGCACTGCCAACACTGACTGATTTAACAATGCTTCTGCTGCTTCTCTGTGACATTAATCACCCCTCATACAGGCTGAAGTGCCTATGTCTATGGCACGTCTTCGATTTGGAAACCATGATGCAAGGGAGCGGAGGGGGCTGGGGGCGCATAGCTCAGCATGCCCAAGGCCATTAAAACAAAGGCTTTTTGTGCCCCTGATAAACTGATAGACACAGCAGAAAAGACTAAACAGCTGGGTGGTATAATATAGATGTTCATGAGGAGGTGAGAAAGCACGGGGCTTTAGTTAGTGATGGATCGGGAGACAATTTCCCAACTCTGAATTCCTTCCACACCCAGCCAGATTATAATTCAGGCATGCTCGGAAAAGTGTTGACAGAATTGTATTTTTAGCCTCGTATGGCTGCAGACGAATGCCACCCGTGTGAATCAAAAGACACACAGTCAGGGGAAGTTTACTCATCAATCTAACAGGAAAGTCAGTCGGCTGCCAAGAAATTACACTACATGATATAAGCTGTAGCCTCCATCTCGACTACAGCATAATGTATGGTGGGGCCTCCAGTGTAAACCATGTAAACATTAGCTCTAGTCCTGGCTGCTTGTGCCAGAGCAAAAGATGGAGGAATATAAGTGAGAAACAGAGGAAGAAAAGGAAAAGGTGGAAGAGTGTGTGTCGATGTGAAGGAATAATGGAGACGTGGCATTTGCCTCCAGCCACTGCGATGGCTCAAAGCTGGGGAGCCCATGTGGCTACTATTACCCTGGAGTGCAGGGAAGGAGAGAGAGGGGTGCAAGGAGCGGAGCACGGAGAGAGAGAGAGAGAGAGAGAGAGAGAGAGAAAGAGAGAGAGAGCCACTTCAAAGCCTGAGTCTGCCTATGGGGGGAAACAGACTGGAGTCATGGGGAAAAAGAAGCTTATACAGGGGGGGCTTCCCACGCCAAGAGCCGCAGCTGCCAAGTCAGCCTTCATCTCTAGATTTGTCCTCTGTCTGCTTACACTCTCTCTCTCTCTCCTCAAGGCCTCACCCGCCCCACCCACCCCACCCATACACCCCTCCCCACTCACCCACCCACCCCTCTCCCCTCCCCTCCCCTCCCCACCCTGAGATACACCATCCCCATCCCTGCTGAGGGCTTACGGAGGACACTCTTTGAAAGTCCTAGTGATGACCTTCACTCAACTCCAACTGAAACGGGTGATTACCATGTGAATCCCAAAGCTGTAACCCCCCCCACCCCACCCCACCCCACCCCTCCCACACACACACACACACACACACACACACACACACACTCCCCACCCTACCCAGGTTGCTCCTGTAGTGCAGCCAAAGTAGCTTCTGCGAACACATGAAGCCAGTTCTAAAATCCACCGTGGCGGAGTGAGAGCCCAGAGACTAAGAGGGTCAGGATCCCGGTCTTAAGGTGGGAGAGGCGGGCAGATGGTGCCGTCTGGGAGGGTCCCGTCACGTGGGGCTCTGAGCGAGGGGGGTGGGGGGGTGTGTGTGTGTGTGTGTGGGGGGGGGGGGGGGGTTCAAGGAGGTTGCTGTTGAGGGGGTCAAGGAGCATGAGGGCCGTCACAGCTGGTGAGCCAAGATGCTGTCTGTCCCCTCTGACCTGGGATCTGGATCTATCTCTCTTTCTGCCTCTCTCTCTCTCTCTCTCTCTCTCTCTCGCTCTCTCTCCTGCCTCTCAGCCTACAGTCCATGTGTTTTCTATTCCACTGGACAGAAGGATAAATCACTCTCTTGCTCGGACACTGGCTCTGGAGAGAATGATCCTATATGTTAGCGCACCCCTCCTGTGTTTGGGTTCCTCCATATCTTCTCCCCGATTGCATGCAGACACACACACACACACAAACACACACATGCACACACACACACACACACACACATTAGACGTCAACTTGCCTGTCAGGGCAGCAAAATGGCTCTTCTATTATTGATGGCTGGTCAGCTGAGACTAAGAGGAAGAGAGAGAGTGCTGTGTGTGTGTGTGTGTGTGTGTGTGTGAGAGAGAGAGAGAGAGAGAGAGAGAGAGATGTCGTATCTTATATCTCAGCAGGGGGTTAAGCAAAATTTAAAAGGCTGATTTTGAAATACAGGAAAGAGCTGTAATTGTATCCATACGCAGCCTGACGAAGTGTGTTTCTTTTTTATCCTCATCTAGCTTACTAGACTATACTACAGAGGATGACTTACAGCGTGTGTTTGCATGGGGACTCATCCCCAGTCTAACCTCTCCTCCTCCTCCTCCTCCTCTTCTTCTTCCTCCTCTTTCTCGTGCCGTTTCTCTGGGTCAGTCTCAAGTCACTGACACACAGCCTGAAGCGCTTGGGTACGCGACTGAGTAAGACCTGATCTGACGCTGATGTGAGGTGACGCGCCCCTATCTCTTTCCCCCCGAGGACCGGGTACGAGCACAGAGACCGTGTGAGAGTTCCTCCCGGTCATTACGTAATAACGCACGGCCCGGCGCCTTGTGGGGCAAACCCACAAACAACCATCATCCCATTTACTCGCTCGACCGCGCCCCGACTCAACAACACACCCCCACCCCCTCCGACCGGCTCAGCAAGTGGTCCTGCCCCGGTGGAACCTCGGCACTAACGAGATTCCCGCTCTGTTGTCTTCGTTAAGGCTGCATCAGGGGTGGAAGTGGGGATGTAGGGGGGGCGTGGGAGTGTCTCCTGCCATCCCACATACCATTCTAGGCCACTTCACGGTGCTTTGAATGCGTACGATTAATTCTGGTCACTCTGTTTCTCCTGATCTCCTGATACTCCCCCTCCCCGCTTCAGCTTTCGGCCCCTCACCATCAACTTCACCCCCCTCGGAGTTTCCTTTCCCTCCCCTCCTCATTCCTTCGTATCGCCTCTGTTTCACTCCACTTCCCTCCAGTTATTGAGCCTGTCCTCTCGGTAGATTCACTTTCGGTCCGAGGAGCTTTTGCTGCCAGATCTTTTCAACATCATTCACTTTGAGCCTCCTCGGAGTCTGCAGCAGTCCATTTGGACACACTGCCTCTCTGTCAGCCGGGCCACATTATCCCTCGAAGGCCTCTATTTGATACAGTTACATTTAACGCCGCTGTCTGTGCCATATCTCTCGCTGCTAAGAGCCAAGCGGACACAATGTGCGAGGCCCTGCCAAGCCATCTCCCTCTCTCCTGCTCTCGAGCTGATCTAATATACAGAGTATAACCTTCCCTCTGACCTCGTCTCAAATGTAATAACGCCGGCCGATTATCGCCGCTTTGGTCTGATAGCGTGAAATGCGTCCGGCGGGAGGGCAGGAGCTGCGGGAGGACAGTTGGAGTAGGGAGCCGGAGAAATGTGTAGCATGAGCTTATGGGAATATCTGCATTAATGCAAGTATGTTAACATATGCTCAAGCTTAAACGAGTAATGCTCAGCTGCTTATTGTTGATCATGTATATACACACACACACACACACACACACACACGACTGTATGCGTACGAGTGAGATGTGGATGTTACTGATGAGTGAGGGAGAGGTGTGGATATTTGTGGATGTGAATGAGATGTAGGTATCTGAGTGACTCTGCTGTACGTCTCACACTTTGTCTGTCCCTGGCTGCCTGTTGACACAGAGGCTCCTGTGGCACTCCTTTGAAGGGGGTTGTGGGAAGACGGGGGGGCGAAGTGGGGGGAGGAGGGTGGGGGTGGGTGACCTCAGCCTGCGTGGATTCCAGTGAGAGCCGTAAATTCCCCCTCTCTCGCCGTGACAGGAGGAGTCCTCTTTGTCTGCCTGGACAACTGGCACAGAGAGGAGGAAACAGCTGACCAGCCAGCACACACAGGCAGACAGGCAGACAGGCAGACAGGCATGGTGCTGGCATGTGGACGTCTTCATATGGTTTCAATGGAGGATTGAGTCTGTAATAACTGCAGCTCTCCCTCGGGTCCATCCTGCACCCATTCTCATCCCGACTCTCATCCCAGTTCCAGTTTCTCTGCCCTGCCACTCTTTATCCCCACAAGCCAATACCAACACCTGATATTCAAGTGCCTTCAAATTTGACTATTTTCCAACAAATTCCCAAAAATTACAAGGATTCAGTATTTCCACCACAACTTTATTCTTGGCAGGGTGGAAACAGCATTTATGCCACGAAGTGACACTAAAACTCTCCATTAAACCCCATACTAATGAAATTCTTTTAGGGGCTTAGCAGCTCCGTAAAAGAAAAATAAAGAAAATAAAATTTCATCGCAGGTTTTATAGACAGTTTTTAGCTGTGGTCAGGGATATCATATCGAAGATGGACAACACGACTGGCTCATATCTGATATATAATAAAAGCCCAGTATTAACCTGAAATATTGGACTAACCCTAATCTCTACACTTTTCTGTCTTCACTCCACTGTTCCTCCGCTGACCTGCTGACCCATCTTCCCCCCCCCCCAGCCTCACCCTGACCCCCTTGCTCCTTACGCTACATTTTACTGTAATCCCCCCTTCCCTCCTGCAGCTGCCTCGCTCATTCTCCTGCAGGAGGAGCACAACAGAGCGCCTGTGGACTCGACACAGCAGAGACAGAGGCCGGTCGGAGTTAGAGAGCTTTGGCTGCTGAGGAGGACATTCGGCTGGATGGGATACTGGTGAGAATGACTCACTGAGGTCAAACACACACACACACACACACACACACACACACACGCGTAACGAGTATGGCATTCACTGAGAAAATACACAACACGATTTCTTGAAAAACAAAATCCTGATATGCACAGTCATGAAGGGCTGAATTGAAAAGCCGTTTGTCTATTATAGGTGTGTATGTGTTCTGTTCACTTCTTCACAATTGTCCCCAGCAAGCATTTGGCCAAGTTCAACATCAACCAAAAACAAGCTCAAAATTTTCACAATAATACGGTGGAAATTCATATTAAACAGCTTTGGAAACTTAGGTAAAATTTAGGTCCTGATTTTTTAAAACGATGCAGGCAGCTTTCATTCTGGTGTGATATTTACACACGTTTTCAATGTTGGTGCATCTACTCAAAGTCAAACTGGGTCTTATTGACTGGACTCAGTATGTCAGCCTTTTGTCAAACATCTTTCAGGACAAATTTAAGTTCTATTTGACTCAAAAAAAGCCGATAAACTATCTCATCCACAAACACAGATGAACTGCTGTGCCTCCACTTCATGTGGTTTTGTTTTCTGGCTCAGACGCAGACCTTAACAGGACAAGCGCTGATTACAGAGGCCATGTGGTAGCATTTGAGATAAAGGAACAAAGAGAAGGAAATCTCCCCTCCAGAGTCTAACTGTAAGGATAGCGTGGTGTTCAGGTGTCGCAATCTGTACGACTGACCACTGATTCAACCTCTCCAAATCTCCGGTCTGTTCCTCAACGCTCCAGACGATAACAAGTGAATCACATCCAGGTTATTCCACTGTTGCTATAAATATTGTCTGTTACTATAAACGCTTGGCACACATTCTTTAAAGGACATCCCTATGGTCAACTCTCCTCTTCCCCTAACTCTCATCTGAGAGACAGAGGGGGAAAATAAACAGAGGCTCATAGTTCCAGTAGCAGCTTCGCACGTTTCCTTCCTGCTGCCCGTCACTTCGCAGGCCCGTATGTGTCTGCAACCTCTTTACCTTCACAGCTCACAGCGTCCTGTCTGCGTCGGGCATCACATCCTGCGGCGGGGGGTGGGGGGGTGGGGGGGGGACAATGGAAACGAGCCGTATGCACAAAATGTATCTTTAAGCTACATTCGGGAAGGAGACGCGGCGTGACCAGTTATCCGATATCTGGCTGAGATATTTATTCCTTGTCTGCATCAGATTTCTCTGCTGGTCACTGATGAGTCAGGAACATCCTAAAATATCTCACTGGCAAGGATCCTGAATATACAAAGGAAACTGTAGGTGCAGTACAATAGAAGGCTTTCAACACTATTTATCCATCTTGGAAAAAGAAAAAAAATCTGTGACCTGATGTTCATTGCTCAATATATAAATAGCACAGATGGTTCAATGCCCAAAAATGTTACTATTTTGGATGCAAAGGGCTCAATGTTACTCAATAGGGGATTTACTTTCATGCTGGCATTCATTTGGCCAGTGTCGGGATCACATTTATCAAGAGGTGGAGATCATTTTGGAATAAAACTCTTCAGTTGTAATAACTATGCTGCCCTGCCATGCCAAAGAGCGGTACCTGTGTGAAAACCTAACCCATCGTTCATCACAAACGTATTGTTGATACAAAGACTCTATATCATTTACTAGCATTTATCAGTATGATTTATATTGATATGAAGTCTAAAACATATATATAGTCAGAAAGTCAAAAACACACAAAAAGCAGCTTTTTGCTTTTATAAGGCAGTATACTCTAGATGTCTACCATGGACTTCATTTGCCTATTCATTTCATCCTTGTGGACCATCAGGGATACTGGTGGTGAAAGAAAAAAAATAAATCTAATAATATCCGATATCTCCTATATGATTTAAAGAAAGCACCTTATGGCCAAAAAAAAGATCCCTGGGCATTTGTGGTACAACAAAAGCCTTAAACTACTTACAGTATATACAGTAAACTGAATAATCCTGTATGTCCGAGGGGATCATATCCTAATCCGAGCGTTTCCCCTGGCCTAAAAACTCAGAGATAAGTTTGTCTAGACACAGCCTTAAAGGAGGGGGTTCTCCTTTGGTTTTTGAGGAAAGGCGGCCACACGGCGGGAATGCTTTGATGAGGTTTTAACCTTCATAGACATCCCCGCTCTCCTCTAGCCAACCATCAGCGCAATCACATTCTGGTCACACCAGCCTGAACACAGCTGTATGTATCATAGAATTATAATTCTAGTTTTAAACAGCAGACCAGAGCCTAAATCATAGACAGGAGTAAGAATACAGTGAACAAAAGACTGCCATTGCTCAACTGTAAAACCTTATATATACAGACTGGGTACACTCTCATTGACTTACTGAATCAAAAAGGAATGTCCACACTCACAGAAACACTCTGAAATTATTATTTTAAAATAAAAACATGCTGGCAAAGACTAAGTGTTGAAACATGTTAATTTTATGGACTACAGCCATGCATTTAAAAAGCATTCAAGCATATTCCTGTGAGTGAGGACATTGTTTTTTTTAAAATAATCAACAGTGATACATTCACATGACAACTGTTACATTTTTTCTATTGTGATCAATAAGCCGTCCTGACAAAGAGGATTATATATTTCTCTTTTGGAATTAACATAAATGCGCCTTGTCATCAGTGTAAATAACGAAACAGATAAACATCTGCTTATTCTAGATTGAACTGTGCAAAAGAATGACCATCTGTTCCTTTGCTGCCCACTGCAGAGATTTCCCTAAATAAATTATCCACAATCCCTCTCAACATAGATATTATTGAGCTACAATTGCACTCGGAGGCCACAAGGGGGCTCAGCACTTGCAAGGAACAGCCGGGTATGGGTGGGGAATGAGAGACCAAGTTCTCCTCAGACACAGATCTGTGGGAAATTTTTCATTTTATCCCCCATCAGTGGGATTTATAGAGGATTTATAGAGTCCAGATACTGATGCAACCTGAGCCGGAGACGTGGCAGAAAGCTGACTGAGTAACATGTAAAGGAATAGTACGTTCTGTTCTGGACATGCGAGCCTGAACACCCCACTGCTGTGTGTCTTAAGGGATCATCTCAATGTCCGAGCAATGCCATTACAGCGGCTAAAAGAGAGGGCAAAGAGGGAAATGATACAGAGAGGAGTGACGGTGCTCAAAGCAAGATGAAATCCATTCAAAATCACTTCTAATCTCCAGTCTGGATATGCAGCATTTGCAGTTTCAATCACTGTCTGATTCCACTGCATCTCCTCTGGGACGGGAGCATGCTCGGTTTCAATTTAGTCTTCAGTAGTGAGGAAAATAGGCTAGCAGGTCAGTGGCTCATGTAGCCTACAGTACATTACAGATATGCAGCTGCAGTGCCCGCTAACAGTAGGACAGCTCCATGGCCTGTATAATGATGGAAGTAATGAAACAGCAGGCATCGGCACTACAGCTGCTCATTCCAGACTGACATCTTCAGACAGTGACACCTGGACACTGCTGAAGGCCCTGAGACTGACTGAGAGGAGAGGAGAGGAGAGGAGAGGAGAGGAGGGGAGAGGAGAGGAGGGGAGAGGAGAGGAGAGGAGAGGAGAGGAGAGGAGAGGAGAGGAGAGGAGAGGAGGTGGATGAAGCACTAATACCAAGAGATACAAACAGACTGCCGTGGTCATGGGTTGATGTCAAATCATGACGAGCTGAGCGCTGCCCGTGTCAAACCGGCCCATTAGGTTAAATTGGACCGACTCGGTAGCCGACAGCCTGTGAGCCGCCTAATTGGACGGCTGCCTCATGCTCCTGATAAAACTCATCCTTCTGTTTTCGTCCCATTTATCCCCGCTCAGCTGCTCTCATCCTGTTTCATCAGCCTGCTCCTCCAGTGTATCCCTGACATGGGCTGGACTTTAACCGAAAGAGTTCACCTTTGACCCCCGAGGGAGAAACCGCCTGCCATCCCAATACCTTACCCCCCACCCCCACCCCCACCCCCTCACCTAAGTGCATCGTGGTTGAGGTCCAAAGCAGTCCTCCTGAGCGGAACAGGAGCTGTTTACTTCCTGGAGATGGGTGCCCTAGTTTCTGTCCCAGGACAATCTGCCCATTGTCTGCCTTCAGGCATCTACCAATTGGTTACTGCCTGCCTGACAATTGAAGAGGGCCTGAATTAAGAGCATGCGCCCAGTGGTAACATCACTCACATGCAAACACACACATCTTCATCTTACACTACCCTACATGACCTACATCTCCATACTGCAAAAAGCTAAATTAATGTGATATTTACCTCAGAATATGTTTAGATATGTTTCAAAATATACAAATAAATTGGCCAAAAATGTATTTGTACATGTAGATGACATTCATTCAAAATAATGTTTTTTACACTGGAAATACATTTTCTTCCTATGCAGTGTTGAAAACTTGCTATATCTGCAAGCATATTGGCTGCTCAAAATATATTTCGAATGAATCTCATCTGCATGTACAAACACATTTTTGCATATTTTGAAACATATTTCTAAACACATATTTAAGTACATAGGAAATGTTTTTTTTTTTTCATATGGGCTCACTGTCTGAGTACTACTGCTACCACTACTACTACTATTATCTTATGATAATTTATGGGCAGTATTAATCATTGTATTAATAATTATTTTTATATCACTCTGTCCAACAATAGGAAACAGCATACTCATGAAATAGATTAAAACAAGTAAAAACAAGAAGGACCCCAAGATATAAGATAAGACAAGATTAGTAGGTAAAAACAAAGTAATAGTAAAAATCAGAGGATAAAAGACGTCACATAAAAGCACATCTATAAAAATAAGTTGAAGAAGCGATTTAAAGAATGATACTGATTCTACTCGCCTACATAAAAAGTGCTGTACTGATAAACATATTCAAAACACAGTTTGGGCGTAAACCCTCAGCAAGATGTCTCTTCCTGCACAGTATAAGCAGCCTGCATGCTTGACCTCGTACAGAGACATTGTAATGGTGGTGAGGGTCAATACAGAGCTCCCTGAGAGCGTGTCCTGCACATTTCCCCGGAGAGCTGTGTGGTTTGGAGAGGCCCGCCTCATCCAATAGCAGCTGAAACGGTCTATATCTATCTTAGTGTGGTTGCTTTTCATTGTAATTCCCCTTGCGTCTCCCTCCCAAAAAAAACAACCAGGTCAGAGAAGTTGGAGCAGCTCTCTGCCTGGGCGAGTCGATCAATATGGGCTCATATGTGTGTGTGTGTGTGTGTGTGTGTGTTTGCAGGGTGTGTGTTCCGGTTCGATTTAGACACGCATACAAACTCTTTTCTCCTTCACACTCCATTCTCTTAGAGCGGCAAAAGTCCTTCAATCTCTAGCGCTCAGGACAAAGGAGTGAGAAATTCCTAAGAGTCCAAAGACTGGAGGGCCGTAGGGCAGGGGGCCCCGGGGTGCCATGGGTGGGGCGTCAGATTAGACCACCTGTTCCACTATGAGGCACACACACACACACACACACACACACACACACACACGCACGCACGCACACACACACACACACACACACACTCATTCCTTCCCTTTATCCTTCCCGCTCTCTCACACTTGTTCTCTTTTACTCTCCCTCTTACTATCTAGTCTGTAACTTAATAATAAAAGCCTTTCTTAGCTCTCTTTCTCTCTCTCTCTCTCTCTCTCTCTCTCTCTCACACACACACACACATACACACACACACACATACACACGCATACATGCACACACACACTCTCTCTCACACACAGTCTCACCCCCTCTGTATGGCTGCCTTGCTCTGAGCTAATTTTGACTGCATTCCATTTCAGTCACATCTATGGGAAACAGACAAAACAATTTGCCAGATAACTCTGGCTGAGAGCCACAGGGACGCACAGAGACACACACACACACACACACCGCACATATACACACTACAGTTACACATATGTCGCCTTGCTGCCCAAACCAGGCCTCCAGGGAGTCATGCTCAGACAGCGGCATAAACACAACAGTACTACAACGTCCATATCACCGAGGCTCCGCCGACAGCATCAGGAACTCCCTCCATAGTTTGTTTTTCCCTGGAGAGTCATTAAGTTGAGCAAGAAACAGTGCTTAACATCATGTCCGGGGACAACATTATCTCTCAAAGTCGCTCTTTACTAGCTTGGCCTTCTCTTTCTGCCCCGTGATCCAGCTCAAACTTTTCTCATGGCTCTCAGGCTGACGCAGCAGAGAGAGAATAGCCTGTTCCTGTCTGATGGATGTGGCTGGCTCCAGGGCCAGGGCCAGGGCCAGGGCCAGGTCCAGGTCCCGGTCCAGGTCCAGGTCCCGGTCCAGGTCCAGGTCCAGGTCCAGCTCCAGCTCCAGCTCTAGCTCCAGCTCCAGCTCCAGCACAGAGTTCACAGGGCACATGGTCACTGCAGCCCTGCCCAGGTCCGCCTTAATGACTATTGATGGGACAGACTCTAATGACCCAGACTGCATTACAGTGGGTCCCGGCTGGGCAGCTAACTGTCCCCAGGCAATGAGACCTTTCAGGGTGTGAATCTGTGCTTCATAAAGTTATATAAAAAGCTGGACGCCTCCACTGAGGATCATTCACATCATGTGTGGAGCACAGCGTTACTCGCAGGCACGAGAATGAAGTGCAGACAGACTCTTCCTAGTGTGAGAGAGTTGGCCCACAGTTGCCCTTGATACACTCACACAGACACTTTATATAACCAGCCTCTTCCTGTCCCTCACTGGGCCACTGCCCTCCTTATCACTGAGCATGTGTGTGTGTGTGTGTGTGTGTGTGTGTGTGTTGTAGTATGTGTGTGACTGTCCTTGCACAGCTATGGAAAACAGAGAAAGAGAGACAAAGAGGAACAGCTAACACAGATGCTGCATGGTGATGTGCTGTGTACTATGAAGCCGTTCCCTTCCAATAGTAAACACTACATGCTTCTGTTTACACTGGACAGTACATTACTGCAGCCATGTTAGTGTGTGTTTACACCGCCAAATGACAGCACATCCTTACATGTGTCTCAGATGTATATGTATATCCAAAGTCATCTTGAAACACAGAGCTAATGAGGCCACATTAGGGTAAACACACATGGCAGGAAACACGAGAAGAGATAAAGCTTCTCTACCATGTCGCTAAAGGACAATAATACACAGTCACGTGTTGGGCAGGAAATGCTATAATCATATTTGACCATTACATCACAATATGGTCCATCTATTAAAATGACACTGCCCCGGCCCTCGCCCTGCACCAAGGCCATGCCATGTCAGCATTTCACAGCACTGCGCAGTTTTATAAATAGTGTTTGTTTCCTGCTTCGCTATATTCTGCTGGTAAGCTACACCAGCTTCCCTTTATGCATGTAGATTGTGAAATGTTACTGTGTGTGTATGTAAAATTGAGGCCATGACCCATGAATGTGTCATTTCCATGTTCTTAAGAAAGCTGCATGCTCTGTATTATTGCCCAAGGCTTCCCTTATTGCCCATTCGCTGAAATTAGGTTAACCAATAAACAACACACACAAACAAACATGTATGTATACACACACACACACACACACACACACACACACACACACACACACACATATACATCCACATACATGTCATGTACCCCCACCCCACACCCATCCATCCACCCACCCACTAACCCATACACACACACACACACACACACACACACACACACACACACACACAAACATACACACACAAACAGTCTGGCTGGCAGCAGTGATGACATCATCTCTGCTATACTGGGGGGCTAACGTCACCCCGACCTGAGAGGACAGAGGACACAGACAGAAGACGTTCCCCCCGTGGAACACACATGCATAATTCACCCAGAGGAGAAGGGCTGGGCTGGGGTGTCAGAGAATACCCCCCCACCCCACCCCCCACCCCAACCGCCCCTTAAAAAAAAAAACCTGCTGCTCACACCACTTCCACTTCAGGAGAGGAGAGGATGCGAGGCAACAGAAGAAGAGAAGGAGGGAGGGAGGGAGGGGACGGGGGATGAGGTAATCAATGGCCAGGAGATACTCTGCCAAAGTGTTGAGGAGGGGGAACATATGAGGAGGGGGAGAGCGGGGCTTGTGCTGCTCGGCGTCTCACAGCTCTCCTCCTACCCATTCATCACCCGCCTCAACTACTAGCAGCCGGCAGCCTCCAGCCGGGCTAACACCCAATAACTACCTCCGCACAGAATACTGGCAAGCATCGGCACAGGCTGTAAAACCCACTGAACACTCGCAAACAATCCTAACACAGTCTGCTGCTAAAGATTTTTTTTAAAGTGAAGTGGGCAAATTAATCTGAGCAGGGATCAGCTACACAGATGCACACAAGCAACCCATGAAATATCTCAGTGTGTCCTCACATGTAACTGCTCACACAGTCCTGCTCGCATTAAGTGAAGGTAAACAAGCAGACCAGGTACAAAGCCGGGGGGATGACAGACCCTCTATGAGGCTGGTGACATGAGTACACACTGTTACAATGCAGCAGACACACTCATCTGAGCCTGTATGAACGAACACACGCAAAACACACATGCAGCCCTGGCCCGGGAGGTAGTTCCTAAGAAAAAACCCTGTTGCATGATGTCCCAGCTGTGAACCACACAGCAAGGCCCGGACTAAGCCCAAACGTCCCCTCCCTCCAAGCTGATATCGGGCTACAGGGTGCTAATTGCTACATGACACAGATCTGGCGAAGACGGATTGTCATCGAGGACCCGGCAAACGCAGCCACACCCCTCTTTTCATGCGTCTCTTCTTCTTCCCTTCCCTTCCCGTCCCTGTCCTTCCCTCCCCTCTCTCCCTCTCCTCTCCTCACTGCTGATCTGATCTCTAGCATCAAGAGATAAGCCGGTGATGTCGAGCTGTGTCATCTCTCCAGAGGCCTGCCTCTGCTGACTTGCCGGTGGCGGTTCGACGGCAGGCACACCCGCCGGCAACCACCCCCCTACCCCCCCTCACCCCTCTCCACTCTCCACTCCCTAGCAAAACCCAGCCTGCCGGGGGGAAATCAGCAAACACATCGCAGGAGAAGCCGCATGCTGTGCTGTTTGGTTTGGTTTTGCCTGGGGGAGGCGGGCGGTCAGGAGGGAAACGCGGGATGATGGATGCTGTTGTGTGTGTATTGTGTCAGTAATTTGGCTTCTGTGAAGTGTACTACATGCCGGTCCCCTTCACCTCCCCTTCAGTCCCTCCCTTCTCTCCTCCTCTCCATCCTCACCTGGTCCATGATTTCAACGAGCCTCCTCCCTCCTCCTGGTCCCAGTCATGGCACAATATCACCGGCCGGGTCGACCCCCCCCACTGTCCTCTTTGCTCCTTTTCAGCGCTCCTGGTTCGGTATTCCCGACAGCAATCCAATCCTCCTCTCCTCACACAGGCGAGGCAGGCTGGCCGCCGACCGCTGCGCCTCTCCGGAGAGGCATGATTCTCTCTCTCCCTCTCTCCCGTTACACCTCTCTCCTCTCTCCTGCTGTCTCTGGGTCTGACAGTCTGTTACATCCAGCCAAACACTCCTCTTTCGTCCTTTCCTCTGTCTTCTGTCCTTCTCCTGCTGCTCTGGGCGGAGGCTGGAGGGCAAACGGGGCGCGCGTGGAATCCTCACCTATCTCACTGACAAACTACAACCACACAGAGAGAGAGAGAGAGGGACTCCCGCTCTCCGTTTTCGCTCTCAAGCTCTTTCACTCGCTCGCTCACTGTGTAAGCTGGCCCCTTGCCTCGCCTCCCTCAGCTGCACCCCCCCCCTCCCTCCTCCTCCTCCTCCTCCTCAATCCCCTCCCTCCATCTCTCTCTCTCTCCACTTCCCTCCTCTCTTTCCATCTCCCCTCCCCCCTCTTGTAGCAGAAGAGAGGCAGAGGGAGCAAATGAGAGAGAAGGAGGGAGGGAGAGAGGAGGGCCAAGGGCTGGGATTGGTCGGGGGAAAGACCATGTGACTCCCGGCAGAGGTCTAAGGGACCCTCTACCAGCTGTCCAGCTCATGCTTCCCTGAAAACCTCTGTTGCCATTGACAACAGCTGCTGTGCAACACACCAACCACGGGCTCCCCAGACACAAAGCCATTGGCTGACAGGATTTATGGCCCCCGCCCCCGATTTGGGGGGAGCATGTTGGGACGTGTAGTCCTGGCAATATGAATAAGGGGTGGGAGGGTGTGTGTGTGTGTAGGGGGGACGGAGGAAAGGGGGGGGGGGGGGGGCAGGCATCCCTGTGCCCCTGTAAGGAATGTTTTTCACAGAGCGCGCCTCTCTCCAGAAACGTCCCCTGTTTATGCTGATGCGTCAGCCAAACACTGGCCAAGAGCCAGGGGAGAGAGGGACAGCGGTTCATATCATTAGCATAAACACTCTTGCGTGTGCATAAATGTATATAAAACACACACACACCCACATATACATGCAAACACACATACACACGAAAAGAGGAAAGACCCAGAGGCCCGGGCATTCTTGGTTCAGCCAGGAAAAAGACATCCTCTGTCGTTTCCCTCGGCCTGCATGGAGGGGAAACTCCCACCCCGAAACAACAGGAACTCAGCCACTGAAGGCCATGGCTAAGCACAGAGGCAACACCCCCCCCCTCTTCCCTCTCTCTCTCTCTTTTCTTTCATTGCCTCCTTTTTCTTTATTTGCTCTGTCTCTGTCCTCTCTCGCCCTCCTCCCCCTCCTCCCTCTCCACCTATTGTGTTATTATTACGCTCTATTCCTCGCTGCCCCGTCTCCACCCCCACCTCTGTCTCTCTGGCATTCCACAAAAGGCTGCGGGAGGTTACAGGTGCCACCGAGGGGAGATGCTGCTGCAAAACTAGAGGGGTCACAGCCAAAAAATCCACCCTCAGATACCCTTCCACTGTTATATATCATCAATCTGAGATGTTCAGTGATTCCATTTGTGTTGTAATCCACTTTCTTGGTGTACCCACTTTCCCTCAACCTGCCTCATCTACTCCTACTTCAGCTAGTGATTTCCTACATTTCCCAGAATTACTTTCAAAGACCCCCCAGATTGTTGCATTCAGCTGTGGGTCATACATGTAGGTGGAGAGAGCACCAGCGATATCATAGTAAGAGTAAGAGAGCGCAAGAGTTTTTCCAGTCGAGGAAAAAGTGATCTCTGACTTTACTGTTGTTCTGCATGGCTGAAACGTTTTCTGCAATCAAACTCTGTTGTAGCAGCAGCGCTACATTTTGGCCAGTTATCCATGGAAATAAAACACCACCAAAACAACAGAATGGGCCCAGAAATGCAAGGCACATTGCCAATAGCTGCAACAGTGTCAAAGTGTTTTACGGTGGATTTTCCCCTTTAAAAGAAATGGAGCGATAACCCCCGTACAACCCTTTAAAAAAAATCCCATACTCGAGCATCGACCCCAAAAATGCTGCTCCGCTCGTGCGTCCAGGGGAAACCCAAGGCCTCTGTGCAGTGGAAAAACAAAAGAGCACCTGTTCTGGCTTATTTTGATTGAATGGACACATAACATAGCTGTGACGCAGTGGTGGTGCAGCATCTGATATGTTGGGCAGGAGGAGCGTGACAAGGCAGTGAGTGAAGGGTGGGGCAGGGGGAAAAGAACGCAGGTCTGAGTTACAGAAGTAGTACAACAAAGTCACGCAGCATGGGGAGCAGTGAACAACACTTTAACAAACCTCCCGCCTAGTTTCCCTAGTCCAACCTTAATGCATCCTTCTCTCTTCTATTGAACACCCTCTGCTGTAGACTTGGAGTGCTGCAGTGTCATTTGATCTGGCCGTGCCAATAACGCTGTTTGAAGTTAGATGGCTGTGTGTGTGTGTGTGTGTGTGTGTGTGTGTGTGGTGTGTGTGTGCATGTGTGTGTGTTTATGTGCGCTCTAAGATAGAACAGTGGGTGTATTGTAATGGTGAGAGTGGTAGATTATACTATCAGCAGAGGAATTCCGATTATTTCCCAGAGTGGGTCTGTCTGGACACATGTGGGAGAAACTTTAGCTAAGTGTTTGGAGGGGAGGGGGGGGGGGCAGTGTAAGGCACATACATGTTGAGGGTATATTTAAGAAAGGCCTAGTCAAACCCCCCCTAAGAAAAGTTTCAAATAATGACAGAATATTTTACTGTTTCAAAGAGAAAGGAGCTGTGTGAAATCTTCAAATATTCAAAATATGTGACTCTTACCCAGCAGGGGAGCGGCTGTCCTGTGGTGCCTCTGACCTTCAGGAGGGATGGAGGACACATTCATCTGTTTAATGAAAAGACAAATTAGAAATAACTCCCACTTCCATTCCACAGCAGAAGTGCCATTTAATGGATACAATAGCTATTATTAGTGTCATGTCACTAGACCAGCAGATAGAGGTGGATAGAAACAAGTGGTTCGTTTTTAGGTCTGCTATTTCGAGATAATCATTCTTGAATTAGCTCTGTGGTAAACCCAAGGTAGAGAGGGTTTGTTTCAAAATGTAATCCACTGCAGATTACTGATTACATGCTCAGAATTGTAATCAGTAACTTCATCCAGTGGATTTCTCCTGTTCATCAGTGTAGTCCGACAACATTCAGCTACTTTCAGGTACTTTTTGATTACTTCAGCTCATATTCTGTTGAACATAATTTATTCTAACTCAGAATTAGGTTATTAACATAATCTACTGCTATTCAAAAATTCAAAATATACTTTCAACCTCTTTTGGAACAAGACAGGTGTTCCTAGCATGTTAAACCTGTTTTTTTTTCTGCTTCAAGTGTTGTTGTTTTTCATCAACTGTAGGCTACTTACAGTTTTACTGAAATCAGATTGCTGTCATCCCGTTTCATGTAGTCTGTTCCTCCACAGTTCAGACCGGAGCTGGGTTTATTCACTTCATGAGCACTTGCTAGGTGAATTTGCTACATCTCATTCTCCATAGTCCAGGTGAACAGCGCCATCTACAGGACCGTGAGCCGCATGTATCGCCCTGCAGCTGCTGACTGCAACACACACACACACACACACACACACACACACACACACACACACACACCACCAACAGCAGGCCTTGTTTGACAGCAACTACAGCTTCACCAGAGTGCATTCATCTACAGAACACACCAGTGTGAGTCAGACACGGCTAGGCCTACACTCAGAATGAGCGACGGTCACGCAATATGCGTAAAAACTGTGAAACTAACGTTAGACCGACAATAGTAAATATGGCTCTGGACTGGTTGAACCACAAGGTGTCGCCAGAAACGCACTCTTGTCTTGCCCACGTGGCAAGGCCTTCAGTAGGCCGATCAATAAATAAATAAATGTATATAAATGAATAAATAAATAAATAAATAAATAAATAAATAAATATTATAAGAAGACATTACTATTCTTATTGTGATTATAAATAATAAGTGTATTTGTTTTTATTAATTTATTTATTATTCTGGCCCCTGACAGAAGGGTCAGAGGTCAGGGTCAGCTAGATAAAAGTATCCCTCAAACCTGAAGGGATTGAGTGACTTGCTCAAGGATACTTGACACTTTTAATGATATTGCAATGGAAGAATTGACACGGTTCATGGGGCTCCGGTGATGGCAAAGGCATGTGCCTGTAAAGTGTGATGTAATTCTATTGAAGCAGAGCAGGCTGTCTGAGTCTCATTCACTGTCCACACCTGAAACAATACTCACCTCCACAACAAAATCATCTTGTTAATCAAGATTATATGCCAAACATTTTATATACTCAAGTTATTGCCATGGATAGACCGAAGTGTCCGTTCTTGCTATTCTAACTCTGTAGGTTACATCGTCTTTAGTTCTCAATGTAGTAACAGAAGGTGAACAATGAATCATACTTGTCAACAAAGTACAAAAAGGAAATACTTGTGTGTTGAGTTGAAACAGATGCAACTGGGTTATAGTGAAATCATCTTTATTTGACATATGTGAAATACTGCCATTAACTTTGGCACCAGTAAACTTAACACTTGTATGCAACAACAACAAAATCATGTAAGGTTTGGTGATAAAACGGAGAAACATATAGATGCATATTGCAAATTGAACCACTGCTCTTCAGATAACACCACTGCATGCCATTCATATAATCAGTGTGACAAAAAGTCTTGAGTCATATCAGTTCCATTAAACCATCAATTAACAGCATTGCTGACTAACGTTCATGACATCAGAGCTGCTGAGTGCAGCAGGAGAGATGCAAGCTCTCACCTCCATCGTTATGGCAGAGAGGTTGACTGATTGTGCAGACACATTCCCCATGGACCTGGCTGGGGAAGTTGATTGTAGTGGGGAGGACAACATGTATTGGCAAAATTGAGTCCATATTAACGCTGAGGTCACACAGGAGCCAAACAAGGAATCTCTGACTATGGAAAACATGAACACTGTCCAGAATAATCAAGAAGACTGAATCTATCCCATGATTTGACGCACCAACCCCAACATAATCTTGAAAAAACTAAACATGGACATGAAATATGGATGATACTGTCAAACTGCACAGCACAGTTTGAGCTATATAACAATTATCTCACAGTGCAATTAAAAGGCAAAGTGTACACCTGCAATACACACAACCCTATAAATTCCTCCTGCATCCATCTCTACAGATTCAGTGGACTTGTGCACAGAAAAGATGTCTCCCCTTCTAAAGAGAAACACAGGCATGTACCGCCTGGAGTAGAATAGAAAACACACAGGTTAGCTCAGGGTAAACGTGTCTAGGAGTAGAGTAACAGAACCCTAATAAGACGTTGGTCAAACTAGAGACCAGAGGAAAGAGAGAGAGGGAGGGGGGAGAGAGAGAGGGGGAGAGAGAGAGAGAGAGAGAGAGAAAGAGAGAGAGAGAGAGAGAGAGAGAGAGAGAGAGAGAGCCCGACTTCCACGTCTTCTTCTCCAGTTGTCTTCCCTCTCAGCTGGATCGCTCTTCACCTCCCACTGGATATCTCCAATAGGAATCCATTATCGTCCAGCTCTCCTCCCTGAAACAGATTGAGACAGTTAGTCTCACATGTCATGTTTTTTTTTTTTTCTTGGAGGGGGGTTATGCTGCTTCGTTTTAGTCTATTATGGTGCCTGTGTGTCCTGTGGATAATTCCCTCCTGGTACATTAAAACAGCAGATATTAGGGGCTGTGACCTATAACTAAAGTATCATTAGGCTATATATGGCAAGGCTCAGCCACTGACCAAACAGGCCTTCCTTACTGATGATTTGTCAGATTTACTTGATTGTATTTCGATTCCCACCACAACATGCCACATTTATTCCCTGAATTAGGCTATATTTGTGCAAAATATCTCATTTTATCTGTGTGCTGAAGCGCCTCTTACCATTGTCCATGATGGGAGCCAGGGATGCAGGAGAGGTAAACCATACATCCTCTTTACATCGGCGCACCGCCCGCGACGCTGGGCAGCGCGCCCATCACAACATGTAGATGATGTAGGACAGGAAGACGAGTCCCATGATGGCGAAGAACATCAGCACCAAGATGTCCATCATGATGGCAATGTTCAGAAATGGATGATGCAGATGCGAGAGGGATACGCAGCACTAAAACCCACTGGAGCCGGTGCAGTAGATCGGAACAGATCGGAACAGATCGGGGAGTCGGCGGAGTGAAATGAGTCAACACGCACCTCCCCCTCCCACAGCGGTGTGGAAACGATGGAAACGGAGGGGAGCTCCAACACGGAAAGCAAGATAAACAGTGGAAACTCAGTACAGCATAATAGGCTAGTTTTCTTTGGGATACAGGCTTACTAATTAAATTTTAATTATAATATAACAGTTATGTAAGCTATATGTTTTCATGATACTTCATACTCCGGTACAGTAGGTGGCAGTATGCATCTAAATACGTTGGTTTGCGATCCACTATAAAACTCAGAGAAGAAGAAGGAGAACCCGGAAGCGAGGAGAGGGATCCCCAGTAATGTTGTGAAGCCTCCGATTCTGTCTGTCATTTCTTATGTTGAGGTTCAATTAAACCGACTAGTACATAGCACAACTGTTGTCATTGAGATATCTTCCTGTTTCTGTTGCCAGACAACGGCATGGCGATAAACGAGTGACTCGATTCAGGGCCACAAAGTGCAAATACACCAAACAATCAAAAACAGCTGGGGGAAAATATGGCTTTAGCCGCAGTTAGCATTGTAATAGTAGAATTTTTAGTCATTGTACAGGACAACTGGACTTTAATGGTCATGCAGCTGTTTCTAACGCAGGAAAAGACAAAGATATCACTTATTTTCGGAATAGACGAGACGTTATGGCAGCGTCAGTACAGGAAGAGACTAGGAAACATGCATTTTAACATGGGCGTTAATAGGGAGTCTCCCCTGTCTTCCCCCCTGCTGTGAAGCCGCTTCCACCCACTCTGTGTTTTATCTAGGCCAGGATCAGTCTGACGTCATCTCTATCAAATTACCAGTTTAGCAAGGCCTTGCAACATTTCCGAGCACAACTGATCTACCAGCATTCCCCTGAAACTGTTCTTAATCTGATATGAATTTGTGAAGGCTTGCCAGTAATGCATTTAACCATGTGAGATGCAGTGGAAAATGCTTTCACAGTATAGGGTCCCTGTATCAGACAAGTGATGTGATTATGCTGTACATTATGTGTAGGCCCAAATAAGAACAGTACATCAGTGCCTGAATTCTCAATTCTCTTGCACAAGGATCAGTCAGTTTGTCAAACACAACAGTCTGAGAAAAAAATGACATTTTATTGAATCTGCAGAATCATAAGTACAATTCGAAGTGCTGTAACAGGGCAACAAGAGATGATAACAGGTCCTTAAGTTCGACTGTATTCTGACTTTTGAATACATGAGTATGTCAATATGTATATGGTATTTTTTTGTTTTTGCTTAAAAAAATAACAAAATGATATCAAAACAAAACAATTTAAGATGGAATGCACAAAAAAATGATCTGAATGCTAAATCTGTGATTGTGGATTACATGATTTCACTCTGCAAAGTCTATATAACCAGTATCATAGAAGCAGGGGATGATTCATCAGAAGCGTAGGAGGCTACGATGAAGGCTGAGGGTAAGAGGGGGTCTCAGCAGTTAGGATGGGCGGGACACTAGATAGAAACTGAGTGGAAACGGGGTTATGATATGATATGACATTACGGTGCAGTAGATGAGCGATGCCAGAGCAGAAGAGCGTATTTGGCGCAAAGAGGTTAACTCCTGACTAATATCCAGGTCAGACTACAACTTGCCTTGTCTCACGGGCTGGGAGACGGGGTACTACCCCCCCCAAGCCCCACCCACACACATCATCACATGCTCATGTTCGACTTTGCCTTGCCACAGCGGTCTGCAACCCATCTGGAGCCACACTTGCACAACACTGGCTGTCTTTGGCCACTTTTTTTTTTTTACCATTTCCAGGAGAACACCCCCAACTGACAATCACCAACTTCAAAACAAAAGAAAGATTTATTATTTTTTTTTTTTACCAAAACTGGCTTGGATTAGGCTCGTCTGGAAAAGAAAGACACCGGTTTGAGTAGCTTTGTTATAAAGAAAAAAAATCAGAGGAAACGACAACAAAAGCCAGGAACAACGCTCAGTTCACTTCAAGCCAAACCAACCAGTCTTCAGTTCACCCAAGAGAAACACAAAAATTGTGAGCTCTAAAACAGCTTTTCGATCTAGCATCTGCTTTGCAAATAAACATGTCCTGTTGTCAAGTAGAGGTTAACGCAAAACACAGGCATATGTTAAATCCTTTTGTCTGGCAACCTTATTACTTCGCCAGTTTGAGGTGTGTTGTTTTATTTTTCTGATTCAGTGATCATCTTCATCAGCACTGTCACGATTCATCACATTAGAAAGTTGCAAAAATTTTTATGAATGTTCAACACCGACTTACACCACGACTTGCAACTTGCACCACACTGGATTTTCCATGAGTCAATTTTTAAAATCACATTATTTCCCCCTCAGCCACATTCACAACAAAATGAACCATAACAGACAGCTTTTATCTGCAGGCAAGCCACTTCCCAAAGCACCATGACCTGTAAAAACATTTTCCCTAACTTATCTTTATGATACATATACAATTGTACAATGTCATCTAGCTACATAGTGAGAGACTTGTTTCTTTTTTTATAAAGCTGAAAATTTTTCGACCCCACCCCCCACCCAAAGATACACCGCCCTGCCCCGTCATGTCTGTGACCGTCACAGTGCATCACAGGAGAGAATGAAACAGCAAGAAAAGGGGAGGAGGGAAGTATGGACAGGGGCCGATGAGGAGAGTATTTACACCACTGAGAAATGGTCAAATATCATTTCCTAAGCCTGATAATGTCTTCATAAAGCTACAGTATATAAAGTAAAGGAAGGATGCAGCATAACGTTGCGTTGCATGCCATTATGGTAGTCAGGCAGCAACTTAACTGCTTGTTAGTTAGTTTATGAACCAACTTTATTTACTTCTTAGTGATGACTGCAGCGTGGCAAACTGCCACCAGCCAAACATCTGTAAAGTTCGTCTGTGGTAGTCCCAAAAAATCCAATTCACTGGTAAAATATTAAAAGTGGTTGACAATTTGGAAATTTACAAATCATGTGAATGGCGGACCAAGACAAAGTTTCCAGCCCTGGATCAGCGTCTGTCCCTGACATACCACCTTCATCTTGCTTTATTCCATGACTAGAGCGCACACTAAAACTTTCCCGATTATTTATGTGTCATTCCATAACATTTCTCTCTCTTAGAGCCTCAAGGACAAGACATAGTATAACAACAGGTACTCTGGTCAAAAATGGGCTTGACTGAGCAGGCCTTCGGCTGATTTCTCCTACAGGCAGCCGGCACTGTTGTGACCTGAAACAGCAGGTGGAGTCCTTTACCGCCTTGACAGATCTAGTTCCGGGTCTACATGAACTGGTCTGCCTTGGTTCATAAATTGAGTTGCTGGTTTATTTATTTAATACATTGACATTTGTTTGAAAATAAGCCTCTTACAATAACAAGAAAAAGCAAAGGAGAAAACAGCATGAGAGAAATGACAATAACATTTACCACAGCCAGGGTCTCTGACTTCAGATACATGGTTCAACAATTTCACTCACATCTCATGGAAAAACAGACTGGAATGTTCTACAACAAAAACAATGGAATGACTTTAAAATAAAAAGAGTCACAATACAGAGTTGTGCTTGGCCTTCTCTTTTATAAATGCTCTACTCTAATGGTCACTTTGTAGCAATGGGGAGGGACTTGACCTGTTCCCATCTCCTTCCTCCTCACAGTTCAACCTTGATCGCCGTAACTTTTACGATCCTCTCAAGACTGAAGGCATTCAGGCTGCGAAAGCAGGAATAAGGATATATATTCACACCAACTGAGGTGATGTAGTGAGTGTGATCATAAGAAGTGGGTTAGAGGACCGTTTGCTGATCATGTCCCCTAACTTGTCCCTGATCCCTCCTGCATTTGACATGCCGGCGATAGGCAAGGCCAGGAGGTGCACTTCAGTTAGGCTAAGATTCCAGTTTCATAACAATACCCACAATGCAGTGCTGAACACGCGAGGGCACCTATATGAACATGAACGGAGAAATGTGTGTGTCAATATATAAATATATAAAACCTCTCTGTTAAGACTGAAAACTGGCTGACTGATGCAACAGCAATGGGGTATTGAGGTTAAAGGAATGTACACAAGTCAAAATATTCAAGCTTAGTTCTGGCTGCTCCAATACAGTGAGATTCTACACTGTGTTTCCAGTCTGGCCAAGATCACGCTGCGAAATTAAAATGAAAATAAACAAAAACAGGCCTCTGAAAATGCCACACCCACAGTCCAAACTTATTTTCTCTGCAGCACAATGACTGCAGTTGTCTGCTGCCATGGCAACCATGTGTTGACTGACTAGTGGGGGAAAGGGCTTTAACATTTTTTCTTTCTTTTTTTTTTTTGCATTATTTGTCAGGATTTTAAGTGTTATAGCTAGGATGGAGCTGTGTGACACAACATGACCCCTGACATACTGCGATGAACTGTGTGTTTATCTTTTAAGACTTTCAATTTCCACTTGTGACGGCAAGAGAGTGGAGCCAGGATTGGGAACAGAGCGACGGATAAGAGGATGACGAACATCCAAAACAGAGACGGACAAGACATCAGCACAGACGGGACAGACGGACAGAAAAGGCAGGCAGGCAGGCAGACGGACAGAGAAGGACAGACAGACAGAGGGCGTCTGTGGTGGGAGAGCTGAACAGTGAGAGCGGCTCGGGGGATGCTGGGAGGGGGGGGTTTGGGGTCTCACAGGACAGATTCGAGAACAAGAGTAAAATCAAGAGAAAGCGGCATTAAGATGAGATGGCACTGGGCTTTTCGTTTTCCTTCTTTCCCTCCCTTTCTCTACCTCCTCCTCCTTTTTTCTCTACCTCTCTTCCTTTCCCTCTCTCTCTCTCAGATGGCCTCCACGTAGTTGGCAGGCAGCATGCCCTGCTGGCCGGTGCGCTCCACGCGGCCGTACATCCAGCCCTCGTCGATCTGCTGCACGTCTACGATCACGTCGCCGTCCACGAAGGACACCTCGTCCTCATCAGCGGCAGAGTAGTCATACACTGCCCTGTACCGCTTCTGCACACGCACACACACACACACACACACACACAGAAACAGGAAGTAGTTCTCAGTTAGTTCCAGTTTGCTTCAGCCACAGTTAAGGTCTCACTTGTCTTCACTTGTTATGGTTCCATCCAACTGTCAAACTAATTTTAAGCAAACTTCTACACGTCAAATATAAAATGCAAATGAAATGCAAAAACATCCATGCAAAACTGGAAAGAGTTTTTCAAGAGCTGATAGTTCTTGGGGAATTTGATATTGGCATTTCATCTCAGCTCATGTTGGCAGTTTTTCATGCTGTCCAAAGACAAAATCAAATAAATCCACTTGGCAATATTCTCATGCACCAACTAATGCCCATACAACCATGACGGGCGCCTTTTACACTGTAGGAACAGACAGTCAACAAACAACAATGAACAGGGAAGGTTGTGGTGGGCAGATATTTTACAGACACCCTCTGGCTGCAAAGGTTGTGATGTCAGTTATTATTCAACAAATACATTTCAATCACCATTTATCATATAGTTTCTTGAACATGATGACAATATGACAAAAATGATAAAGCGTAAGAAATTTGTGGTGTTGAGCATATTACATCAATATTTGCTGTTTCCATTCAGTTTTTCTCATTCATCACAATTAGCCTAAACATGTTTTGTTGGAAACAGCTGCTGACACAGTGGAGTCCACCTGCAGGGAGAGCAGAGGGCAACAGAGGACCTACCCCGGCACTGGGAGGGGGGGCGGCGGCCGCCTGGCGTACTGGTTCAGCAGCAGGCTCATAGTGGAAGTTCTGAGAGGCTGGAGGGGGCTGGTACGCTGCTGAGAAAACAACACAACAGAGACGAGGGGAAGGCAAATGAATCAGCTGCAGAGACACGGAAAGATAGTTTCTATTGCTATTCTGTCTAAAGGTGATGATACACAGGCAGTTTTAGGGCAAATCTGGGACAAAACCTGCCGCAGTGAGTATGAGCCACTGGCTGGACAATGGGCAAACGGGGAAATGGGTGATGGTAACTGACAAATTTGACAGTTGGAGTGAAAATGGATCAAATAACAGATACTGCTGCATCACTGTGATCTTGTCCTTGTCTTTTGAACTGAAAATCAAATATTTTAACCATTTTATCAAGGTTATCCACTGCAGTTTCATAATGTGTATTATAGGCTTATGTATGGGTGTTTTGTTCACAAAAAAGAATAATCTATTGTATCTAATATAATCTATTATATCTACTGGCATCTAACAGCTAGCTAGCTAGATTAAATATTATATAAAAATTATTATTATTTCCTAGTTGTGTTCACTATTTACTAGCAGTTGTAGTCCTGCACCTCGCACCATCAGCCATTATTGAATATTGAATATTGAATATTATTGAAAATATTTGGGGCTGAGGACAGGTCACCTGACCAATTTTCTTGTCTCTGATTGGTTGATGTTGAAACTCTGATCAAGCTTGGTAAGAATTTCAAACTGATACACTGTTTTCAGTGAGACAATATTTCCAGCAAAACTTTCCAGCAAATTTTGGCCCAAATTTGCCCTAAATATTTGCCTGTGTATCATCACCTTAAGAGACTAGGCTCTCTGGGATCTAGTCTGGGTTTCACAGCAGCCATCTGTTGCCAGAAATCTGTGTTTTGGCGAGGGAAAGCAGATTTCAACGTGTATACCGGAGATGCACATTAACGCCAGGAGTAAAGGGGGTCACAGAGCCCAAACATAACCCCTTTCTGTCTGTCTGTCTTTCCTCTTCCCTTCCTCCTGTTGCATCCCTCCATCTCTATCTGAGTGTCATCACACTCAACCCTAGGGCTCGGAGAGGGTAAGGAATTCAAAAACACGGCAAGCCGGGACGTGCATCCGATGGCTCTTGTTCTCTTACACAACCTTCTGAACAATGCCTCTCTGTGTATAGGTGTTAGCTGGGTAAGTAAAATACAAACAGCAGGCACACAGGTCATGCTACTACTTAGCCGTAACATAGCCACAACTTTTCTATTTCAGTTCAAATTCTTCACCCTACACAGTAACGTTCTGAAAGTAAACAGTTCATAATGTTCTTCACATTTGTGATTTTGGTAGTTTTGAGTATCAGAATGACAAACAATTTTGTCCATGGATTGGTTTTTAGCCATTAAATTTCAGGTTGTGCATTGTAAGAATTAAGTTAATGACTCTGAAATACAATGTGGAAAAACAGCAATTTCTAAACACATGGACTGAATGCAGAATGAGGAGTGCAGTGAACGAGTTAAAACCAAGGTCCCCGACTGGGGTGACTAGGCAACGCCCCGCTTGGAGAGCTCACACAGCCAGCAACAACAACAGAGCCAAGAACAAAAAACGCAAGAAGTTGAAACAAAATTTGAGATATTTACTAGTTGTTGTTCTAATACATTTATCAGAGAACGGTGACTTCTGAAAACATGACGACTATAAATGTTAGATCATGAATTAATATTACCAGCCAAAATGAACTTCAGAAGTTAGGGATCACTTTTGTCCCGTTGGGGTTGCTTTCCCTAAACTGGTTCCTCCCCCTACCCACTACTATTACTGATATATGTAGAACTGGTGGTGTTTACTACGTAAACAATACTACTGACTGCACGGTTGCACCCCACAGTAAGTTCATAAGGAACAGAGGTAGTGGACTGTGTGTGTGTGTGTGTGTGTGTGTGTGTGTGTGTGTGTGTGTGTGTGTGTGTGTGTGTGTGTGTGTGTGTGTGTGTGTGTGTGTGTGTGTGTTTGTGTTAGAGTTAGTACCTGAAGTGGGGTTGCTAGGCTGGTGGGGTGGGGCTTCTCCTCCCATCCTGCTCTTCTCAAACTCCTCATGGTATTTAATCTGCAAAGAGACAAACACAACAGAGAAGTTCATGCACCTTTACTAAGAACTATAAATCTTAAAACTCAGAGGGGTCCAGTTTACTCTCCAGGAAGCTATCACAGTATGCAGTACATCTTTTATCCACCAGGTGTCTCCCACTTGCTCTCCAGCACCCCTCGTCTTTGTGGTGATAGGTGGGGCGCGCTACGTGCAGCAATGCTTCTGGAAGCAGCTTGACGCTGAGAGGAAATGACATCTCGGCCGGAAGTAGTGTGAGCTCAGAGTTGCATAGCAACCCTGGCTGACACATCAGGAGGAGCAGGTGAAGAAAAAAAAAGGGAGGGAGCAGAAGCTTTCAATGCTTGGGGTGAGAATGAGCCAGCTAAATTCAAGAGGAAACGCTGGGGGGGGGGAAATGGAGTGAAACATATGACTAAGCACACAAATGACCAAAATGTAACGTGGGTTATTTGTTTTCAAGGTGTAAATGAACAAAAAGCCTCAGAATTATAGATTCAGGTGCAAAGAATTTGTGATCTACCTCCTAACAACCAATCTAGTCAGCGAGACAAAGGCAGCATTCTTTGGTAAAAACATGAAAAAGGACCACACAGACGAACCTGAAACTGAGAGACTGGCTCTATGGCTGCACTAAACAACCCCTCCCCTTATTTCCAGGCTGATAACAGACTGACTCACACCGCCTTGGTCAAGATTTACAGCCCTGATTCTGTCCTCGCTCGCGCCCTCCCTGAAAGAGGCCACTGTGCCGGCGGCGCTAGTGAGGAGTGTATTCACAGACTGGATGGGATGACGGAGTGCGAGGACAGTGAAGTCAGTGACTGAGAGAAGACAGTGGCTATTTTGAAGTGCAATATGTTAAGTGAGAGTGTGTGAGGGAGATTATTTTTGTTTGTTTCAAGGAGCAGGTCGAACAGATGGCGTGTGTGGCGTGTATGTGTGTGTGTGTGTGTGTGTGTACTCAGAGGAAACACCCAGCCTGCTGCTGGACACAAACTAAACCCCCTGCTACTTCTCAATCTTTGCTGCATGAAAAGAGGAAACTAAAAGGAGAGGCTGAATCAAGGGTGAAGAATCTGTTAAGAGTCATATGAGAAAGAGAGAGAGAGAGAGAGAGAGAGAGAGAGAGAGAGAGAGAGAGAGAGAGAGAGAGAGAGAGAGAGAGAGAGAGAGAGAGAGATAAAGAAAGGGTAAGCGAGGAGATAGATAGAGGAGGTAGAGAGAAAGATGTGAATGACAGACAGGGATGGGGACAAGTCTAGACAGACAGAAGTGAATGCGAAAGGGCTTCACATTGCTGACATTCTGGGAGGAGTGCTGAGCAAACTGGAGAGTTTCTCAGTCTGAGTGTCCAGAGGAGGAGACGAGAGGGGAGGAGGGAGAAATGTGAGAGAACACAAAGAGAGAAAGAGAAAGAACAATGTAGTGATCATCTGTGTGAGTGCCGCTCTTGGGCTTGGCTGTGAACAACACACACTAATTGCGAGCAGATGTAATGTTTATCAGTTCTGACTAAAAGCACTTCATGATGCGCCCAAGTCCATCTCGCCATACTGTGCTTGTTATTTTGATGTGGCTTGTGTGCGCACTCGCATAAATGCGTGTAATGTGTGTGTGTGCGTGTTTCTGGGTCTTGCAAATTTCCTTGATTTCAGACACGCGAGATCGTTTCATCGAATGAAAGCAGTAATTACCCATCATCCTCCACACTAATTATGCCATTAGAGAAGCCAGCGCTGAACATGTATGTGTCCTGTGACGTAGGCTTGGTGTGCGGGTGTGTCTCACAGGGAAGTAACGGCCTTTACAGCTGACTTAAGCAGTCCAGGGAGGCGAGGTAAACACGGCACGCATTTCTACATCGCTATTCTGTATTTACAGAGAAATGGCAAATCAATAAGTTGCGCTGAGGGACGGAGGAGAGTGGAGGGGAATGGTCAAAGTGATTTGAGAGGAATTCCATTACTATAAATGAGGAGCTGTGTGGGCAGGAGAGGGGCTTTGCTGAAGCCTGACATGTACTGATGTCAGTGACTAAGTGGGAGGATGAGTGAAGCTGAAAAAAAACAAAACAAGAGGGGGTGGGGTATCTGTTTTGATGACTTTGTTGCAGACACTTACGTTGCTGATATTGTCCTGTGTTTTCTTGATTCTCTGCAACTCTGGGGTGTCTGCGACCACGCTGAAACCTTTCCCTTTATTCTTCTCAAACTCCTCCTTGTACAGAACCTGCAGAAGACACATAATCCTGTTACAATCACAGCCAGAAAAACATAGCCAGCCGCACACAGAGGAAGGATGTTTGCTTATTTTAACTCATTAGGAATGAATGTCATTCTGGACCCGAGCTTATTCATAATATGCAAGGCGCACAGGCACGCTACATTCTTGCTGAAATGCATTATGTAGTCAGATTAATAGTTTAAATGTGTTTAACTGCATGAGTCAACAAGGAAATTCCAATAAGTGTCACACAAATGATGATTTAGAGGATTCTTACAACCTGAAAGATCACCAATTTCATGTGTTGTGCAGTATCCGCTTACATAGAATTGACATGGATATGATTAAGTATGACCATTAAGAAAGAAAGAACATTGCAGAATGTTTTCACTAGAGGTGTGCCGATCTGTAGTATCTGTAGTACTCCTCCTTGGATTGGCAAATGAAGCTGTCCCGATACCGATAGGCATAATGAGCTGTGCTTTGGCGCAATAAAATTCTTTTCCAGCCGGAGGAAAAATGTCTGCAGTTTGGTGACTCTTTGATCTAAGTGAAGCAAAGTGCCAGCTGTGCCAAGCTAAAGTGTCTGGCAGTGCTGAGAGTGGAGGAGAGGCGACGCAGCTCCCTCACGCCAGCTAGAGGCAGAGTGATATCAGAAAGTAAAAGAACTTTCTGGTACAAATAAATTTTGAAGGGAAGGTCTTTTTTCCATTTTATTATTTCTTTCTTTATTTGACTGAGAACTGTTTTTCAGTGCAAATTTTGATGAAATGAAGCACTTGTTTATGTAATTGTTTTATAATAGGCTGATATTAGGCAGCATGAATCAGGGTTGACTGAGTGGTACTCAGATCGGTACTATCATCCAAACTTCATAAGAAAGTATTCTGTACTCACATCAGAAAAATTGGCGTTGGTGAACCTCTATTTTTCCACTAGTGAAAGCAATACGACCAGTGCCTGAAATGGGCCAGTACTCACTGGTACTGAGTACCGGCACTTCTGATTTTTGTCCACATGAGTACCCTGCCTTCTTATTGCATACTGGCACTTCTGATTTATGTCCACATGAGTACCCCTACTTCTTATTCCGTACTTCCACCTCCTGGTACGCCTTAGTTGAATGAAGAGAGTATCTCCATATGAAAAAAGTGCACCATAGACTTGATAGGGCTTCATTTAAGCAGACAGCATCCTACAGACTGAAGGCAGTGCTCCGCTCACACATGGTGAGTCAAACTGCAGCCGAAAACAAAGCTGCACAGATCAAGTGAAGAGGTGTCACTCTGGCCCTAAATTAATTTAGGGCCAGAGTGACACCTCTTCACTTGATCTGTGCTAGCCTCTTGTAATTACGTGTTCTGCAATACTAAAACCATTCTCCGGACGTTTTGCCCCGCAAAGGCAGATTGTAAAGAATATAATGGCTTACATTCTGATGCAGGACTTTGTGGGCAAAGCGACAATGGAATGATATTAATTGTGTAGAAAAAATAAATACATTTATATTGTGAGCAGCGTGATGCCTCTTCACTTGATCTGATGGACCAGAGCAGTCAGTGGATCACAGGGCCAGTAAAGTGTCAATCATGAAGACATTCATGGTAATCAAACGCCAATATGTCCAATCAACACTACTGGTCAGGTGCCAATACAGAGAGAAAAGAAAATAGAGGATGTGCAAGCACAAATGAAAGGTATGTTATTGTGCCAAGGAGGAATAAATGTACATAAAAAGTTTTCTTATTTTTTTCTAGTTTTTCTTATGACTGTCAACAACAAAAGGTCAATATTGCTTTGTTGCCACTACCTCCAAAAAGCACAGACAGCTCTGTCCGTCAGTTATATAAAGACAATATTGGCCTCTGTCTATTTGCATCAGTCTTCTGTATGCTTGTAAGTATGTAATCTTTCTCTGATGTAATCTTTCTCTGATATTATTACAGCACTAACCCAGCACATTTTTCTGTGCTTATTTTCTTTAAATGGCAAGGTAGATTAGGACTAGTTGTTTTGCAGCTAAACTGACTGCAGTCTTGTTTCATTTTCAGTTGGTTTTATTGTAGCATATATGCAATATTATATTTGTATGTAATGAAATGCATACAAAAAATACATCTGAAGTGGGATATATTACCAAGATATGCGTATAAATATAAATATGTCCAAGACACATGCAATGCTCATCTCATGCAACTGCTGAATTAGGGTACTGGCACCTTTTTTGGTCCAATTCAGGCACTGAATACGACAAACTGCTTGGTAGCACCCACATGATGTAAACGGTTCACATGTACTGCTTCACAAATTCAAGATTGTAACTGGTATAGGTGGAACACCAGGAGGCCAAAGACCAGCCTCACATTTAGACCAATCCACAACAGATCCATCAGAACTCTACAATCAACAGGATAGGTTTCACATCTCCCAGTTTTCTGCCTATTAAACTCACTCAGCAAACCAGAGAGTTTGGAAGACTGAGGTTGAGATAATCAATGTTTCTCATTTATATAAGCTAAACTATGACTGAGGAAAGCACTGTCAGTGTGTGTGTGCGTCGAGTAAGCTTTGCCCTCTGCATACATCTTTCTCTTTTGTGGTAACATTCACTTCCTGTTTGCGGGGGAGCGAAGGCCTTACATACAGGATGTGCTGGCAGCCTTATACGGTCAGACTGAGAGGAGCTGTACGACAAATGGAGCCTCTGTGTGTGTGTGTGTGTGTGTGTATGTGTGTGTGTGTGTGTATGCCCTTCCCACCCCATCCTGACTCTTAGAGCAGGGGAGGAAGTGGCCAGCCCATGCAGCGTCAGATATGTATCAGAAAATAAATGACAATGCACAGAGTTTTCCCTCAACGCTGGCCTGCCGTTGGGACTGAGTATTTAATTATGACGCTGTAGAAACCAATACAGGAACAACAGGCAGACAAAAAAAGAAAAAGAAACAGAAACAGCCGATGGGCCACACACTCAGGGTCTGGGGATCTCCTCCGCAAAAGGCTCGGCAGGCTCAATGACATTTCAACAAAGACAAATCACTCAATTCCACCTCCCCACACCAAACTCCTTATTCTAGCCTCCATGGTGACTGCACCAATTTCCTGCCCTCTTTTTAAGAATGGAGCCTGCTTGCACAATCCATTACTAGGTTCCCAAGCTGCCCCCCCCCCAACCACCACCACAGCCACATAATGTCTGACACGGCTAAACATCGTGCTGACCAACCCTCCTCCCGTCCCCACAACACCTTGTGATGACAAGACTTGATCGTGATTCACAGCGTGTGAATCACGATCAAGTGTATATGTGTGTGTGTGTGTGTGTGTGTGTGTGTGTGTGTGTGTGTGTGTGTAACGCTGTGTGATGTGTCCGTATCTGCCGGCACCGTAGTGTGAAGTCCACAGAGAAATTAAGTGGAAACGATGGCTCATCCTCATTCCACGGAAATTATCTACAGCTCTCAAGCCTGGTCACAAAGATAAGTCAAGAGGAAGATTAATGTGGCCCTCGACCCATCTTTGTCCTTCATTCTCTCTCCCTGCTCCTATTTGTCAACATATGATCCTCCTCCCTTTTCTTTTTATTTCTCTCCTTTGTCTGTTTGGATCTTATTCAATCGCCTTTTCTCCTCAAATCGGGTCTCTCCCTTCCTCCTCCCCCCCCCCCCCCCCCCCCCCCCCCGTTCTGTTCGCTCCTTTTTCATTCATTCATATTTTACTGCTTCAACAGCAGCAGACAGAATCCCTCCATAGAATTTGAGCCCTTCCTCATTATAATCTCTCTCTCTCCCTCTCTCTCTCTCTGCCTCTATTTGCATTCCTCTAGCTTTCCTTCCTCTGGGGATTTTACTTTTATCTCTTCCTCCTTCACCCCTACACTCCTCCCTCCTGCCTCCCTCTCTCTGTATCGGTGCCTTCCTGTCTCTTCCTTCCTTTCCTCCCTCATACGTGCCTCGTCGGTCTCCCTCTCCTCCTCCCCAATTCGCTCTCTCTCTCCGTTTTCTTTATTTCTCTCCCCCTCTCTCTCTGTTTCTCTCCCGTAAAGTCTTGTAATGAGGTGTGACAAACCTCTCTACCCTGCTACCATAGCAATAGGGTTCCCGTGGCAACGCAGCGGTGGTGAGGGGTTAGATGGCCCCAGTGCTCCACACACACACACCCTCAACTTCCTTGCACTGACACACACACACATACAGTGCCATATGAGTACTACAGCACACAGAGCCAGCTACTTATTTCCTAGTATCTGAACATGACTATATCACACACGTAAGCGCAAGTGTGTGGACTAGTGCAAACACACACACGCACACACACACACTACACACACACACACACACTCTGTGTAGTCAAACCCAGTTTTCCTGTCTACTTCTCTATACACTATGACAGGGCCTCTGTGCTGCAACGCCACACAACCGCGAAAGGGAAGAAAAAGGAAACATCTAGGAGAGTTGTACAAAGGTCCCTTTGGCGAGTCATTCGTGATTACATTCATTTACATCCCTTCAAAAACACACAAACACACAGCTTTTGTGTATTCATAATCTCATTCTTGGGTTTGCGACTATGATAAACCATTAGCATAATGACTGTTTCTTGGTGTCTGGTGTAGTGTTTGTTGGGGGTTGTTAGGACAAACAATCCATGTTGAAAAACACCATCTGTGCCTGGGTCCCTCCGTGATCCCCCTCCTCATATGATGACCCCCCCACCCCCAATACTACACAACCCCCCTTCTCACATACACACACCCCCGTCTCATCTGTAGAGCTTGACACTGACACTCAGATGTGTGTGATACGGCCTGCCTCCTCTCTGGACGTTGCTCTCCTCTACTAAATTCTGATTAGACACACCTTTCTTTCTACGTTTCCCTGCGGATCCCAATCTCTCCCTCTTCTCCATCTTGGTTATTTTCTTCCTGAGAAGGAAGTGAGAGTATATAAAGAGAAACGGCCACTACTGTCCAGATTAATAGCTCAGGATTAGATGTAGAGCAGGAGAAGGAGGGGAGGAGGCTGCGGAGTGGGCTAGGGGGGGCAATTTAGTCTTCTGACGGGCTTAACATTGGATTAACGCCTGAGTTGGTTCTAGGGAGGCTGTCTGTGGTCAGTCTAGCTAGCTCCCGGTCAGATCGATGTGATGAGATCCTAGAAGACTAAGAAACATGCCCCAGACAACGTGGCCACACATGAATAAGAGAGGTGGAAGTGCGCATGACAGTTAGCCTCCAAGGATGATAACTGTGCCAATACCAGATACATACAGCACCCTGCTAAAGTTGTCACTAAATATAAGAACACTGTAACACCTACTATTAGGGGTTTGTTACACAAGCTACAACCACAGACAACCATGGCAGAAGCTCAGGCAAAATCTATTGGTGAGGCAGGGTGAAAATCTCTCTGACTTCCTATCAGAGTCATCTTTATTAAAGCAATAACACATGACCCAGTTCAGATGGATATTTTGGTCTGATGAGTTTTTTTTTTCCTAGAATATATTTGGGTCTTTGTTATTTTAGTTTCTGCAGGAACAGCCGCAGCAGTGTTTTCTGTGGTTAGAAAATAGCCCGAGGATGGTCAGACTTAGCCCGGGCACCGCGTGGAGAAAAATAGGTGCAGAGATTATTTAGGGGGATCCATTGGCGGTGCAGTTGGGGTCAACCACAAAACAGATAGAGCCAGAACTATACAGACAACAGATTAGTGCAGCAACACTGGGCCACACAGCAGTGGTAGCATTATTGAGCTCATGGTGGGGTGTAAAACATCATATTAGGCTGTATTAGGCTGTAATAAAGTTTGCCATCATCAAAAAAACAAATCACATACAAATGACTGCAATCCACAGAAACACAGGTGAAAGCAGCACTGTGTGAACAAGGTGTGAACAAGGTGTGTGTGTATCTCACAGCTGAACTTTGGACAGGCATGAGTACTGAGGGTTGATGCTGGGATGAAGGCTTACATGGCTCTGCATCTTGCTCTGGTGTTTGAGGCGGAGGTTCTCCGGAGTGTCAGCCACTGGGGTGAAGTTTGTCTTGGGGTAGTGTCTGTAAAAGAAACACACAAGACAGCAAGGAACGTCACTACACAGTAAACACACACACATACACAGAAACTACCTTTCATCAAGGCCCCCAGTGTGATACACAAGCCTAGATTGTTGTGAGAGAGAAAAAACACAGCGGAGCTCAAACAGTGTGCGGTCTCCGGCCCCACAGAGGGTGCATTTGTTATTCAAGGTGGTCCTCAGGTTGAGTTAGGAGCCCCTGTACACAAAAGGCATGTCAGTATAACACACAATGCTCTGTGTCAGTAGGGGCCAAAACAGTCTGGAAAAAAAGAGGTGCAGGCAGGGGCCATGTGGGGGATGAGAGCTTCAAGGTTGTAGAGTTTTGGGGGGGAGGCATAGCAGGTGTGGAAAATACAGCTTACAAAACACACAAACACACACACACACACTCACACATAGACACAGCCCTATGGGGGATAACAGGAAGAGGAACAGCATGCAACAGACAGAGCGGGAGGGTCAGAGAGACAGTGTGTGAGTGCGAATGATGTCATGGGCAGCTCCTTCAGCAGAGCGTGAACACAAGCCTCTTCTCTGAATGGATTTGGGGAATTTTTCTGGACAGCCGCAGACCCCCGTAACCAACCAACCAACCTACCTCCAACGGCCCTGGAGAGAACGCTCTGCCTGAAACGAGTCCACACACAAACATATACAAACATAGACAAACAGGCAATAAACACGCAGCTTCCATGCAGACATGCAGACGCATTCTGACAAGCCGTTTCACTGCAGACTTGCTTATTGATTCCCTAAACTGCTGTCAATGGTGTGTGTGTGTGCCAGGGCATAAGTCAGTGTTTTTATACACTGGAGGCTTCTCTGCACTAGCAGCCTTCGGGTCCACGACTAATGGTGCCTGCCAGTTCAGTGTGGTCCTTAAGGCAGCGAAAACACATGGCGGAGACCCAGAGGAGAGCAGGCGCCCTCACAGCTTTATCTAGCAGAATCATATGGACTCCGGTACCCAGCCTGCCTCGGGGCACGGGATGACCTCAAAAATCTCCAACCACTACCCCTGCCTCTGGGTAACCCATTTAGGCAATATGTTTACGGTTTCCTTGACAACGCTGTAAACACGGTAAGTTTGTATTTTCTGATGTGATATATGGGGCTGTCAAAGCAATTTAACAAAAGGAATGTGGTTAAATTATCTTAGATGGAGAGCTGCGCAAACAAACAAATTAGCAGCCACTTTAAAGAAACCCCACGGATAATTTCAAACAGTGGAAAGGGGAACAAGAATGTAATTGGACCTGAATGAGGACTGAAGTTGAACAGTATGGCTTTCATGCTGTGATATATAACCCAAGCACTATATCCCTGCGTGCATACAACCAACCACTGCAAGCGCATGCAGGTCTGTGCACGCTCGCTCTCTCTGCTTTTGGCGCTGCTAGTACTCATTTTCCTGAAAAGGCTGCTATCAGAGACATTCAAATGTAGTGGTTTGCTATGTTGGCAGCTTAAGCCTGGCAGGCAGAGGAGAAGCCACTCAGACAATGCCATTGAAACTGTTCTGTCATCCTTACACAATATCTAATCGTAACAGCTAGGAAACTAATATTTACATGTTTTATTTCTGGAGTTGGGTGTGTCTGGTTTGTGGTGGTGTGGTTGCATACACTGTGTTTTACAGAGCATCGTTGTGCCTGCAGAATCCTGCTTGTCTGAGGCAGAGACAGGGTGTGTGTTTAAGCCACATAGAAAACTGATAGTTACAGCAGCTTTACATGTATGTGTAAAAACGCTATACAAAATATACAACTGTGTCGCTCATGGAAGCATAGTGACTCAGAAGCGAGTTTGTAGTGTGTGTTAGTGTGTGTGTAATCATGCTTGTGTTTGCTTGCGGGTTTGAGTGAATCATAAGAACACTCATCTATCTGTCAGGCTGTATAACAAGGTAATAAGTCGCACAGGGGAATCAGTGACACACGCACAAACTCAGTTAGCCCTGTGAACACTGTAAAGAGGGAGCGATCAAAATGGTGAGGAGAGGTGGGGGACGGGCACACGCATGTGTAATCACACACACACACACACACACACGGCCTACTGTGGAGGAGGAGAGGCCTGTTTGCATAGTGGAACCAGGAGATGTTTCTGGCCAGCTCGACCCTCTGAGACCTGGAAAGGTTGTAATGCATCATTCAGCAGAAAGGAACATTTCATTACATTCAGGCCATGCATCTGTACCTATTATCAAACACAACAGGATGACTGACTGACTGAGTGATCAGCAGCTAATTGTAAAATGCTGACAGAGACAGCACACATATCATAGTAGAGGAGCTGTAGCTGGTAGAGACTGCATTGATCTGAGCAGATAAAGGGTCAAAACAGAGTGGAAGCGAAATTACAGTCAGAGACATCCGCTGTACAAGGCAGAATCCATTATGTAGTGAAGCTAATATTTTAAAGCTCATCCAAGACACTTCACTGACTCTCTCTCTCCCAATCAGCTTCCAGTAAATCCAAGAGCCCTTTCCTTTCCAGTAATATGGAAATCAGCAAAACCAGGAAGCAGCCTGCAATGTCACTCTGCTGTGTGAAAAGGGCTGGTTGGTTATTTATTAACAACGTACAGTATCACCAAGTTACGTCCCCGAACCATAACTCAAAACATTGTTACATGGAGGGAAACTGGCATGGGACTGTAAGGGAGGACACTAAATCAAAACACTTGTGATAAGTTTTAACAAAGAGCACGCTTATATGCATGACTCCTCATACACAAATTAATGATGTCAATCTATCAAACAGTCACTATGAAAGTATCTCACCATTGGCTCCCACAGTTTCCAGGGGAAGTAAGGAATTTTCCAATCTATTTATCTGCCCTCCTAAATCTCCCACAATCCCCCCTGTGACTCTAGCATCTAATCAGAGCTAGGACTCTCAGGGAAGAGGTGGGTGGGCATTCAGTGAAAACAAACAATGCCTATATCATTTACTAAGGACAGATATAGAAGAGTAATGATAAAGTAGTTATCCCACAGAATAATAACAGAGAGGAGGGCCTGCATACCTTCCCTGGAGCGGGAGGCTCTTCCACTGATGATGTTTACTCTTATAAGGCTTGTTTTAAACAAACGGAAAGAGGCATAATAAACAGGCTCTGAAGGGCCCTGCTCCTGCTGTACACTAACAGAGGATGGAGGGAACATGGGAAGCAGAAAAGGAAGGAGGAGCCATTTTAGACAGTGGAAACAGTGGTGCTGGCTGGAGGACACCTGCTATAGGCAGTAACGCCTTGACCTAGATGGGAAAGATCAGAGGTAGGGAGCATCTGGACAAATTAGGCCACCAGTCAATTATAAAACAAAAAACTCATTAAGTACCACCAAAAATGTGATATGCAATTGCATGTTTCTATTTTCAGTTTAAAAAATGGATGCTAGATCCTGACAGACAGATGGACAAGCATATTATATAATGGAAAGGGGAGGTCCTAATAATTTCCCTTGAAAAAACATAGTTTATTGTTTTCCCCATGTATTAGAACTTCTTATATTTTAGAAAGTGCCATGTTTTACTTCAGACACAAACGGCTCGTTAATATTGGTATTAATCCAATAGGAAACCAAATACTGTAGACAGCTGGCCACAAGCTAGCAGGTTACCATACAGTTTCCATTGGGGTTGCTAATGACAACGCTAGCAGGCCGTTTCTTGGTTGACTGTATTGCCAATTCTAAACGTGGCGCAGGAAAAATGCGAAAGAGCTTGTCAGAACATGAAGCAACGCCTTCTCTCTGCATTCCCTTTCAGAACTTGCACACACACACGCTCTCTCTCTCTCTCTCTCTCTCTCTCACACGCACATGCACGGATAGTGAGATGAGGCAAAAATCATTACAAATACCGGGAGAGGGAGATTCCATGGATTCCTGATCAGACTTTGGCATGTGGGAGTATGTGTGTATGTGTGTGAGAGTGTGTGTTGAGGCGTGAGTGGACACGCTGGTTTTCAGTGTGTGCGCCTGTGTCACTGCCGAGGAACTTAAGGAATTTCCTTTGTTGACCACCCCCCCCCCCTTGTGGTGGAGGAGGGTGGGGGTGCAGGGGGGAGGGGTACGCACTTTCCCACACTACACACAGACCCTTTCTCTGAGGGAGAGCTGGAATAGCCACAGATAAACAGCAGAGAGGGGAGAGAGGGGCCTTAGCTGGGCTGCAACAGGCATATACACACACACACACACACACACACACACACACACACACACACACTTAGGAAGAGTCTTATGTCAGTCTCTGGACAGATTAAACACTTCTGTCAATGTCTTTGGTATGTGGGCTGAACCACCTGAATATAATGTGCATATTGCATAACACACTCATAGACACACACACACACACACACAAACACAAAATGATGACTTAGGGAGGACTTACGCATTGCAGTATGGTCTCTTTTCGAAGCCTTTGTAATTCTTCATGTTTAGAGTCATTTTGCAGATCTCGCAGCTGAAGCATCCTTTGTGCCAGTACTGTCAGAGAGAGGAGAGAGAAAGTAAAAGAGGGAGAGATTAGAGACATTTGCTCTGTGCATCCAGAAGGAGCTCCAACCACACACACACACACACAGACATACACACACACAAGCTAGCAAAGGACAGCCATTCAAATGAGCAAGGCCAGAACTACTTTCTATTCCCTTGAGGTTTCGCAGGGAAAAGAGTTGGATGCAGAAAGAAAAAATAGTGACAATTGCAATTGCGAGTGTGAGTTTGAGAGGGAGAATGAAGCAATGTGGAGAGACAGGGGTTTGTGCGTCCTGGCACTGAAGGGTTAAGGGAACGCCAGACTTCCTCTTTTGCTTTCAAAATCTATGGCTGTTATTTATAACGCAACTTCTCGAGAGGCGGCTAGCTGCGCCAGTGTGAGAGGAAAAAAGTGTGCGGTTGAAAAGTATGCATCGTCGTTACCGCCATCTGACCTGGTGGCACTAGTTTTTCACACCTTTATTATTAGGCTTTGTGCATCCATGTGCATGTGCAGAAACAAAAAACAATTTCTAAGCTGACCTCTATACATACCAACTACAAAACAACAGAGTTTCTTCACAGTGGGCGCTATATAAGAGACAGTCCCCATGCTCTGCTTGGTCTGAGGGCCACTTTTTCCTCTCCCTCTCTGTCTGTCTGTTCATCTCTGCAGGCCTGCATCTGTCTTTCTGTAGCTCCCTGTCCCTCTATCCATCCTCATAAAGAGCCTAGCCTCTATCTCCCTCAACACCCTCCCTCCCTCTCGCCTCCTTTCCTTTTCTCTCTCTTGGCACTGGGCTGATCTGCGGCCTGAGGGTTCAGAGAGGGATCGAGGGAGGGAGGATTGGAGAAAACTGGAAGGAGGGACGAAACATGAAAGGAAGGAGAGGAGAGGGAGAGAGCAGGGGAGGGGTGGGCGAGAGAGAAAATGCCAGAGAGTGAAGCAATGATCTGGCTGCTCCTGCTATCGTCGAGGGAAGGGAGGGAGGAGTGCAAAGAGACACAGAAAGAGAGAGAAAGAAAGGGAGGGAAAGAAAGAGGGAGTCCTTATTAACATGGCCTCAGGGCGTTCTGCCATCCCTCATTCTTTCTCCCACTCTTTATCACTCTCTACACCAATTGCCCACACACAAAACACTAATCTTCCAACCAAACAGTCCAGAAAAGATTCAAAACAGAGAATAAAGCTGCAGATACACATCAAAGTGCAATGTCACTTTCTCTCTGTTTCTCTCACACACACATGTGCACAATGCATGTTAAATTCCACACAATCTTGGGGCAAGAAGGGGGGCATTACTGACAGACATATCCATCATTTCCCTGTGTGCAGCGATACAGGTTGATAGTAAAGCATGTGTTATAGTGCTGATACACAGCTGGTAATAAATCACCAGGATGGGCCTCACTGAAGTTTACTGTCTGTGAAAGCTGCAGCTAGACACAATCATGGCAGTGCTATGGATAAAATTATGATATGACGACATAGCACAATGAGCATTTCACTTTGGACGTCCATCCATTACTGAACATTCAAAAATATGATACTGGCCTGGCTATAAGAATAGTCTGGTCTGTTCTCTCTGGATGCATTGGACCACCCAGGATGGTATGTGTAGACAATGGGCAAGCGTGTGTGTGTGTATGAGCCAGCGGATGTGTGTGTGTAGCTGTGGACCAGCAATATTGTACTGAGGCAGACAAAGGAGGTGGCTCATACTGGACACCGGCCCTGAGCCCTGCTCAATGGAGCTGTGATCACCAGCCAAACAAATTGGGCCAAACCCTAGAATACAAACTCCTTATCCCACTACAACCCAATCAAGGCCGGGGGGAGTCACAGATGGACACATCATGTTACTCTTTCCATGTCTCTCACTCTCTGTTGTTCTGGCTGGCAAATCCCTTTTCAAAAAACAGCACATTGCAGGCAGATTCCATTTCCTCCACTACAGTTGATTTGCAGCTATGGTGGCGGCCATCTTTGGAGGCACATCAGTTTGTCGACTTGTAGTGCAGCAGCCCAGCCTGATATCCCTTTCGTCTATTGTTATCCCCTTCTCAATTCCCCTGAGCTGCTCCTAAATCTGTAACAGCGGTAAACCAGGGATTAACCAAAAGAGTGTAATGCTAATAGAGAAGTGAGAATGCTAGCGCTGGAGGGGGAAAGGTGAGCAAATCAGCTGAGCATGGACTTTGATCCTCCTGTTGTTTCCCGGGATAAATATTGACCTTGGGATTCTTCCAGAGAGCAAGCTTGCTGCACTCACTATTTAGCAAACAATTCCTGAACCTCACCCAACCTGCTAACCCACATTCCACCAGGACAACCCCCACCACCCTCCCACCCTCCCACAGATCCCATGACCCTCTCAGGTGAACAGAGAGTCAAACACAGATGGATGCCAAAGGGAGGAAGAGAGAGGGGGTGGAAGAGAGAAGTGGGGGGTGAGATAAAGATCCCAAATGAGGGTCTGAAAGGCTATCGAGTGGTTGGCCTTATCCAGCTCCAAGAAAACCTGGCTCTAGGGTGCCGAGGCAAGATCTGGCAGTCAGCTGGAAAATGAGGACACTGCAGAGACGGAGCCCTAGAAATAAAACACCCATAAAAAAACGGGACTGTCTCCCTGCATCAGTGCAGCTCCAGGGCATGTGTGCGTGTGTGCATGTGAACTATGCGTGCGTACATGTGTGTAGTACAGTATGTAGGCTATGTGTCTCAGTGTATGATGCATGTGTGTCAGTGGGGATCTGAGGCTCCACTCAAGAGCAAACATGCTCAGTCAGCCTCACAACCTCATCTCAGTGAGAATGAAGCCCAAGTTGGCCTGGACAAAAACCCTGAAGCTATATGAGAGGCCAACACAACTTCAGACACATCAGAGACAGACAGACTGTTAATGAGTGTCTGACCAGGAGCGTGCACTCACATACTAACTACAGAGACCGATAGGAGACAAGTAAGTGCCCGACTAAAGGCCTTACAATGCTGTGGGTCTGTTGCTTTGAACACTTCCTATGTCAGTCTTTGTGTGTATTTTAACCAGGGTAGGGCATTAACTATTTTGGTCCACCAGAGATGCACTAGATCATTATCAGAATAGAAACTTCAAACAATGGTTGGTTACATACCCAAGTTACCAGGATTTGAGTGTTGTAAATTTTCCACTCTGGTTAAATGATAATTTCTGATGATATTATGTTATATTCAGATTAAAATGTTAATATCCACCCAATCTATGGAGCAGGTGGAATGGATTCGCATGGTTCAGCACTCTGCTAATCACCAAATAAAACATCAGAGAGAGTTTAGCGCCTCCTAATACTGAAAGACAGCCATAGGGTCTCTGATGGCACATTTCATAACTCTAGGTCAAATCAGATTTAATTAACTTTAATCAACAACATTTTATGCATTTTGAGGCTGAATTTTCCCAGAATTTGAAAGATGCTGCAGTGTCCCCTTGACTCAGATTAATTTTTAATAAATACTGGCTAAATAAAACAAACAAACAAACAAACAAACACACTCACACACACACACACACAGTGGGCCTTAAAAGTGGCTCACTGTGTGTGTGATAGGGAGATGATTCCTGTGTAAGACAGTGCATGCCTAAAGACACAGAGCCCACATCTGGCTGATACTATTAGAGGAAACTAAAACTCATTAAAGCACGTTGGTTAATTATTGGCCTACCTGATGTCATTCGTTTTTACCACGGCCAAGGGCTTTGTAGTTGGCCAGCAGGCAGACAGTGATTTGACAGGACAAGCTATCCTAGAGTATGCACTTAACACACATCCCAAACCACTCCAGTATGTGATGTGCACTTTGTAGCACACACATACCGCCGACCCGGCACAAGGCCATTCAAAAAAAGTCCTAACAGAGCGGATCAGAGACAAGCGCTGTTATGGTGGGATGTTGAACCACTAGTGCCTCGTCATAAATCACCCACATAAAATTCACTTTACATCTTTGTTCAAAGGTCCAATCATGTTTCCACGCCATGTTGGACGGTCTTAAAATGAGTAAAACTGTCTCTTTGCCTTCCATCACATATCTTTTGAATGAAGATTTTCTGTGCTGCTGAGATTTTCTGTGCTGCTGAGAAATAGAGCTGTAGTGGGGAAAGCAAACTGTCCTAGTTCCTTTTTTCCGACAAAATGTCCAAAGGAGAAGTACCTGAGGGCTCATGGTGGAGTCATTTCCTCTGGTGATTTTGACTGTAATGTGTTTTCGTGACTTAGTCATGAGGGGGAGGTGACTGGTGTTGGCTGGACCGATTCCTCACCTCTTGTGGCTTTTGGACAATGTGAATCAGATCTCAGAATAGGCTAATCTGCCTAAATATAGGCTACGTACAAAACTGGGGTCAGAGGAAAAGCATTCACATTGGATCATCAGACACCAAATGTAGACAAATCCTGATCACCACCAAAGACCCGCAAACACCTGAGTAAGGCTGGTTAGTGGTGACAACCTGTTTGAATAGGACTGAATTAGAAACAGCAAAGAGGAATCTAGTGCTGACGTGTAGCATGTCGGGCTACGCTGGGGCTGGGTGATAATTCAATATTATTGTTTATTGTGGCATCATATTGTGACAATATGGTGATTTGGGGATAACGTGACACAATTCTGCTGTCTAGATTGATGATAACAAGCAAATTTTACTTAAAAAACCCTGAAAAAATGAGGTATGAAACATTTCAAGGAATATTATTTAAAATCAGTAGACTCCTACACACTGTCTTCACTTAACAAGAATTTAATAAATGACACAACGTTTCGGTCAAGCGACCTTCGTCAGGTATCTGAATAGACAATACAATGGGGCCTGTTTATATAGGGGAACAGGAAATAAGATGGGCCAATCATAGGGCCAAGGTAATCAGGTAACCTCCTGGTACAAATCAGTGCCTAGTGAGGTACAAGGGCCCATCCAGGTGGAAAGGTATGGCAAGCAAACTTTGTCCTGCTCCTCCACCTGGCGCATACGGTAGTGCAAAGATCACCTTTTTGTTTAAAGAAATATTATTTGAAAATTTCTGTTTTGTTTGACATCACGCCTAACATTTCCATTCGGTTCAATAGGATGAACATAAATTTGATTATTTTTAACATGCGATTTTGCATATGTGAGCCATATCGTGATATATATCGATATTGAAAAAAATCCTCATGATTATCAAACATATTCCTCAGCCATAGGCTAGACCTTAGTAGTTTTGATCCAACACAGTCAAGAGCTAGAAAACAGCACCAGTGATTCCTAATAGGACCAATGTTGAGACTTATTCCTCATGACCGACCAAGTCAGCGCCATATTGGAACTCATCACTGCAACACTGAAACAGATCAAGCCAGTGGTTGCACCAATGCATCGCCCATGAGGGTGACTGACCATTATCAGACTGTGGGGGCATGATATAACCTCTTATAAATAACAACGGCCGTCTGGAGCTGCACCACTTGAGCACTGTATTCTTCTGACCTTTCACCCCTTTTTCTCCAGTGATTTCATGGGTTTGATAAGCAGCAGTACAAACAAGGCTCACATCTCCAACAGAAATCCCACATCAGATAAAAACGACAAATACCGTTTGAAGTTGTTGGCTAAATAATAAAAAATAAGACACAATTAAGTGGTAACAGTGTAAACTATTACTGTGTATCTGATAAATCAATGTGTGGGGTAATGTTCTATGAAATTTCATCAACACACATACTGTTTTGGATGCCAAGAGTGCCCGAAATTTGAGATCATGTGAACCACAAAGCGCAGCCACATTCTCTGCTACACAACCCACTAGGCCTCTAATACAAACACATCGTTCAAAGGTTATATGAATCTTGGGAATATATAATAAAATGCCTTCCTGCAATTGATTATTCTGTGAGTGCAACTACAGGGAACAAAACCAAGATAGACAAATCCTTGGAGCTCAGTGGCATTTCTTGTCTGTGCTGTCAAGGCCTTCACTGACATGCTTATATGAGGGAAATCACCTCCCAGCGGGAGTTTGTCCATATTCCTTTTTTTCTCTACCAACGCATTGGTTTGCTTTCAGTCAGGCAGTAACTTATTTAAGTGACTTGGTCCTACTTGGAAGACAGTTTGGTGCATGCAAGCTGCGTTTAAAACAAGCTAAAACAAAAAAAAAAACAAGCAAAAAAAAAAATAGCCTAGCTCTTCCCAATATTGTGTACAATATTGGCCATTTGTAATTCAAATTTGGTTATTAAGATGAATGCTTCATTCCTTTAAAATAATTGCCACAAATAAAACTGTCAGAACACAAAAATGTGATTATTATATCGTGCATACATTTAAAACAAGACCATATTCTCTGACACAGCAGCTGCTTTACTGCCCACCTACAAACAGATTGCACGATTGCACAGCCTATAGCGGCATGTATGTCACAATTAAATATTAATACATCTTATGAAATAATGTAGCAGTATGTATCGTTTCCCTGCAGCTAGAAACAAGCACTCTGATTCAGACATAAGAAAAGCAGACAGCACACAGAGATAGTGAATACACACACACTCTCACAGAGAAGATAGTCTCAAGGAGAGATGAGCTTTGGGCCTAAACACTCTCTAACTAGATCTCTCAATTTATCCCCAAGTACACACTTCTTGCCTGTTACAAATGGCTATTAATTTCAAAGTGACACAAATACAAATCACAAGTCCTACACACATCCGCCCTCTCTAACCTCATGATGATCTATGTTTTATTAGTATGGCTTGCATATTATGTAATACTAACAGTGGATAAAAGTAGTCTACAATCCCTCATCCTTCCAAGTTTTATTGGCCCAATTTCAACAGCTGTCATCAGCTCAGGCTACAAAAAGCTATTTTGGTGGTACTGAGCCTAACACTGTTAAATCTGACCCAACAAATGTGCAGCTCTGTGCCTCTTAATACCTACAAACATTTAACTATTGAAAGGAAGCAGCATACGTAGGCACAGCCTTCATCAGCAAAAACCACCACCAAAATTCACTTCCTGTCTTTACACGTGCTCGGCTGCCCGCTCCCTCTGCCGGGCCCTGCCCTGCTCTACTGGAATGCGGGTTGACAGACAAACAAGCCTCTGTAGCTCACCCTCTTCCCAGAAGGCCATTACAGAAGAAGACCATCAGGTAAAGGTACTGAACAGCGGCTGTGAAAACCACTGCAGCGGCGGCAGCAGCAGCAGCCTGGACTCCCCTGCCTTCACCTGAGCTAGCACACGGAAAAATCCCGAGCCAATGTGGCCTCCTCGGCTGCTTTAAACAAACGGGAAGTGCAGCCAGTGCCACGGAGAGGGAAGAGGGGAGGTTGTTTTGGTGTGTCTGAGAGGGTGAGCGCTGATGCGGAATGGCAGCGAAGACAGACGGCAGGCTGCTCTCCTGTGCTCGGTTCAGAGCAGGGAGACAGCACAGCAGGCCTCTGACAGAGCACGTTTTATGGGAGTGTCTGTCTGCTGGAATGCACCCTGCTTCAGGCACAGATTCCACAGCACATTCGGTCTCTCTACTTGTGGCAGTGCAGTTCTCATCAATGCCCTCCTCCTGACATACTAAAGCATGAATTGTATTTTAGGGTTTCTCAGATCATTTCTGCATGTAGAAGCATACTGAAGTAAGTATACTAATAGATTCAAGTCCAGTGCACTTTGAGAAAACATTAGTCACGGTGCATTCAAAAACACATGCATGCAGCAGAGCACAAACAAATCCAATCGAGTGTTGATGTTACTTTAGATAATGTGCTTTGTGCACTTTCCTCTTTCCCCACCTTCTCCATCTGTCAACCCCAATAGATAAGAATCTCCCGACAGGGATTGATTCTCAGTGGCTATTTGGATGTCCATTAGATAAATTATCTACTTGCCCCCAGCACTGCTTCATGAACAACATAAACATTTCTATTCCTGTCCCAACAAAGGCAGACCCCACCCACTTCTTCTAGAAAGAAATGCAGTGTATAATGCCCAGTAGAGTTTATGACCTGTATTGTATCACGGTTATTGTGAGGTTACAGTGTGACGGATTACATTAGCAATCATTTAATGCAATAAACCACACAATCACATCACATGTTCACCTTCAACTAAGAGCTCAGGGGGTCTACCGGGGTCCTCAGGAACAAGATGTGCTGTCAACCCCTGTCTCAAATGGTCGCTACCATCAATGAATTAGTGACCTCAACAGAGGGAGCATGGTTAAAATTGATGCGATTACCACCTTGACTGAGATTACGCTACTGCCTTGACTGAAAGCAAATAGAGATACCTCGGCTTATCACCTGCAACTTGGATTAGCCAGTGAATTGGACACATATGTGTCCAAATCAGTCCACACTGTCCCAAACAGTGTTTTACATGAAAAGAGTGATTAGGGAAACACGTCTACTAAGGGAATGAATTCATACGACAGAATTTCTGTTATATTTGAAGTCCAAGCAATATCCCTTAAACCTGCAATAAGTTTCCCAGGAAGGGTAGCGTTGGCTAACATTACTGATCAATTCACTTGCAAGCAGTGGTGCCAGTCCAGGCCCAGACCAGGCTCGGCTTTCGAAAGCATTGTGGAACATTTGTTTAGGTTGTTTTAATATAATGTCATATAAGGTACTCTTTGGGTTAAAATGTACTGGTATCCAGAGTTAAAATCAGTCACCAGGATATGAGGACAATTTTGTTTCCAGTCCGCGTTGTGGTAGCGCCTTGAAAACGTTAGCTAGCTGTTAGCTATAACCTCTGTTAGCTCGCCTAGCTAGCGAGATACCTGTCCTGTGGGGTGTTCAATTCATTCACAAAAACTGTGTAAGGTGTAATTTTGAGAGGATAAAAATAACTTAAGTAAGGTAACGAGAGGCACAACGTTTCAAGCAGTTATTTTCAAAGACAGTAGTCCGAAGTAAGACAATGTTCTCATCTTCTTACCTTGTCCAGACAATTCACTTTTTCCGTGGGGTAAACGACTCGATTACATCTGCCACACAACGGATTCATGTTTGAGGAATGCTCTTCTAGCTAGCTAGCGCAGAAACAGGCGATGGAAATGATACTGCTGATATATGCTGTCCAGTATTTACTTTTAAAAACTAGCTATAGAGAATGATTACGATCACTAGCAAACCGACACTAATCTAGATGTATGTATCAAATCCGAGAGGTTGTTGTCGTTGTAACCGCACAGCTGGCTGTCAGTCTACTAACCAGACACGGAAAGCGCGATCCCGCTGCCCCTCTCTCTCCCTCCCTCCAGCTGCGCGCTCCCGAGGAGAAAGGGAAGCGGCAGTGTGGGAGGTTCGTTTTTTTTTCCTGGGGAGGATTTCATGATTTGAGAGGGGGGGGTTTGAACATTTACATTTTACATATTTGATTGATATTCCAGTGCTTCTACTTCATAGCTTGAACTATTCATCAGTAGCAGTTTTTCATCTTGAACGAATCTAAGTGGACCTCAGTGGATGTCCACATGTGTGGTTGTGCACCATCTGTGCCTGCATAGCAAACTCATGCTATCATCAATGACTGATTATTGCAGTTTGGGGGCTTTCATGTAAACGAACCAAAACGGTGATCTCAAATCACATTTTTACACATCTGCCACGTTCACGGCGTGTCCTACTTGATGTGCAAGTCATACATTTGGTTAGGGCGCCATCTGCTGTTAGAAGAGTTGCACTGTATCCCCATGATCCGCCTGACACATTTCTGTTGTGATGTTTTTTTCCTTTGAGGATAATATAACCGTTTGCCTGCAACACCTTGTGAATTTGCAGTCCAACTATGCACAACATCCAACGACTCACTTTCACAATTAACACATTAATAGGAGCATCAACTGACATAAAAAACACACAAACATAAGCCTTGCAAACTAGAGAACCAGAGACCCTGATAGGGAAGTACATAGCACACTACTGGAGAAGAAAAAGTGGAACTTAAAAGATCAACTGCACAATGAAAAACACCAGGGTTTTAAACTGAAGCACACCCACATCTTTACTTGTATGATGTGATACAATGTTGTTAATGTATTTTCCAAGATTGTCCAGATAGCGGCATGCATTTCACAGTTCGTTGTAGTTGCATCAGCCTTATTTCCTTATTTTAAAAAAAAACAGTTAAAGAGGTGGAATGCAGCCACCATTTAATCCAGCAGAAATAGGCACTCAAAAGAAATAAATTATAAAAAATAACATTCTGCTATAATCTATCCAAGCTATACAATTTCTTGGACTTTTTGCAATGGAATGATGTGCACCTTAAAAAATAACTATCACAATTGAATGTAAAAGTTTAATTGGTTTGGGAACGTGAACGTTTAATAGGTTTAGGGAAGTCTACAGTAAGCAGCCAGTTCAATGCAAATATCTTTCTTCCTTTCACGTTTTTGCCGTCCATCTCTTCAGCACGGCCCAGCTTCGACAATGCTCTCTTTCTCATGACCCTCTCCTTCCATTTCTGTGTAGCCCGGCTGGAAACCTTGCTTCTGGAACTTCAAGGATGGCCAGTAGTTCTTGCGTCGCTGAATAAATGAAGCACACAGAAAATATGTTTGATGAAAGTTAGAAAACACGGGCAGACTTGGACAACAGCTTGGTTGTTGCAGCGCTCACCTGGACGAGGTAAAGTGGCGATGTGGCAGCAGGATGGTGGTTGATGTAAAGTGCCAACAGTATCAGAGCCAAGAGTAACACCACAGCAGCTATCACACCTGCTATCACGCCTGTATTAGCCATCCCTCCGCTTGGCCTCGGGGGATCTGTCTTCAGATCTGTCAGCAAAACAAAGACAGATGATCAAAATCCCATCACGCAGCTCCACAGTAATGTTTCAAGCAAGTATTAACTCACCATTGCCATTGAGGATATGACGTTTGGTGTCATCTGGAGGCAGACAGAAAACAAATACACAGGAATTTCAAACTTCAAAGTACCAGACTATTTAGTTATCAAAATTGACATTCATGCAGAAATATTCCAAAATTGTCATCGAATTATATGTTAAATCTGGAGTTCATTAACTTTGCATTGTACTGACAACATAGCCTCCCACAGGCACACAACTCAACTCAGCCTCACCATCAATTTCACAGCCGTTTTGTAGCGGAGTCAAAGGGGTTACGGCCTCAAACTCTGGTGTGACAGAGGGAGCGATGGAGCTGTCAGGTCCATCCCTTGAGTAATCCTCACAGGTTACATCTTTGCTCTGTCCACATACAATAGAAAAGATGAATGGGCTTAAATTCTGACACATGTGAAATAGTAAATAAACAGGCAGTCATTCATCACGTCCAGCTGTACCTCTTCTGAACAGGCATAGTCCAGCCATTCCTGTCTGTGTCTGTCCATGCCATCCGAACATCTAAAACACACACAAGATGCACATTAACAGGAGTTCAAACACTGCCTCTCTCATTATTTACACGTGAGTCTGCAGAGTGAGCTGCTCACCTCTGGAGTACGTTACACCAGCTGCAGCCAGAGGTTTGGTTGGAGGAGAGGCAGAGCTCACAGCTGTCGTGTTGCAGGCAGGCTGAGTCAGGCAAACAGAGAGAGACAAGAGAATTGAGATTTGTGGCGATGGAGGCTAATATGTTGAAAACTATCCCTTTTGATGACATATGGAGCAGGACCGCTTACTAGGCAGCGCAGTGAACTCAACAGCAGAGTTGCTGGTGATCTTTGTAGTATTGATCTCAACCCGATGGTACTCAAAAATCGTCCGTTGTTGGGCATCTGTATCTGAGATATCACATGATTATAGCGTGTCTGAATATTTCCACAGAGGAAGAGTGATCATGTCTTTGGATGACGGAGCTATTAGAGGTATGAACAATATTATCGCTGACCTGGTGATTGAGTAGCAGACGACGCGACCATGAAGGCATCAGACAAACCTGCCTTCACCGGATGCTGAGCTGAACCGATCACCTCCACTGACAGAGGAATCTGCACAGGCACGGAAAAACAGACAATTATGAGAGAGAAAACTTTGCGAACAGGTTTTTGAATGACACTATAGGCGCAGAGTGGAGGCGGGGTCTCACATCCCGGTAGCTGAATGTGATGGTTCCTGTTTTGTAAAGCGCAGCCTGGAAGGTGAACGGCCCCTCTGACTCTTTGCCCTGGAGTCTGACCCGCTCCCACTGTACCACAAACACCTCACCTGGGGGAAGAAAATGTCAAAGAGGAGTCAGACAAACGTTCAGACATTTTGAGAAACAAGGACATGTCCACATGTCAACTGATAGCTTACCATTGTCCAGGTATTGCACAGTGGATTCTTTGGAGTAGCTGGGGTCAAAATTGGCCATTAGTGGGGCGATGTACTGTGTCGCAGTCAGCATGCGGTGAGTCACGTCCCCCATGAAAATAAACCCTGAAAATGGCCAGATGGAAGAATATGTAAGACTTGAGTAAGACTTGTTTACCTCAAGTAACAATTTCACAACATTGTGAATATGTGCAGAAAAGGTCAAGGAAAATCTGCCTGAAAATAAATGTACCTCCTGTTGCTATGGTAATCTGCCTCAGGTAATGTCCATAGAATGGGAAGTCAAACGACAGAGCGACCCTCTGGAAAGGGATGGAGAGAAAGAGAGAGAGAGGAAGAGAGATGGAGAGAGAGATTTCAATATATTTAGATTTATATATGCAGAGAATTAAGCTTAATTAATGCAGTGATATTTATTGTTATTACAGTTATTATCTGATATGGACTTTCTATTCGTAATAGGCATAATTCCGTCTCCCACAGTGTTAAGCGTCCTAATGGTCAGCATCGGTTCTTGTCAGTTCAGACAGAGGAAGAGGCAGAGCAGTGTGTTATACAGTGGAACGGGCTAAAGAGGCGACAAAGAGGCCAAAAATCGGTGGGATAGGCTATTGTTGGACTTTGTGTCATAGACTTTGATGGAATTTAACGGACAAATGAACACCGGTGTTGCTCACTTTCCGCCAGCGTGCTCCTGGTCTGCACCTTCTGTATTCATCATCACTTCTCTCAGTTTAAGACATCAATCCAAAAGGCCACTTTCTTTATGCAACTGCTTCACTGGTTTAGTAACAATATTCCCTTCCCTATACTACATGACAATTCAGTTCTTATTTTTGAATATAAATGAGGGGGCACCCGGATTTGAACCAGGGACCTCTTGATCTGCAGTCAAATGCTCTACCACTGAGCTATACCCCCACCTGCTATGCCTTTCACAGGTCTTACCTTTGAACACATTATTTATTATGTAAAAGGATGTGTACACATTACTATGTACACTTACAGGCTCTGGCTCAACCTTTCTCCTATATTTGCGTATCACCTCTGAGAGTGTGTGTGTTTGTGTAAGTGTGTCTGTGAAGGGCATTTTTCCCAACACGCAGTCTGATGTGACTACTTTGCACTGTTCTAATTTAAGCGCATATGTTACCTGGCTTGTAAGTTAGAGAAAATAGTTTGAGTGGGCGCATGTCAATGGGGTCACTGCATGTGCTCCTCCTAACACAGATATTTTGTTGAATAGACCACAACACTTCCAGGAGGTTCAACAGTAAATACTGGCATCCCAAATGTTGCTACCTTTATAACCTGATCTGAACAAAAATCAATAATCCCCACCTCTCCAACTGAGTAACCTGGTACTGGATGTTGCCACAAATCCACAATATTCAATTTCCACTATGAGAATTCTGGCTTTTCTCTGTCACTGTTCAGCCTTGGCTGCTTTTTCAGTGTATAAGACTCTTCCTTTCCTATGCCTGATCCACCACATCTTCACACGGCAAAGTGAGTTCTACATATTAGATAGCCTGCCAGGTGTTGGACAACAGTACAAGGTCAAAACTTAGGCAGGTACTGACAATCTCTGGCGGGACTGTAGCTGTTGGCCTATATCTGCTCAGGTTCCCCAGTCCCTTGGCTCCCCAAGCTGTGTTTCAGTGTGAATTCCCTCCTTGTTTGTTCTCCTTAACATAAAATGTACAGACAAAATGATGTACTTCTCTCCTCTGACAAAAATCAATAGCTGTCTGTGCACTCTTAAGTGCTGCTGCCAGACATTTTTAGTACTTGGTAATGGACCTTGGGAAAGATTCATTTTGCTGCCAAACAGAATATCTCTGAATACTGGTGTCTGGCCAAGCTTCACCTATTTGTTTGTGATTTTGTCGAGACACATTCTGACGATGAAGTTATCATTGTCTCCACGCTCCACAGGTCTGTCCACATCGCTCCTGCTTTAAGAGAGCACTTCATCCTCACAGCAGTTTTACCTATGTCAAGACGCAGCATTGCATAACTCTACTGCAGTTGTCCTTCAAATTTCTAATATCTCAGAGTACTTCACACATATTTTAGTTCCATCCAGTTGGTTGAGCACATGCTGCATTTCTGTATAAAGTTAGGGGGCACCCAGATTTGAACTAGGGACCTCTTGATCTGCAGTCAAATGCTCTACCACTGAGCTATACCCCCAGCACATATATTCCCAAGGTGTTATTGTTGTGCTGGTAAATAGCCAGAAAAATGATTAATGAAAGCAAGTTTAGAATAAATTCACAGAGAGAGGGAGAGAGAGAGAGAGAGAGAGAGAGAGAGAGACAGAGAGAGAGAGAGAGAGAGAGAGAGAGAGAGAGAGTGTGTATTTGTATGTCTCTCACCGCAGCCTGTCTGTGTGTATTGGACAGAATGCCATGCACTCTGACTTGGCCATGCTGGAGGTCGCTCATGTCTACCCACAATTCATGTGTGCGTTGGTCCTCAGGGCCGAAACTGCGCCATGTGTAATACCTGCCAGAATCCTCCTTACACACACCGAAATACAGAGGAAGGGAAAAGACAGATGTCGACAGAGTAGATTAGAGATTGTAATACTGCGGTTGCGTTCAGAGAGTGTGTCACACATGAGGTAAAATCACATGTCATCATGCCTTTCCGCAAATGAGTCTAAAAGAGTAAAATTCACTTTCCAAAAGAGGGCAGTGCTCAGCTCCAACTAAAACAAACCCAACAGTGTCAAAGAGAGAAAAAAAACATAAATGCCACAAACCATTAGAGTCATGCAGAGCCTCTGGTGCCACACTCACCACTAAGCGTGTCATGTTGTCTGGCAGGGTGTCGATGGTCAGTCCTCCACCCGGCGCCGCCCTGCTCATCCTGCCGCGGCCTGCAGACGACCTCTGGGCCCTGTGGGCACGGCTGCCAGCGCTGGATGACTCCTCATAATGCTGCGAGTCCACACTGTACCAATCGCCTGTCCAGAATACAATTATAACATCAGATCAGGTTAATATGTTTTGCATCTAAAAACGTAAGACGTGTCATGCGCTACATAGTTTTAACAGAAATTGTGGCATATGATGCAGTACGAACATCTGCCTGCTGTGAGCAATGATGCATTTCAACTTCTGACCCATGGGTTCCTGCACTCCCACACTCTTTTGAACAAGAACAGCAAGCATGCTGAAGTTATTTTTTATCCTGACAGCAGCAATGACTGCAGACTAATGCAGATAAACCTTTCCAAGGGTGGAACTAATTACATTTACGCATGTTCTGTGACTGAGTAGCTTTTGTTTTTACTTAAAATCAATAATTTTACTTCTACTTTAAGTACATTTTTGCTTAAATCATATCCATAACAGATTTTGTGGCTCTCCATAAGCATTTGGAAACTGGACCAAATTGGCCAATTGTGGAGCCATTCACAGTCAGAAGAGTAATCTGGCTTTAGTCAAAATTTTCAAATTAAAAAAATAAAGTTTGAACTATGCCCTCTCATTCTTTTGGAGTTGCACAGAAAAGATCACATGTAACAACGTTCTCTTTTTGAAAAAGCAACTTGGTAACTTTTGCTCTGAGTACATTTTAAATTAGCTACTTTACTTTTAGATTTTAACACCTGTACTTTCACTTCTACTTATGTAAAATATCAGCAAAGCAATGATACTTCTAGTTGAGTAGGACATTGTAGTACTCTTTCCAGTGAACATTTCAAATGGTAATTTTTATGCAGACGTTATGAATTATGCTTACAGTTGTGGCTCAATACTCTGTCAGCCACATGTGAAACTACAAGCTGCTTTTGAAATTGTCAGTCTTAGTGAAGCCAGTTGAAGCTGGAGTTGAATGTAGATAAAAGCTGTGTAAATGACTGTTGGTGATGCTTGGAAGAAACTGTCAATTCATACAAACATTGTAACCGCACATGGTAAGCAATGTGAGGTAGGTAGGTTTTGTTGTAAAGATTTGGGTGTTTTAATTGATGACTGTCTTTCTTTCAAGCCAATATTGGAGACCACACACTGAAAGGGTTACTGTATAGTTGATGGTAGGATTTAATTTTAGCAACAATTTTTGATTTTTCTTTTGAGTGTGGAAAATGACTGTCTGCTACTTTTACACCTGGACTTATACATGGACTTAGGCATCTCTGCCATGTGGCCTCAGTCACTGGTATAGCAGTATGCAAGGCTAATAAGATTCCCTGCTATTTATGTATTTATATTACTTAAAAAATGTGAAGTATAGACTGAGCTCTGAAGAGTCATTTCTGCTGACTGTAGCTAAAGCACAGACATACTGTAGATGGCTAAGAAAGCTTTCATGAATACTTCACCTCTGCGTGGGACAGTCTGCAGAAAGGTTGCAAATTTAAGGAACTGGTTATTCTTAGTGAGATTAAAGCAGTTGATAGGCCAATGGAAGATGAATCTATTCAAACTTTAATGTTTTAGGACGTTTTAGGTTTTATGTGCCACTGTTTCGTCTCTCTTCTTTCTGTTTCTCTCTCTCTTAGTCTTTTTCTGACATTGCCCATTATGAAACGTTTCCTTTGCTGTTTTAAACATACTAAATATGCTGCTACTGCCTATATTTGTAGCACTTTTCTTAACAGTGTTCTGTATAGTAAAATAATAAAAACACATGTAAAAGAACAAACTATTGTTTGAAGATTGACTAAATTCATGCCTAACCCTAACCCTAATAATTTGTTAAAGCTGATTCAGGAAAATTCAGAAATACATTTGGATACCAAGAAAGAAATTAGCCCCAGTATTATAGTGTAATGACAACAAAAACAGTTTAAAAACAAGTTTACAAAACTGAGACTTCAGCTGTGTTTAAATAGAGGACACTGTGTTTGCCAAACTGTGTTTGCCAATCATATTTCCTCTATTTCCATAGGCAGGTTGTTACAAAATTGATGGGTGCTTGTCACAAATGGTTGATCAAAAGATTTATAATGTGAAACACATGTGTAATATAAGCTTGGCCCAAGCTAAGGTTAAAGTGTAAGGTTAGCAATAAAATCGTAAAAACTCAGCTCTAAATTCAAGTGGAAAGCAACGTAAGGTAGCTAAAACTGGAGTTACCTAATCCCTCAACTTAGTTCTAGTACTTAAAAGCCATTCAGAGGTAGTTGCACATGAGACAGTTGAGACAAAAATACAAAGAATACAATATATCAATAGCCTGGTGTCCAGCCCCTATGAATCTTTAGCACTCTTCGAATTTGCATGGCGATTCATAAGGTTCAAAACGTGCTAAAGACTGTGATTCACGGGGGCTGGACACCAGGCTAATATATCAACACATGATGACACAAAGGCATGAACAACTTCTGCCAACTAATTTCTGGCAGCCTGTTCAATATTAGTTTCCAGGTTGCCAAGGTATCATTATAATACATTTTAAAGGTGCATTAGTTAGGCCAAATACAACAACCTCTGGGCTATCTTCATTCAGTTGAAAAATCTTCTGAAATATATAAACCAGGAGGGTTTATGGGAGGGAGTCAATGACTTTTTGAATGGTGCATGTAAGTTGAATTCTTTGTTTACAATTACAATTACACATTTGGCAGACGCTTTTATCCAAAGCGACTTACACATGAGATTTGCATACAACACAAGCAAGTTTTGTTTTATCGTTTTGCACCATAAATAAAAAGAAATATCTCAGGATGTTTTAAAACTTTTTTATTGATAAAGGTATGATCTTGTCATAGATTATCAAGGATTATATTAATGATCAAAACAGATGTAGAAATTAATCACAAACGCAGCAAGGCATTCAGACAAAGGTCTGAATGCCTTGCAAAGGCATTCATGACATGCTGTCATGTTAGCTGAGGAACATGAGCCCAAAAAAATTGGTGTTGCTGCTTTTTTTTTAGAAATATTACAATCATTGGTGTTGCAGTATTTTGGGGGGATTTTACTGTGATTGGTGTTGGAGCTGGTTTTAGAATATTACTGACTGGTATTTCAATTGTTTTTAGAAGTATTACGGTGATTGGCGTTGCGGCTTTTTAGATACATTACGGGGTGAGTTGATTACGTCACCAGCCTATATAAAGCCCAGAGTCGCAGGTCATTGGACTCGCGGGGTGTCTCTTCTAACCCTAAATGAGGGCGGCCTCCTGTACTCTCAACGTTTGCTGTTTTTTCTCTCTGGCTTTCAGTGAACTACAGGAGGTTTTTGAAATGGCGGAGGGCCTGCTTCGAACAAAAAAGCTCAGAGAATCACTCCGTGAGGCTCAACTTCCTGGACAGAAACAACGTGAACCTCATGCCGTGGTCAGCTTGGCTGCCGCGAAGAGTTCGCCTCTGCTGCTCCGGTGTTTTCTGCCGGGACTGTGTCGTGTTGAGCAGATTAAACTGAGCAGGGTGAACTCCACCGGGTCTTCTCTTAGTCCGGCTAGACTGCCCACGCTCAAACACCTCTAAATTATCCATGTAACGTCGTCTTTATTCGCTTTTGTTTTGTGCATTTAAAGTGTGTGATTGTTTGCTATTTCATGCTAACGCTAACTCTAATGTTGCCCCCAGCCCGCCCACCTCCACTGCTGCAAAGCCTGCTGTTGTATTGTAGGTCTACGTCCGTGATTTACAGTAGGCTTTTCTCCTCTGGCCCACATGGAAATGACTGCTTCACAACAACAACGTTAGTGTAACTAAGATTCGCTTTTACATGGTTAGATTATCAGCTATGATATGAAAATGAATGGAGGCGGAATTGGTCGCCAGGCAATTCGTGGGGTGTTTCGCCCCAGGTGCTGTCGGATATTCTGCGATTACGAGTAGAGCGCACGTGAACGATCCAACAAAGTGGTAAATGCGACAGTGGGAATTTTGGTACGAAAAGGACGAATTTACTGATACCTGTGATGTGACTTTAGGGGGCCAGTAATAAGACGGGTATGCCAGCAAATCTGGAGAGTGATGTATTCAATTGGTTTGACGCTGACTTGTCTTTTTTCACAAATTTATTCTAAATAAATCCACCTGTCAACACGTTACTAGGTCATTTTTTTTTATTTCAGAAGCGTGCGGGACAAGCTGTAAGTTAGAACCCAGGTCAGATACGGGAGTTTAAGAGGGGCACTTGAAAGCAGCAAGAAGTTAAGTTTACTCCCCTCACGTGTGTCTCAATAAGCAGGTGACAGAGGATCAGAGGGGTTGTTTGAAGTAGCCAAGGCACTATATTTCAGCTCCCATCCCACTCCTATACATTTGTAGTGGGTTTTTTGGCTGTCTAAAGAGTAAAATAAGAGGGCGAAAATAGACTTGGTCTGCACCACGCATATTACTTGGGTTGTAAATCAGACAAAGGAATGCTATATATTTTTGGTGTTCACATTTAATTGTGATGAGTGAATACAGCGTTTTCCATAGAGGCTTCATACCGACTGTCCAGAATCAAACACTTTCTGCCAGGCCAGATTGAAGATGTGTGGTAGTTTGAAACTGATAACGTGCAAATGAATACAAAAATCACACTGGTTAATTAAAGATGGGGTGGAGGTAGCTAACTAGTCGAAGTGTTTGCACATTCAGTAACATGTTTTGTGACAAAACTGGTTCTTGAGGTCTGCAAAACCTCACAAGACTGAAATAACGTCCTAGGGGACAAGGGCAGGGCTCACTGGGGTGCCAGAAATTATGGTGTGGCTACGAAAGTGAACTCCCACGCAGCACCGAACCCACATTGTGCACAACAATGTGACACCTAGTTGGTTTCAAAATGGGCAGAGTAGCCCAGGAGACACCAGATGAAGCCATAAGTACTAGGCTGCTGAAAAACAGAAGAAACATTCTGCACTTTGTGAAGTATAAACTGACAACAGAGACCCTCCTTGCATGCAGACGTTCTTATACCTCCCAGCTGAAGCAAATCCCTCTTCTACTTTTACTATCCAGTCCTAATGAGAAAACTGACTCACTAGAACTTAATCCTTTCTCACTGCATTTTTGCAGATGTTCATTGTCTAGTAGGACGTGGCTCAAATATGCAGCCTCAACTCGGTTTAGAGCTTTTCCTTGAACAGAAAAGCTGGATTAAAAACAGAAAGAGCACAAATCATCAAGAAAAACAATTCTCTGCATGTGCAATTTGGCGCATTTAAATTTGCCACATTTCAATGAGCATCTAAATAGGTTCTCGTGGGTGCTGTTATGCCAGTGGAGTGTTAGTTGATGCCTGCATGGCTCTCCTGAGTGTGGGAGGGGAACACAAGTGTGCCAAACCCACAGAGTTCAGGCTGTGTGCGACACTGGCAAGGCTGGAAGTAACTAATTACATTTACTCTCATTACTGTAATTGAGTAGCTTTTTTGTGTACTTGTACTTTTTTGAGTATTTTTTAAAGTCAGTCAAATAACATCCATTACCGGGTACAGATTTTGTGGCTCTCCATATAAGCAACAGAAACTGGAACATCATAAATTGGCAAATTGTGGAGCCCTTTGCAGTGAACGGTCAGTTCACTTTGTGCACTTTATTTTGTAACTTCCATTTTTTCCCAATTAAAAGAATCAAGTTTGAACCCTGCTCTCTTTTTGAATTGCATAAATAAGATCACATCTAACAACATTCTCTTTTCTAAAAAGTAACTAACTTTTACTTTTCCTGAATTTCCCCAAGGGGATCAATATAGTGCTATCTTATCTTACTCTGGGTACATTTTAAATTAGCTAAAGGGATTTTTTTACACCAGTGCCTTTACTTCTATTTAAGTAAAATATCAGCAAACTAATAATACTAATACTTATACTGGAGTAGGACATTGTAGTACTCTTTCCACCACTTGACGTTGGTTGGTCGATGAGGCCTGCTTTAGACATTTCAGTGCATTAAACAATACCATGATACTGATGTCTTTCACAGCCATCAAAACTGCACATGTCATTTAACCAGCGCCTGAAGTGACAATCAGAGTGCACTGACCTCATACAAATTATATTTGTTCATGAGTATTTCCCTCCGCCCTTCGGTTCACTTAAGTCCTGCGTCAATGCGTTCGTGACAGTTAATACGTTAAACCTAGACGTATGATTGTTGAACTCCGAATCCGCCCTGTTGTGGCATGAGGTAAGAGCACAAATGATGTGTGCAGGGCTGCTGAGGTCAGATAAACATATCATGGTTTATGTAAAAGTGGGGAGGGGTGCAGAGTGAATATAAGTTATGGCTTATCATGTCTGCTCAGGTCATTGGTCTCCAGGCCAGCAGTATTAAAATCATTGGCACAGCACCAAAACAAGGAGAGAGGAGTCAGATTGTAGGTTTTCTGCTAGAAGATCGACAGAAACTCCTCCTCTCCTCTCTGAAACCATTAAACTAGAGGTCAGAATGGGAGGAAGGTGGGGGTGGAACGGCCTGGTCAGGGCATCTATTGTTTTCTTTGCCAGTTTTGGTTCAACAAGCCAAAACTGTAATTTTCCCAGTCTCTCAACCATATTCTGTAAGATAGAGACCTCAAATGGACCAGGAAAGCACACGGTTTTAACATGGTTTTTGAGTTAAATTCATCTGACAACGTCTACTCCAAGGTCTGGGTATCTTAACAAATTTCTTGGAACTTAATACCAGTTCCAATTCAAAAAAAATATGAAAAATGTAATACAAAAAAAACAAAGCAAAACAGAAACCAGTTCTAAAACAATGCATTTTTTGGATACCTGTATTTGTTAAATGAAAGCAGATTTCATAATTTTTTCTGCACAACGATTAGATTTGTTTTTCCACAGTACAAGTACAAATACACAGAAACATAAATAAAAGTTGTGTTCTCATTGTAAGAACCCAATATTTTAGATGCCTTTAAATACCTTTTGACCTTAAATCAGTAGTGATACAAAACCTGGCTTTGCAGCTGTAAGTACTGTATGCAGTATTCTTAGAAACAACATAATGGTGACACCTAATGCATCCCATAATTAATCGTGGCTGCTTTACAATGGGGATTTGATGTTTGAGTTTTCTAGTTTTGATGGCCTATAAAATATGTAGGCTATGTCAGATAAAACTTCCAACATTTTGTATATTGTCCATGCCGAGCACATTGATTTAAACACTACTTCTCCAATCTGTTTTTACATTCTTGTGTATATCATAAAATAAAAATGCAAAAGAAATCCATAAAATAATGCAAAAGGAGAAAGGATTGCAACAGAGGGGTGAATCAAAAGGCAGATGAGCCTGGGTTTGTTTTTTTGTTTGCCTGCTCCTCTTTAGGACAAGAACAGGGTGGTGCCTCAATTAGAAGATAATGGCTAATAATAGATAATTGCCTCTATCTCTGTTCAGTTGTGAGCACAACAGCCAACTCTCTTATTGTGAATCCAAATCTACCTCATTGTCCCACATTAGAAATGGTGTTGGTGAGTCAGATGTAAAAAGTGAGAAAAATGTGACTGGTCAAGAACATAGAGACGACCATATGAGGTCTGCACTGAATTTAGTGCAGGCCCCGTCTGTTTCTGGGTGTAAAGGTATGAACAACTGGATGTCGGGTATTTTGAAAAGTAAATTCAAAATGTAAGACACCCGGTAAGACAAAACAGAAAGCAACAAAAGAGCAGACAGTTTTGTAGCGTAAAACTGACTTCTGTCCAGTTGCTCAAGCAAGCGGCACCAAACCACGACATTTCCATGCCTTTTTCTGTGAGCGGTCAGCGCAGAGCGGGGGTGACAGGGCACACCCTTTCCTGTGGAGAGGCTGCAGGAGCTGGCATGGACTCCTGACCGTCACCCACAATAAACATGCATGGTTTGTTTCAAGGCGTCCGGTCGAATCACAGATGTGCGACACCTCACTTTCATTCATTTAAATAAGTGGAAGTGAAGTGGAAATACACTTTTGTGTTGCAGATTCACAACGGTTTATATTTGACACTAGCCCCATTTCAGTCCACTCTCCCATATTATTCAATCTGCCTATCTGCTATAAAATATTAAGAGGTTGTGTTATGTCTCTCCTTTTTATAATGTGTATTTTGGCCAGTAAAGGAGTTACTGATGTAAGACAGTGACAGTTATGATGGGATTAGTACTTCGAGACGAGTTTCTTTAATAAAATCCATAACACCTGAGAATCTTTAAAATGACAAATCCAATAACATTAACCTCCTTCAGAGAGTGGCACAGGGTCAGTGACATTTTAAAGTAAAACACGATGAAATCAAGAGATATTTCATTCATCGTGGTCGAGGCTTGTTATGAAAACAGGGGTGCAGTGATTACCTCACTTTTTTCTGTTATGATGAAATCCAACCCCCGCATGTGTGAGATAAAGAGATTGTTTCTACTTTTCACTGTCCGATAAGAGAGATAAGTGAAGGAGTCACAACCCAGAAAGCCACAACCACTCCTGTACAAATGCTGTTCCAAGTTCCAACAAAATTAGTCATTTTCTGAAGAATAAGTTGTTTAGATCTTAGCAGAGCTGTTGAGTTCAGTTTACGTTCTTGCCACTTCATTTTTCCTAAAACATTTCTATGGCTGTCTATGGCTGTCAGAAATCCATAAAATTGCACACAACTTCCACTGTGATCCACTGTGACAATAACATCCGACGTAAGCTCCAATCTCACAGAACAACATTTCTCACTCTTCTTTTCTATTCCTTCCAATTCACGCTTAGCCCCAGAATGGCCTGGACCAGCTTCAAGCTATTTGTTAAGCAAAGTTCTCAGCGGGACAGGGGACAAGAAGCCAACGCTGAGGTCATCACCCGGTGCACAATTCATTTTCATCCCAGGGTTCTGTGTTTTTCTAATCTGGTTTCGATGCTGTAGATGGCTCTCTGAGGGCCGTAGTTCTTTTTTTAACCGAACAGTATATAATGGAGAGTGACAAGATAGATAAGAGAGTGAATACAGCTATGGAGAGGAGTATATGGAGGGTCAGTACCCACAGTTGAACCCACTATGTTGCAAGCGCATATCTGAGCACCTCCTGCACAGCACTAGGAATAATGAATCATTCGACTCTTTTTTTTTTTCAAGCTGTTTTGAAAGTGTTGCTAGGTTTTATCAAGGAAATAAGTACAGTACATGTATTTCCTGTCCTGTAGAATCATGCCAGCAAAAAAGGAGTTCATCGGGTCAATGGATGCTGATATGCAATGTAGGGAAAAGCAGTAATGATGAAGTTTCGGCTTAAATGTATCTCCGTTATCACCGACAGCGCCTTGTAAAGAGGTGGTGCAACTGATAAAGAGGAGTGGGGCCGGTGATGGAATTTATGGGAAGACAAGACCAATTGAGTTCTTCAGTTCTTCTTTTACTTATTTATTTAACCTTTATTTTGCCAGGCAGATCACTTAAGAACAATTTTTTAGGTATAATATATAGGTAATATATTCAAAGCACACATTCAGCATCCCTCCACTCCCAATTCAGGCACATAGGGCACACTTGCATCAACATGCATAAACATTATAATAAAGTCCCGCTCTTTCAAAAGTGACAAATCCTAATCCCATGTCCTCTCTCTGGCAATGCAGTTGACAAAGCCTCCCAGGATTGTTCCAGACTCTAGACTAGCAGGGAGGCAAGAAGAAAAAAACAAAATCTAATTTTAAACCTGAGCTAGGCTGTTTGCGGGTTGTAGTTTAGACTCGGTCGCATGCTTGTGGAATAGGGTATTTTTATGGTACACTTCATTGTAAACTAGGTCACTCACTTTTCTGCATAAAACAAAAAGGGCATGGCATGCCCATTTGCCGCTCCATAAAGATTCCTGCTGAACCTCTGTGGTTTACAGTGAGTTAGAATAGCAGCAGTAGCACGCACGGCATCCAAGGGCCAATAAATTAATATGAACATTAATTATTTGGTCAACTTCAGGACAAATGGGCAACCGGCTGCAGTAACCAATCAAACCAAAGTGTGCAAAGTTTCATTGCTGGGACAAAAATAAAAATGGACAAAAAAAAATAGTAGAGCGGATACAAGAGAGGTTGGTCATACCTTTGTAGGCCGAAGCAGCTGTGTGACCTTAAGAGAGTTGAGAGCGGTTCCCATGTGTGGAGGAGGCAGTGCAGGTGAGGTTGGGGAGATTAAAGCAATGCTGAAAGACATGATGATGAACAGGGAAGAGTGGTCAAGCAGAAGGGAAGCTCACCTGTTTGCTGTCGAGCCCAAACTCTTCCCAACTCCGTTTGGGAGAGACAGAGGAATAGCATCACCAAACTGAAACACATGTTCAGCAGCGAAAAAAAAAAAACCCAAAAAAAACCACAGCTCTTTGTCTCTTCTCTCTTCTCTTTCCAAAACAGTTTTCTCCGAGTCCCACTTTCACACTGCTCTTCGCTCTCTTCCTCCCTCAAAATCTCACTCTCTCTCTCTCTCTACACACACCCTGTTCCTGTCTACACCCTTTCTCTCCTCCTCAGCGCTGGTCTTCCGTTGCCATGGTGATTGCAATGACACAAGGATCAACCGATGGGGCTTTGCAGCAGGAGAGGAGAAAGCGTTTCCTCTTCGTGCTTCAAAGGGCCTGGCCGTCCGAGTCATCCTCTTTGTTTCACGAAATCTATAATTTATTCTTCTCTCAAAGCTCTAACCTCCCTCTCCCATTCTGACTGATAACCGCAGAAACAGGAGTTTCACTGGGCAGCAGTATGGCGCCTCCCTCTGTCCAGTGCGTAGACTGAGCTGCATGGACAGTGAGAAATGTTTGACACATTGGAGAGCTGCTCATGATGCCAGTTTGAAAATCAGGGGTAGCTGTGATATTACAAATTCCATGCTAAGTCTGTTTATTACTCCTCGAAACACTGCGTCTGTATTCTAACAGACTTTTGTGGCTTACATGAAACAGAGAAGTGTTTTTTTGTTGCAGTTTAATTTCCAGCTGTTATGTGAAAGCCTTGTTTTTTTATGGTACGCAAACTGATAAAAACAAACTAGCTTTACAAGCGCTGCGGTAGACTCCACCACCTCTCTGAGCCGCTGCTTTCATCTCCTGTCCTGCTTTGAAAGAAAACATGGGATCTTTGGCAAGAAAATAACAGCTAAACCTTTATTAGATTCACAGCTGGAAGGACTATCAGTACCCTATCCCATAATCCAGACTGTAAACACATAACACAGTGTCTACAGCAGCAGCAGGTGTGAAGTTTCATTCAGAATAGTCATAACTGACTTTAAACAAACAAATCACACACACACTGAAATTGCTACTAATTTCACAGCACGTTCTGAACATTCCTATTTCCTGACTAAATAAGATATTACACTGGGTGGACGAAATATTAGGGACACTTACTCTTTTCATGGAGTACACTGATGAAGTGAATCCAGGTAAAAGCTATTATCCCTTACTGATTTCCCTTATTAAATCCATACCAATCACAATGGGGGAGATGTAGATAAAGAGAAGCGAAGAGGTATTAGAGAAGGATTTTTAAACTTTGAGATAATTGAGATGTGGATTGTGCAAAAGGGGCTACAACAGTATCAGGAAGATATTTTGTACATTCAGTGTAAATTATTCTCATATACCGACCTCTACTAGTCTACAAGCTGAATGACAACATTAAGAAGGAGAATCTGAGTTGCTCAATACAGATGCACAACTTTATGTCCATCAACTTGCATTATGGTTTGTGTATTTATCTTTAGAAAATGTATTAGTTCAGTAACAGCACCTTCATTCATTTCTACAGACTGGATTATTTTAGGTAATGTTTTTGTATTTCTCTTATATTTTTTTTATAACATCTGATACCCGCACTCTGATTGGTGCATGTGATCTGTCGGTTGCCATGTCAACCAGAGGACGTCTAGTTCTTGGAGCTCTGTAATGTGCCTATGAAGTGTACTAAAACTGCTTAAAGCGAATTCAGTGCCTGTTCTCACCCTCACAAACCCTTACATTACGCCACGGGCAATCTGTGCTGCCATGGCAACTTAAAATAATTTCCTGTCGAAGATGCATTTCATATACTGTAAGCTCTGTGTTTAGACATGACAGAGAGCAGAGCACAGGGGGTCTGATCCAGCAGGACTGGCTGAAGCTCAGCGGGACAATTCAATGATCTGGAAAGGGTACTGTTATGCAATTTGGCTGAAGTCGTTGCCCATTCATTACTCTGATGAAGACCACTCCATGAATATGTTCTTATAGGGGGTATAGCTCAGTGGTAGAGCATTTGACTGCAGATCAAGAGGTCCCCAGTTCAAATCTGGGTGCCCCCTACTTTTCTGAAAGGTATTGATCGGTCAGACATGTGATCAGCTCCACAGCTACTATAAATGATCATCAGATGTTGAAAATGCTATGAGGTTCCTTTTGAAGGTACACAGCGATTCATGCACACATGGAGAAACTCCTTGTCATAACACACTCTACCTCCAATTCTTGGAAAGGTTATAAAGCCAAAGGCCAAAAACCTTAATGAGAAGATCCAGAAGGAGCATCAGTTCAGTTGGTAACTTGATTGGCCTGCATGAGAAGAGCAGGAATGACTCTTATTGGCCTATAATATTTTGTTACTGTTTATCCTGCTCTCAAGCATCTTAGCATATATTCACACTTTCCTGTATTCTCTTCAAAATACTGTAAGTCATACTGCTCCAACATAGCTATAGAATAGTAAATATTGAATGTTGAATGAATATTGAATGTAGCCTAGAGTGATATGGACTATGTTTTGCACTGAATGTGAAGTGCTGCAAGTTGTCAAAAAGTCACCTAGTTTGTTAGATAATACATGATGTACATTGCTAATATTTGCTTTGCTTGGCAACGCTTTGTTTTTTTTATTACATTTCCAAGTTATTTCCTTGAAAGGAGTTAAGTAACTGTTAATTTTTTAGGACGTTTTCTGGAAAGAACCATGACATCATGTACTAATAGGGAAATAGAGGAAGACTTCCATGGAGGAGTTTCCAAGAAAGAACCATGAAATTATGTAATTGTTATATAGTTGTATAGCAACTTACCTGATAGCTTGTCATCCCACCACTCTGTGTGATAAAAAAAACAACAACAAAAAAAACATTGATTAGCCCAGTGTCTTATAAGGTGAAATAAGGTGTGACCCAACCTGTCAAACAGGATTCACTAAATACTACTTGTGTATTACACTGTAGGTTCACTGAGAAGAAGCACTTCAGAAAGTAGAAGTTTAGATAGTAAAATAGGAAAATCAAGTGACCCCCATTTACACAATTAAATCTAAATAAAGCTTTCCCTAAAAAGGGAAAACAAAACGTACCCCTCCACTCCCGTTTCCAGGTGTAGGTACATCTAAATATTTACAAAAGTCAATGATAATTTATTTCACATTCATGCATTTCTTGGCATTTTGTCTTAAGCAGCTTTAATTAGCATGAATCTGATCATTTAACAGCAAAGTAACATGCAGATACAGATACAAAGACACATTTCTATTCATGCACTGAATTGGAAACTTTAGGCTATGTTACTGTGTCCAATGTCTGATTGATTAGTCCAAATGATTTTTTAACTACTTCTTATGAAGTGTTAACCCAGCTATGTTAAATTCAGACATTTCATTGTATTCATACATTGTCACATCAAAGGGTTTATGCTGTCATTAGTTCTTTATGTCTCATTTGGTTTAATAAATGGCTGTTTATAAGTTCATATAAAACACATAGTTCTGGTCTTCAATTCTGATTGGCTGAAGCCGAAGACAAAAATAATTTATTGTGGTTTGTTCTTGGTTTATTTCCCTTTGTCTTAATTCAGAGCACTCACTTTGTTCTGCACATCACTGTCCACAACAGAAAGAGTAATGTGGCTTTTGAAATCGTTTGAAAAGTTTGGCCTGGAAACATCGGCCTGGACGCCTTTCTTGCTGTGACACCCCCTCTCTCCCACCTTTACTGTCTCTTTTCACTGTGAACCTGTCTAATAAAGCAGAAATGCCATAAAAACAATCTTTAACAGGGCACTAACCTGAAAATAGCCAGCTAGGGGGGTCCATGGGGCATGACGCTCCCCTGGGGAAAAATGTGAAAATATGCTTGTATAAACTCACTTCTGTTGAGTTTTGTGCAGTGGCATAAACATCACCTTTCAAGGAAGAAAATGCAATAGCCTATACCAGCATTTCTGACCTCTCACTGAGATTAATATGTAATCCAATCCACCCAGACAGATATGAAATAATATGCAATATGAAATTTAACTTTGAAATATCAAATAGTTCCCTACCAAAATAGTTCCTTTGTTTAGTAAGATAGTTTCCATTTCCATAAAGATTTCCAATTCCATAAACTAAAGCACTCAACCAGTATTAACATTAGCTAGTGTTGGTATTCACTGTCTGAAACTTTCATCCGCAAGTTACACTCATCAATAAGAGTCAATGCTCAACTCTTTTTCAGATGAAACTGCACTAGACTGCTTGAAGTGAAGAGACATTTTGAGATTAACTTTATTGTTAGTACCGTTTTTACACAAAAATAGACAAGTGAAACAGATGTCTCTCTGGGTTTAACCTTGTGTTTACAGACTAGACCTAATAGTTGCTTCTAAATGCAGTTTGGCAAGTCTCAGATTTGGCAGAGTTTTATTTATTTTTATTTTTTTCTCGTCTGAAGCAGCTACACAGTTTCTCTGCACAGACTGGATAAGAAAAGGAGGCAAGAGTCTTATGCCTTTATGGAGAGGATGAAAACAAGAGATGTAAGTCATGTGTGCCTGGGTGGAAATACTTTGGTCTAAATGCTCTTCAGACTGTTTGTAAGCCCCTTTTAGCTTGTGATCAGTGTATAATGCCCGTATAAAAACTAGATATTGGTGTTTCAGTCTAAAAGGCCACTGTGTTAGCCTAAATATTTGACATGACTGTTAGGTAAACAGACAGGCTACAGGCTATGTTATCCAATAAAAAATGTACTAAATGTTGTTAACAGAAAAGAAGATAACTTTAACTTACCACTGTGATTAGCATAGTCTACCATCCTTGGTTCCTCTTCCACACCAAATGCCTCTTCAACTAACGTAACGTTAGCTAGCTAAACCGTTGAATTACCGTTGAGTTATTTTCCTAGTTTCCTAGGTCAGAAAAAATAACGGTTGCTTTTTTACAGCGTTTTCGAAAACAAGTAAATAGCCTACCTTTCCCTCTCACTGTCTGTCTCTAGCAAGTGTGAGGAAAGGCTGATGAAGAATGATATAATAATGAATGAAAGTTATAGGTTTTATTTTAATAATGCATTACAATGTGGCCCTAATCCTCTTCCGTAACTAACTTATGTTATATTACGTTTATTCAAAACGTGTGAAGTCCAGTGTCAGTGTTGAATTTATGGGCTTCTGTCTCTCCCTAGTGGTCAAATAACGTTATACACTCTGATAAGTACCGCTACCGTCGACAAAATTAAACGTATTTTTCATAGACTAAAGTGTATAATGACCTGAATATCGTTTAAATGAAATGTACCAGTAGAAACAGTGTTGTAGTTATAATAGCATGATTTCCAGCCCTCTGCGGTATCGTAGGGGGTATAGCTCAGTGGTAGAGCATTTGACTGCAGATCAAGAGGTCTCCGGTTCAAATCCGGATGCCCCCTAATTTTGTTTTCTTTTTTTTTTTCTCTCTCTCTTTTCTCACATGAAATCTCGGTACCTTAACGTCATATACGTAGCAGTAGACCTTATAACAACACAGAAAACATGTTGCTATAGTTGTACCACACTACAGAGAATAAAATGCTGCGAATTCGTGGTACACAATCAAAGAAATTATGTTCTTTAAAAATATGAAAATCTGGACGATTGACCATAAATCTCGGCACAACCTAATTTTTGTCTATACTGACATTACAAGGGGAAAACCACCCTAAAACACAGTTTATGTACATTATTTCCATCATATGGCATACTCTCTTAACATACCCTGGCAGCAGCATTCCTCATTCAAAATTATATTACATAAGGAAAAGAACACACACCCAATGTATATTTCGCCAACATTTACATTTATTCATAAAAAACTGTACACAATAGAATACTTAGTTATTTTTTATATACAAGTTATTGTACTCCATAGCAGCATGGTGCTGCTTTTCACATTCAGGGAATCGCTGATTTCTGTATAAATACTTAAGGTGCCTCAATATCTAAAAATAAATTATAAAAATAAAACTATAAGCACCGTTTAGTCTAACGAAGCTGTCCTGTGGTTCACTGGCACAAAACATGTTTTTTACACATCAGGTTCAACTGGTTCCTCAGTCATGGTGTGAAGTGTTTGTAGCGGCTTAATAAGGTGCTATACAGTTTGCAGTTATTTATTTGGTACTAAATTCAGTTGGACCACAGGTAGTTAGGGCATAACTAGTTAAGAAATAGTCAATGACAAGAATGATCAGTCAAAAGTCAAAGTGAGATCCTGTTATGATTGTCACGCTTTCTGGCATGAGTTAAATGGAACTGTAGGTCACCGGATTACTAAAAATTTCACTTAGTTACACAATTGTAAAGAATTACACCCTAAATAATGCTGTGTGTTAAAATGTATGTTTTAGTGTTATTGACTGCACATGGTTGCCTAGATGCCTTACATAATTTTTTGTTACTCAAGGCTATGTTGCAACTTGTTTAATTTGAGTAAAAAATAAATGGCATTTTAATAACGATTTCAGTTACTGGTACATGAACTTCACACAGCTGATGAAACCAGGTCTTGTGGTCACTAGTTAACTCACTATAGGACAGTTACCATGGCAACCTAAATGGACTCAGATCCCACAGGTCAGACAGGGTCTCTTACGTAAACATGGTGGACCTATACAGTGGGGTCACTGCAGGACGATGTGGCACATCGTCACACACACACGCACACACAACTGAGGTCAGGGTACAAAAACTTTTCTTGTCCAGCCACAGCAGCAGCTGATAAATCCCAGAATTCACCAGCGACTTTTACAATTTTACCAGCTAACAGGAATTCTTTGGCTGGTACAGTTGAAAAATTCACCACCCAGAGTCGAAATTTACCACCATTTTGCCTCTGGTGGCTGGTGTTCATTTGTCCATCCTGACTGAGGCCGTAACTGTTGACAGATTTCTGTGACGCTCATTCATCCTGAGGCAGACCAGGACCCTGAACAGCCCCTTGCAGACTCTCTTAGAGCTGGGTAAGACATTGAGGGGGGACACGGCCGGCTTGAAGACACATCCGGTGCTCACAGGGACTCGCCCAACACACAATTTTAAGTCCTGGTCCTGATCCAGGTACTGTGGCTTTTGCGATGCCTGAGAGGTTTAGTTTGGACTGAGGGAAAGCGGGTTTCCATGGCCTTATTCCACTTGAGGGGATTTCTAGTTTGCCAGTACCCGCGACTTCATCCAGTCCAGACTGGCAGGTAGACTGTGAAAAGGGAGAGGAATTGGAAAACGAACGAGAAACGCATTTTGAGAATTGAGAAGATGCAGTGTAATGGCAGGTACACAATGTCACCCCCAAACTAGTCAAAATAATGTGGTAATCCCAGCAAAAATATGCTGTTTTTGCTTTTAGCTATCAGGTGTGTCAGTAATTTTTTAGGTGTGCCTCATAAGCATAAAAGACAGACAGAAAGGGAGAGTGTGGTGTGTCAGTGGGACTCACCCCTCTCCCGTCAGGCCGCAGCAGGCCTGGACGTGCCAGGTGTGAGCTGTGATGGAGCTGAGTGTGAGAAACTGGGAGATCTCTCCCACCGTCATGGAGCCCTTCACGTCTTGTTTGTTGGCCAAAACCAGAACGGCTGCATTCTGCAGGTCCTATAAACACATGTAAGAAAGGCTGTGTTACCAACTCTGCTCTCTCAGTATCAGTATGTTCATGTAGCTGAAACATTTCTAACAGAAACCCTCAGACTGTGCTCACATCGTCTTTCGAGAAAAAAGAACAGCAACCTCAGCGGAAAAAAAAGCAACAGAAAAAATGTCAACATGCTGATTCACGTAGACTGTGTTGAAACTTCCCCGTCACGGGTTACTGAGCAGTCTCTACATCTGTGGTGCAGTTAGTCACTCTGAAAGCGTGAGCAGAACTCAGGCGTCAACACGTAAATGTCAGCTATGTTCACTCTCAGCGAATAACAAAAGGTTTTACATCAGGCCAGGGAAAAAAAATAAATGTATCCACTGGCCACAACAGCAGGCGGATTCTGTTTTTATTCACCAGCTGCTTTTACTTTCCTATTCTGGTTTAGGCCTACATCATAAAACCAGTTCTCCCATAATCTGTTCCTACTGTAAGGGTGATTACGCAGTAAAAAGAGAAAAGAAAGGCTATACCATAATGGTTATAACTCCTGAATTAACACACATTTATGAGAACCACTGCACCATCCTGGGCGTCCTTGCTGTGAATATAGAAGAGAAGGGATTTGTACCTCGTGTGCAAGCATGCGGTGCAGTTCGTCTTTGGTTACTGTGAGCCGTTCCCGGTCTGTGCTGTCCACAACCAGAATGACAATCTGAGAAAACACAAATATCATATCTATTAATCTATCTATTAATATGTTTTTTTCAACCAATTAAAAGATTGCCCTCGATATGTGAACCCATGTTATCAATGACAGTTCTAGGGGAAGCACAAACCGGTTGATAAATGCCACTATACACATATGGATTATACTGTAGGTGGTTATGTAACAGTGCTAAGTAACATGCTTTATCAATACAAACAGCAAGGTATGACATCAACAAGTCAATATGGGTTAATGTGCAAAGCTCAGTCAGCACTGTCCTGGAAGAGAAAGTCTTGGATATGAGCTGGAAAAACAGGCTATGCTCCTTTTTCTCTATCTTTACTCGTCATTGTCATTTTTAATTTAAGTTGATGACGTTTTTCTTGGTTGGAGCCACCAGTTCCCTTTAGCCTCAGTGAAAAATGCTGACAATCCACTTTAAGGAAAACTGATATAAAAATAATAAGCTTTTGTTTCCCCATACTGTGACAAGTGTCTGGTGAAGGAAAACAAAGAAACCAAAACCTAAAAGCGTTGGGAATCCATTTCTGTGGGCTAAACTTCTCCAAGAGCACAAGGAAACTTTGGATAAAAGCGTCCACTATATGGTTATGTTAATTACTTTTTTGTACTTCAGCTGTAATCCTATGTCTTGTGTTCATAATTCTCATGGACAAAGCACATACAGTGAGAGAGAGAGAGAGAGAGAGAGAGAGAGAGAGGAGGCAGCGAAAGAGAGATCAGTACCTCTGTGTTACAGTAGTAAGAGAACCAGGTGGCTCGGAGGCTCTCCTGGCCCCCGATGTCCCACACCAGGAAGCGAGTGTTGCGGACGGAGATCTCCTCCACGTTGCTGCCAATCGTGGGAGATGTGTGGACTGCTTCCTTTGTCAGGCTGGATGTGTACGGACGCGTGGGAAGGTGAGAGAACACAAGGTTGGAATTAGAGACACGATGAGCGACTTGAAGACACCGCAAACTACATTTCAGCTGCGAATCAGAGCTCTAAAATACAGGATTAAAAGAGTATAGATATTAAGTGCTGCTGGCGTCTGAACATGTCATGATCCATGCATCCATTTCAGTGGGATTACTCAACTTTATATGACTGACTATAACAAAATAGCCCAATCAAATACATATCACTTACAGTTGGTAGAGGATGGTTGTCTTCCCAGCATTGTCCAAACCCACAATTACGACTTTGTGCTCTGTAGGAAAGTAAAATATACATGTTACAGTTAACCTGCACACACTAACATTTAACAGTTGGTATGTTACCCTTATGTCATCCAAAACAAAGACTAAAAGAGTTGCACAATTTGTTTAAATTCCAGCATCCCAGGACAAATGGATGCAGATAAGAAAAAGACACATGTGCAGGACTATGGTATACTGAGCAGAACATCTCTTATCTATAGACGAGACATAACATCATTATATAACAAGAAAACCAGCTCAGCAGTGACTTCAGATCACGTTAAGTAAATATCAAAACAACTGTTTTCGCTGAATATTTGGGTAAATTAGACAACTTCAGCCTCTCGTCCAGTAAAGTGAGACAGGCCACCCAACAAGCCAAAAAGTCAGCTAGAATTAGTTATTATTACTGTTTCACCAAAGTAATAAATAAAGAAGAATATAATTGTGGAATCTAAACTACATGAAAGCACTACTGTTATCTTTTTCTGAGGCTATATTCTTCACACATACATACCCATACAGACCTATACCTTATGCCATAACTTATGAACTTATGTTAAATTCACAAATACTCAAATAGAAAACTACCAAGATAAATAGGTTGTGTGAACTGAAGTTGGCTTTACCTTTGTCACCGAACACAGCCATCAGCTTGGTCAGAAGGAGTCCCATGTCTGTAAGTGATGATGAAAATACCAAGATAACAAAGGAATCTGTCTCGTAGAGGTTAACTTGATGTTGCTGTAGTTAGATGGCGCTGCCTTAGAAAGCTCCTGGTGGAGACGACCTGTCTGTTAACTGCTGACTGCCCCACTAAACTCGCTTTCTACAACTAATAACTTGGTGTAGGGGAACGTGAATGGGTGGCGCTTAGAAAAACAGGTACTTTACGGCCGAGTGAGTCATGGAGAGGGCGCAGAGATGCTGCGTTCAGGTGCTGTCGGAAGTATCGCAATCACTACTTGAGCGCACAAAGAATCCAAAGTGGTAAATACGAATGTGAAACTCGCCGTATCATTATAATAGAGATAATAGATTAATCTATTTGGAAGCCATACCTAAAAAAAAAAAAAAGTCACAGGAATAGGCTAATATTCTCAATATTCCTTCTAAGCTTTACCAAATAGAAATATCTTGTCACGTCGTCAGTAGGCTATATGTTCCACTTGCTCACAGAGGGTTTTGGCAAATGATATTATATTAGATAAGATGAGATTGCACTTTATTGAACCCCTGGGGGAATTCCAGGTGCCATAGCAGCGATTAGCGGAACAATGCCAAGGAACTACAGGAACGGTAATAAAAAATAATACAGGAAAGGTAATAGGGAAGATAATATAAAACGATACAGCATAGTGTCTAAAGTGGCGTTGAGCATTGGTCCTGTGCAATAAATATGCAGGGATACTTTTGTGTTTAGTGAAGTGATCCTCTGCTGGGGAAGTGAGAATTTTACCTTTTTACCTATATTTTTGGATGGGGAACATGGAAACTATGCCAATAATTGATGGAAATTATTTTTTATATGTTATTGTTTGGCATTCTGTGTAAATAAGTAATTGGGCTGTATCCTATGTTTCTCTTTTCACTCTGTTTATCTTTTAAAGTTGCCACATTTTGGTTTAATTAAAATATTAATTACATAATGTGTATTTCTTCTCTTCATTCTGCCGCTCCAGCACAAAGTATGTCTGTGCCACCTGATTTCGAAATTAAAACAAGAGTCACCAAACACATATTGCTGTTACAAGGTCCATTGTGTTATTACTTTCGATCAGAAGCACACGAACAAGCGTCGACAAATCCTACTTGAGACTTCGGAGGTCGGAGTTTCGGACGAGCGCGTGAAGGCAGCATGGGAGACCGGCGAGTCTCCTGTCACAGGAGTAAACTGATGACGCAAGCCGCATACATGCCTGATACGTTCACGCACGCAATCCAAATTAGGTAGGGGAAGTGAAATTTCGCTTTCCTTCCTCTCTGGCAGGAACATTGTAGAACAGAAGCTGAAACAGGATTCCCCAGAACTTTCCAAGGAGAAGTCTATCCCCAAGTGGGCTATTTCCCTGCTTAAAGGGGAATACCGCTTAATTCAACAACAGATAACGTGTTATTGCTGTTGTTTAGGGCCGTAGTACAACTTCTGTGAACATGAACAACTTTCTCTTAAAGCCACACACCTCAAACCTGTGATGATAGGCTAATAATGTTCAAATTTTCTCAGTCGCACCAAACACAACGACAGGGAGACTGATTTTGTGGACCTTCAACATGATTGTTTACTTTTTTATATAGGCTATGTCAAATTAACCCCATTCACCCTATAAAGACCCCATAAAGTGTTTTTTTTTTTAAATTGTGAAGTGTTATTTCCTAACCATAAGATTTTCCAAGAAGATGATATATGTACATAATTCAAATTGTTCAAAACAAAAAAAAACAACTTCATATTCATAGGGAGCCAGAGTCAACATCATCCCAGTAGCTAAACAAAGTGGTTGTATGAGTGCTGATTTTTGGTTAAGCCATTAATATTTAACTGTGATAAAGTCACAGGTTTGTCTTTATTGGTTATTTTACAATGTATGTGGTTGTCCAATACCATAAAAGTGACATAAATTCAGTTTCAGTTTTTGTTTTGTCAGTTTGATATAAATCTTGACAGACCAGGCTTTTGGCATCAGCCCTGGACACTGGTACACATTACTCTGATACTAGACTCTGAGCATCAGATGAAAACCATATAGTTACTTAAAACCTTACAGTCTTACTGCTGTGCAGGTTTCCTCTGTTGCAAAGTGTCATTTGAAGCTGAGATAACAACAACACTTCAACAACGTCAACTGTGAGATGTAAACCACATCCTGGACTCACTTGAACCCTCTACATGTGTTGTTTCACCTCATGGTTTCCTCCATGACTCAAGAGACTGTAGGTGTGGTCAGATGTGTTGTGATATGAGAGAAGTGATTGGGGATAAACTTGTTTCTCTAAATGTAAAGGTGAGACATTACTAATCTGATGAGGATCCTGGTAGAATCAAAACCTTTTTTCTGTGAATAAATGGTTAACAGGAAGCTAGCAGTGCAGTTTTTGTTAACTTTTTGGAGATCGGCACTCGTCCAAGCATCTCAGGTTATGCAGGTGTAGCGGTGTTATGTCTTTTTAGGTAGAACATGATGTGAGAGGATGATAAAGTAAAAAATAAAAAAAGGTTTGAGCACACGTTGAAGAAAGGCTTAGTCCATTGTGTTCTATGTTTTCACCTGGATTTTGAATCTTCATGTGGCCTGAGTGAAATAAAAAACAATGTCAATAATAAATACCAGTTTCCCTCTTAGTGTGAAAATGCTTAGATTTAGTATTTTTGGAATCTATGTGTGATAATTAGATGTCTTACCTTATAAAATAAGTGACACAATGGCATTTTCTGATTAAATTTTTAATTAAAATACGAATTTATCCACAGATTAAAAATGAAAGGCAGAAAAAGCAAAATGTAGCTACAATCAGGCACCAATGATACATGTTATTTCATATTTTTAACAATTGCGATAACGCAACAATAACATTATTTACTGATCATTATTTAATATTCATTTATTCAACTGAAGACAGGGGCGGGCCAAAAGTAGCCCGCCAAAGACATTCATGGATTCTCCATTTAGATAACTGAGTAAAGACCAAGGTTGCACCTATCCCCCCGCCCCACTTGATACTCCTCTCACTACCTCACAAGAACTGAAAATAAAAAAAGAAACAAAAAACAAAATGCAAATGTCCACAGGAAAAAACAACACTAATTCAGTCAGAAATCAAGAATAGAAGAAGTGGTATTTAATATTAGACAAGCTAGCTGTTTGGGTGGAAGTCGGGAGTGATTTACCACACAAAACTACTTTTTATATAACCATTAGCCCTGAAAAACAGACGACACAGCTGGTGCAAAGAAAATGAGATGAACGACGTGCTGGAGCGGCAGCATGGGCCACAGTGCAGAGTGGCCAACAGACACGGAGACACACAGATATGGTATGAAAACAAGTGTGACGAGAGTTAAGACATCCCACCGCGGCGATGGTGGACATGGCTTGGCGAGACATTCCGGCACTTGTGATTGGAGTTTTCTTGAAGTAAGGGTGTTCAGGGTGTGAGAGACTAAGGCAGCACGCTTCATTCACACCACGACTAACGACCGATGCTTTTTAACCCGCACCGCGTTTGAACACTGCACCCACAGCACCCACGAACAGCAGGAGACAGAATGGGAGGACGGGGGGGGGGGGGGTCAGACAGTGAGGTACGATGGCCAAACCGGGTCAGGGAAGAGGTGAGTATCTTTGGGGCGTGTTGTTCTGTGTTGTTAAATACATCGAGGTGACTTGAGTAAAACAATGTCAATAAATTTCCCCCGTGTTAAAATTTATGGCAACTTCTCCACCAGCTTTTTAAGGTCTGGGTGATAAGAGAGTGGAGGCGAGAGAGACTCGTACCCTCCGGATCCCGAAAAAGGGAAGAAACCCAGGAATCCAAGAGAGTGAGCAAGATAAAGGTAAGAGAGAGAAAGAGAGAGAGAGAGAGAGAGAGAAAGAAAGAGAAAAACCCTGACACTGTACATGGGGACGGTGACATAAGACCCTGTTTAAGACTGCAGAGGACAGACATGACAGACTACAGCTCTACCAGCCTTCACATTCTACATTTTGAAGGAGAGATTGAGTCGTACGGATCACAATCATAGATTCACAATCATAACAATTACTGTCCTCGTGCTGTCAGTAGGATTCCATGATATTCATGCAGTATTAACATAGGAAAACAACAAAAAAAAGAAAGACCTATAACAGACCAATATCATTTTTCTTCTAAACATAAATAAATTGAATTGCTAGAATAACTCGATGAGGATGGCATCTGGCAGTTGATGTACTTCTTTACATTGTACTGGGATGTAAACAGATTGATTCGTTAGCCTGATTGGCATGGCCCCAAACCCACGCTTCAGTTCCTTTTAAACCCACACCCAGGCCTCCACCCCTCCCTCCCTTCCCTCCCCTCCGCCCCTCAGTCTGTTCAGTAACTTCCTTGCCTCTATGGTGTGACGTGTGTTTAGCGGATGTAGACGTCCCTCCCCCAGTCGTCCTGGTTCTTGTTGCGGCCCATGTTGGCCCCTGTATCCGCGGGGTCCTGGCAGTACCGCTCCCTCAGCTTGGCACGTCCATGTGGCTGCGTCTGGCTCGGCATCGGCGGGTGGTTCAGGTTCTCCTGGTCCGGCTCGGCCCCCTCGTCTTCCCAGGACGCCTGGCGGCCGTGGTGCTGGGCCAGGTGGAGGCGGCTGCCCCCGCCCCCTCGGTAGGGCTCGGGCTCTTCGTACGGGTCGGTCTCAATGTCCATGCAGGAGTCGCCGGCCTCGGTGTAGGCCGAGTCCCGGCTGCCTTGCGTCTCGGAGTCGAAGGTGTCTTGCCGTGACAGGCCCCGCCCGCTGCCGCCCCGTAACTGGCCACGAGAAGAGCGCAGGTACGTCTGCTGCTGCTGCTGAGGCTTCCCTCCCAGGTCCGTGGGATAGTCGTGGAGGCTGCCGCTCCCGCCGCACTCTGTCAGAGGCCCTTCCCGCTTCTGCTCCCCCAGGTACGGCCCCTGCAGCGAGCCGCAGCCATGCCACACAGCAACCATGCAGAGACACAAACGGTAGAGCAAAACCAGGCTGTGAGTGGTTAGTCACCAGGGTTAGGATGAGGCAGGACATACACACTGGGATTAGGTGCAACATTCACTTTGATATCAAACCACCACAATATCACAGACTGTGATGTTCCAGCTGAAAGGCCTTGCACTGAAAGCATTACCATTCATGAGTGACATCACTTTACATGCCACAATGCACACACATATTAACTCAAAAATTAAATGCACACAACATACATACACACACACACTTACACTCTCACTCCACTTCCGTACAAATATATTAAGATTAGAAGTTCTGCTAATTCAATGCTCTAAAATCACTTCACCTAACTGCATTAGGAAGAAACACACCCAAGCAGTTATTCAGCAAGCAGACTAAACTCTATCCTATCTATTAAAGCCAACAGCGCCATCTACTGGCTCATTGACAGCATGACAGAAAAAGTGCAGAATGATCACTACTGTCACCAGTTATTAGTGTAATTAACTCAGCAGCTGTGATAAAATCCACACCACATGATGCTAAGTGTCTAGACTGACTCACAAAGCTGAATATTTCCTTATTTTTAATCAAGAAATGGCAATAGATGCAAATTTGAGGCATCTGTCCTTATGTAGATTATTTCTGTTGCCACCAAAATGAATATCTCAATGACAAATGCTAAAAAGGAAATCAAAATGACATTTAAATATCTAACAATATGGCACTGATCATGATTGACCCTGCTCATAACTGGTAGCCAATAGTAACTTGGAGTAGAGGTACAGATGGTTTAGCATTTTGCCGTTCAAATTCTTATAAAATGTGAATAGATGAAACTGGACAAACTGTTAGTAGCAGCCACTAAACTAAGCCTTTCTGTTTGAAGAGGCGGACATGACTTGCTGCTTTCAGGGGCGGTACCATGGCAACACGGAGGAGGACGGCAAACTGGATTCTGCCTCCCAGAGAATAAAAAGTGCTGGAGAAAGGAGGCCATGGAGCACAAGGGGGCAGGGCGGGGGCAGAGGATACCATTTTCACTCTTGATTACAGTAAAATGGAGGAAGCTCCGGGGGCAGAGGTGCCTTACGGGTTATTCCATAAGTCCAAAGTGATTTGAGCTCTGCTATTCTCACAGTTCTCCCACTGCAGTGGAAGAAGTGCTGGCTTGAAGAAGTGGCTTGCCCATATAAACTCTGAATGGTTTTGTTTGTTTAGTATATGTTGCTTTAAGATACAGACCGTGTCATTTGTAGAGGGGTTGGTTTCTCAAACAGAGCTTTCTGCCCTTTATGTGTGGGTGTTTTATCAAACTGGCTTTTCATGTGTGGGAACTTAGATCTTATTTAGTTCATGCGCGTGTGCCAATGCCTGCATAGGTGTGTGCATGTGTGTGCGTGTGTGTGTTTGTGTATGTGGGTGAATGTGCTCCTGGGATCCGTTTTTGATAGACCCAGTATAAAGTCTCCCCCATATTCTAACCTCCCCACCTGCATGTGTGTTGTGTTTCTATATACAGCATGTCTGAATGAGGGAAACTTGATTTGAACGCTCTTCCTTCAAGGTAAGGGGGAGGGAGAGGGGCAGTGCGTATCTGGAGAGCGGGATTCTGGGTTTGGGTTTGGGTTTGGGTTTGGGTCGGGGTCCAGTTGCCGGACACGTCCCTCCCCCTCCGCTGGCCTTTAGAGAGCGTGCTCCTCCACTTTCGCCTCATTGGCGACAGGCCCGTCCAGGCCGGGCCACAGATCCAGATTTCGGCGCAGGGAGGTGAGCACCTGTACCTGCAGGTTGGAGACGGGCTCTGGGGAGGCGGCCAGGGCGGCGGTGGCCATGGTGCGGTTGAGCAGGGGGTTGGGCGGGTTGCTGCTCGGGGGGTGTGTGGCCTTCCAGTAGGCCTCCAGGTAGTCGGCGAGGTGCTCACAGGCGTCCTCCAGCTGGTTCTCATCCAGTATGATGTCAAACAGCTCCTACACACACACACACAGGGCAGAATGATTGACTTTGCCTGATATCAGACAGAATTGTCAACTCGTTACACTCCATTCCCATCTTCAGTCTGACATTGCGTCCACTCTAACCGATTTCCGTGGGGGAGGGGGATTCGATTTTCCCTAACCAATCACTAGAGACCAACATATCTGCCTGAATCTAACGTCATTTTAAGTCGACACTGATGCGAAAAAAACATCTCCCCTTTGAATAAATGCCTTCAAAGCAGAGTGCTGTTCAGATTTCAAACTAATTGGTACTTTTAATCTATTTAGAACAGCCTCGACAGCAGCGTCTATCTTTGTCTACAGCGGTCGCCATTGTTGTTATTACTCTTCCTTGGTTCCGGCGCCCAGCTTGACAACAGCTTGACAACGGCATTAGTCCCGCCCGTGGCGCTGATTGGCTAATCGTTAGTCCCCCCCAGCACTCATTGGACTGGTCGATTTTTCAACCGAGAGAAACCGCTGTTTCATGTCACGATGCCAGACCAGAAGCAGTCAACTCGGTGGAGTGGGCGGATTCAAAGGTCTGGACCCAGGCAATGAATGACTGTCCGTTCAACAGAAACTCTACGAACTCTGCAAGTGCTTTTATCGCAGACCCGAGGGTCACAAAGGGAAACTCACAGGAGGGCACTGAGCCAACTTGTCTGCTGCCACCATCTGCACATTCAGGTGTTTGGCCTGGGACTTCCCCCTGGACTTGATGAGCCTCTGGAGCACCTGGGGGGAGACAACAACACTGCATGTCTACTGAAACATCTTTACAAATGTGCCGGCCCTGTTACACAGTTGCATGCTGTAGAAATGTGGTGAAATGAAGGAATCCAGAAATGTCCAGTCAGCTGCTGCCATACCTTAGGTGAGGCTATTTTGATGTAGACAATGATGGGGGCCAGGGAGGTCTTGGCCAGCTGGGAGGGGTGGTTGATGGTGTCTGCGTCCAGGGCGACCAGCTGCAGGGTGCGGGCCAGCTCAAAGATACGCTCAATCTCACTCTGCACCTCCGCTGAAGGCCCGGGACAGAGATAAAACACGTAAATACAGCAAGACAGTGAGTGATGCGATTATGTAATTTATTTTTTTGAGTGGAGGAGATTAGCATTTGTCAGTCATACTTCCTTCAGTTTGCCTACACAAGTGCACAGCTGGCATGTTAGTACTTGTGTGTCATGCATGTCGAATTTTATTAAAATAAAACGGTTCCAAGCGTATGAATCAGACCCCATCACAGTTGAAGTTCCATTTATGCAAAGCTAAATGGAGCAGCGTAGCATTCTCATTCTATTGCCACTTCCCAACATTTAGGATTTCCTGATATACTCGTGATGTCTGTTGCTCAATGGAAGGAGGCACTACAGAATGAGATGCCTGTGGCACTTGGAATAACTTAAGGACACAATTTCTCACCATGTAAACAAAAAAAACCAACAACTCCTCATCAAACGGATGAAGTGGAACATTAGTTTTTGTTAGAGCTACTGTACCAGGCATAGCAGTAATTATTCTATTAGGTGAACCACTCAAGTGGACTGCTTGGGCATTTTGTTTTCATTGTTCCTCAACAGCAGCCTATAAGAGCCTGTTATTTAGCATTTAGAGTACGATTCCCCCTTTTATCAGCTTGTTGACGTGTAAGGACAGAGATTAAAAAGCAAGAACCAGAATGCGCCTCGCCTGCCTGGTCAAACTTCAGCGCCTTCAAAATGTGTGCTGCCAACCCAGCAGCAGAGAGAGAGATAACAGAGGCAAGGCAATCTGCAGAGGGACCAGGGCTGCAGGCGTTTTGGCAGCCTCCAGAGGCCTGAAGGGAAGGGAATTAAACCTGGAGGCGAAACAGGGAAACACTCCGCAGAGTGATAAGAAACATGGACTTTAACTGACATAAAGAATACCAAGGAAGGCTTCTATTAACCTCTCCAAAACTTCAACTTTTGCAAATTTGGATTTGCCAGAGGTGTATAAAAACTGTACCAAAGTGAGTTTATGAGGCCAAGGCCCAGCTTCGAGGCAGGCTACTCTTCGGTATGATCGCACACGTACAGTACAGGGAGGGGGATTCTGGGTCAAAGCATGTGGGGTGAGGGCAATGTGGAGAGTATCAGCTTCCCCTGTGTGCTCATCCCCGCTCACAGTTGTGCCCCCAAGCACCCTATCGCATTTCTCTTCAACCACAGACGACAGACACAGAGCAGCTACCAGCCGCCCTGCTGCCCTCCCACGGTCCTGTTCTGGTTTTTCTTTTTCTTTTTTTTGTTAAAGGGCTACAGGCTGTCATACAAAAGTGTGAGGAACAGAGAAACTGACAGGCAAGCAGACAGGCAGACAAATGATGTATGAACAGATGATGAATGTAGCGAGAGAAAGGGGGGAGGGAGGGAGGAGAGGTGCTTCATTGTTTTCCTGTAGGAAGGAGAGCATACGTACCCAGTACGTCTGAATCAAAAGAGAGTGGAGGAAGCGAGGGGGGGGGGGCGAGGAGAGATGGGCGGGTGAAGGGCAGAAAAGACAGGATGAAGAGAGAGAGAAGAGGCCAGATCAGACTTAGACAGTCAGGTAGAGCAGGTACATAAGGGAAAACACTTGACACCTTCAGTCCTGTGGATGAAGTACACAGCCTCCTACATGGTCTGTCCGACTCTATGGCCTTGAACAGGAACGTATGTCAGCTTGTAGGGAATCACAGAATTTACATTTTGTGGCGCAGAAGCCAAAAATCCAAGTAGCCTTTGGATTCCCTTTCATTCAAAAAGGAAACACTAAATACCACCGCTGTTACCATAAGGATCCAAAGCAATTCAAATAACAAAATATTGGTTTATCTGCTTTTCTATCATTTCCAAGGCTTCAGATCCTGAACCATCATGATGACACATTTTACTCTTTCCAGTTCTTTGAGAGTTACTGTCCTTATACAAGAGACTGAGAAACGAAATGCAGGTAACACAAACCACATTGACGTGAAACACAGATAGCGAAAGATAGTCAAATGGACGATAAGCAACAATTGATCTCTCATTGATTGTGTTGCACGGTGCCTCACTGTACTGTACAGTTTCTTTACCATCCAACCAAATAACTAAACATAAAGTCCTGATGGCAGAGTGGCCAGTTTGGCAGTGTGCTGTTGTCTGTTGTGGTTTATGGAGTATTAAAGTATCTGTATGTTGTCTTACCCAGGCTGGAGCGGGTGCTGGAGCGCTCGATGATGGTGTGTTTGCTGGGGTTGTTGAGGACTGAACGTTTGGCCAGGGAGATGTCCGCTGTCACCCGTGTGATGGATATCCTGAAACAATAATGGTGCACTCAGTCCTGTACTGGTCCAGTACTGGGTTGGTATACATGTAGAAGTAGATACCTGTTATAATAGCGTCTAGATGATACGGCTGTGGCCGGTAGCTCGCCTCATACTCACCTGCCCTCAAACTTGTGTTTCAGAAAGTCAAAGAGCGCCTTCTGCATCATGTCCGTCACCTAGAAGGCAGAACATCGGACATTAGACAACTAACAGGCGAAATGAGTCATAAAACAAGTGATTTGACAAAGCCATTTTGCTCATTTGACTTGCAAAACGCCTCACCTCGTAGCCTTTGAGTGAGGGCCCTACTAGAATGATGGGTCTCATGGAAGGAACCACGTCGTAGGGGGGGACATGCTCCATCTGAACCAGGGAGGACAGCACCAAGATTGGGGTGAGGCAAGCTGCTGTGCCGTGTCTGAGCACACACACGCACCCGCTACACACTCACACACACACGCACGAAGCTCACACAGTCTCTGAAATATGATCTACAGTCACAGAAATACACTCATACATAAATCAACATTAACTCAACACAAAAGCCCTCTCTCCCTCGACCCCCCCCCTCCCCTCCTGTTCCTGTGAGCAATCAGAATGATATATGGTGAGTTTCAGACATTGGAGTCCATTTGTTTTATTGACTGCTTATGAATGTTCCCAAGCAGAGATCAATTTCTCACTGAAAGCGCTCGTTTCAATTTCTGAGTCTGCGGCCTGACATAATTAAACTGTCCATAATTAAACTAGATGCCAGAGCAGGAGAGTTCTTGTGACTGTGCTGCTGGTCTAATATAACTTCACACTTAAAACCTGTTTCTTCTTGTTGTGCATTAGCACATGAGGCGAATTGTGAACTTGTTACTTCCAGGCCAGTAAGTGAATTGCTGAACTGTATGACTTTTTAAAATGTACTTATTCACATTTGTGCCTCAACCATATATTCAAACAATTCTGTCATCCCCAATTTGCCCATTTATGTTAAAAATCTAAATAAACAGCTCTTCTGACATGCTCAATGCACCGACCGTCTCTGCCACAGCGGTGCGTAAGCCATTCACACTGAAAATGGAAAAATGTGCAACTAACATGGAGTCTTATGCAAAACGCCCACACACAATCAATTCACATTCTAGCACATAAACTTTAGCCGTATATGAATAGCACATTGTGAATCATGAAAAGGCATGATTCATCTATAAGGACCCCATAAGCATCTGTCCTCTTTTGAAACAGTCTGTTTTGTAGTGAGAATAGGGTGAAAACAGTCACATGTCCTTTACTCTGACAACGGGGAAATGGGATGGGTTTTTTTTTAGATCTGTATTCCAAGCACGCCCCCTCCTCTGTGTGCTGTGCAGCTCTTCAAGAAGGAGATAGGGTTGGAGAGCCCTGCTCCACTACATTACATTACATAAAGCCGGGCAAGGGAAGCTCATTTCGACTCATTTGTATGCACAGAATCTAAAAATACATATTTTAAAAGTTTCCAAATGGCCCTTGTCTCTGAAGGGGCAGCGCTGGAGCCGTGTACATAGCCACAGTGCTCACTCGTTTTGAATAACATTAGCACAGTGCACAGTTTAATGTGGTCAATAGCAGGGGCGATGGTGTACTCCAGAGATAACGCGTCTTTGCTCCACAGCCTTATGCCTCGTTGTGTGATTCGAATTGTGCTGAAAAGCGTAAAAAAGAGCTGATAGTAGGCTACTGTCGCTCAAATCATCCGTCATAAATGGAAATGAAAGCATGTCAGTGTGCATTACTGTTGCACTGAGTGTAACATCGTCTGGAACGGGTCTGCACCTGCACACTGACAGCTGTGTTATAAGCACTGGGGAGGTGACAGAGGCGTCATCCTTGATTTACAGTAGAAACTACAAATGATTCTGTGATTGCTTTGCGTCAAAACTAATGCTGTGGAGCACTTGGAAGCACGGATCTTTTACCCTTGAATCCTTCCCTTTATAGTATGAGCACAAGTTACCACGAGAGAAGAAAAATGGAAGACAAAGCAACACAGGAGAGGAGGAGACAGAGTAAAAAGTTGAAAGGTTAGAGGTTAGTCTCGTTAGAGAACAAACCACACTCACCGACTTCTGTTTCTGTTTAGCTGGGCCACCTACAGTATCATTCCGCACACAAAAGCCCGACCAGAGAAAGAGCAAAACAGACAAAAACGCACAAAACACAAGAGCACATTTTGTTATTGACAGGCTAGGATTAGGGGGGGGGGGGATTGGGAGAGGAGTTGTTTACTGATTAAAACAGAGACCACACTGTCTGAATCCACCGCAGCTTCATTTGGAAGATTCAGACTGATAAATACAGCAGCAGCCATTTCAGAGCGAATCAGTTAGCTCAACGCCTCTCCCAGTTGACAAGCACAGAAACAAACATCCAAACATATCTCAGCGTTACCATCGTGACCGGAGCCTGAGGGGCCAATCAGTGTTAGATTCAGGAACCAGCAGCGGGGACGGGTCAGTTGTGAGAGCGGTTAGTCGGAGACAGAGGGGGGGAAGAAGGGGTGAGTAGACGAAGGAAGTGGGGAGGGAGGGGGGGGGCGGAGGGGATGAGACCTGACCACATCTCAGAGGAGTAGAGGGAATAGATGGGGTTAGGGTTAGGGAGAGGGAGGCTGGCGAGGTTAAGCAGTGTCCTGGGCCCCTAGCGTTACCTTCTTAAAGAAGGGCAGTCGGTGGGCGTTGGCCTGAGGGGACGTTACGCTGCCTGACGTGCCCTTGGGGGAGCGAGGGTCACCCTGGGACTCAGGGGGCTCCTCAGCGTCCAGGTCGAGGGGGTCAACGTCAAAGGCCACTGTGGACATGTCCACGTGAGCTGAGGGGGGAGGGGAGGGGCGGGGCGGTGCACGGAGAGAGAGGGACAAGAGGAGAGCAAAAAACACAGAGAAGGGAGAGAGAGAGAGGAAGAAAGAGGTGAAAGAGGATGAGAGGAAAAAAAAGAGGAAAGTAAAGGGGGAAAGAGTAAATAGAGGAAGGCATGTGAGATGCATCCGGAAAAAGGCATGGGAGGAAATTGCAAGAGATGGCACAGAGAGAACAAGGCATACACTGAGATCTGAAAAAAGGTGATTTCAACTGGAAATAACGAGTGACGAGAGATTTGAAATAAAAGAATGCGTTTGATTATCATGAAGCAAGAAAGCAGATGTAGGGGTTTGTAACATGAACGGTGGAGGAGAGAGTGAACTCGGAGCGCCGAGAGAGCGACATGGAAAGAGCGACGACAAGACCAGAGGTGGGAGAGCCTGGCAGGGGGAGAGGAGAGGAGAGGTGGGATGAAAGTGAGAAAGAGAGGAGGGGAAAGGTGTTGAGAGGGAAGGGTTGTGTAGCTGGGGAGGGAATCGAAGTGTGTGGCAAGGGTTGTCGGTGTTGGTGATGTGGGTAAAGTAGGCATGGGGGGGGGGGGGGGGGGGGGGGGGGTTGGGGGGTAGCGGGTTGGGGGGTAGCGGGTGTTCGCACTGTCTTGGTATAAGTCAGATCAGCCACGCAGGATTTCGGTGTACTACATAGATGTGGTTTAGACAGGCCAGTGTGGACTAGATACCGCAAGTATCTGTTATATATGATCTGCTCCACATTCAGTTCAGTTCAGTGGCTACTATTTTAAGTAATGCCCTGTCAGGAAACCCTAAATATCAATCAGTCTTGATTATTTTCTTCTTTTTTTTTCCCGCAGTTTGCACTTCCCTCCGTCCTGCTGTCTCTGCATATTGAGCTGCAGCACTGTGTCATCCCAGTGCTGCACACACAAGCCAGACATACTTATCAGGTTTAATGAGTGCAGTCCATTCTCACCTCTATTTCAGTCCTGTCCTGTTTGCTAATGACAGACTCCTAAGACCTCTCTCACTTCACAGCAACACCCACTGAGACGCGCCGTGATTCATCATCATGCCTGACTAACTAGCCAATTAAAATCTACATCTAAATATCAGGCACCCGGGCCTGTCTCATCTCTCTCTCTTTCTCTCTCTGTGTCGCTCACTCAAATATGCACACACACACACACACACACACACACACACGCACGCAGTCACCAGTTGAAAAGGTGACCCTGTGACCTCACCTGTGCCAGGTGGGGTGGGCCTGCGGGTTCCCGTGGCAACGTCCAGACTGGAGCTTCCTCCAGATTTACTGTGAGGGGGAAACACAGCCACAAGTTACTGCTGAGTAGGAGAAAGACGATATGGCAGCTTGAAAATACCTTGTACACAGTATGTATCCTGCATGGTAGAATATGGGGACTCACTGCTGTTTTGTCTATTTATTTGCTGACATTTAACTTTGTCCCTGGTGATGAAGTGATGTTGATAGATTAAAAAATATATCAGCAGTATACTATACACTGGTCAAACCTGAATCACACTTGACCCACAGCAACACACCTGATGGAATGTTTTTCATTATCTTAAAGCCATTTTGAACAAATATAAATAGTGAAGTTGAAGCCTAGAAATGAATTTCTTTCCAAAGCCTTTGCCTTTCCATCAAGGCAAAGGGCGGCTACTTTAAAGAATCTAAAATATAAGATAGTTTTGCCTTAACACTTTTCTGGTCACTGCATATTTCCATTTGTGTTATTTAATCATTTTGATGTATCCATTCGAAAATGTGGACAATAGTACAAATAAAGAAATATGTGGTGTGTCCAAACGTTTGACTGGTAGTGTACATGAAATGAGGGTCCAGTACCATTTATGGACAGAAAGTCATGTTTCAGTTCCTGACAGACAGTGTTCCCCACAGGCTGCACTCGCGGTCCGGCTGGACTAGGCTTGCCCAGTCTTGTTTTTGTAGTATACTGCTTAGTTGTAGTGTGCTGCTGATAGATGCGGGGTCAGTCCCGTTACCTGGAGCTGAGTCGGTTCTGTCTCATCCTCTGCTCCTGCAGCAGACGGGTGTTCTCCAGTTTGACGGGGCTGGGGATGAAGCCCACCTCGCAGCCCTCCTTCACCAGACGCCCAATCCACCAGTCATTGTTGTACTTCTGCATACAGCAGCACAGGCACAGACAGCCAGGCATCAATAACCAATACACTGGCCTTTCCCTGCTCATACAGATCACTATCGCCCAGGCAACCAGTGCCTTTTTGTCTCATGGGCACATCAACCATACACAAATGTAATACTTTACATTATGGGATTTTATGTTATGACGGTGCCACAATATAATGCCTAACACTATTTGCAGACTGTGTTTATGGAAAAGAGCTCAATGGAAGTCCGAACCTCTTTGATGTGCAAGAAGTCTTTGGCTTCAAAGGATATGGCCATGCCCTGCACAGGGACGTCATCGTTGGGGCCGGAGTTGTAGCCCACATTTGTCCGCACAGCAAATGCCACAGGTTTGGTCTGGAGCAGTGATGGGCAAGACAGATGTTAGTATGCAGAGAACGGCTCTCCAAAAACGAATTGAGCTGCTGTCGTGACACTGGAGTCTTAGCTAAAAGGTGAAATGCTTTTTGTTTTTTATGAATGTTATGAAGAGAATCTAGAGTTCATATAATACTGCTGCATAACACTAATTATATTTGATGAGTTTTAGCAATGTGAGAACACTAATGAAGTGAAGATTATGCAACAATAATCACTCTTAAAGTGCTGCTGTGTATGAATATCAGGGACAGGGGTGCAGCAGTCGACCTCTGACCTTTGCTTTCTCGAGCGTGGCGAGGGCCTGTCTGTCGGCCTCCTTCCTCAGAGCCTCTGGATCCTCCTCCAGGGACACGTCCGAGTCCGACGGCCGGCTAGTGTAGGAGTCTGCAGAGCCCTGAGGTGCACAGAAACACTTTAGTTTACACGCCGGTCAGGAGGAAGGAAGGAACCCCAGCCTTCCCAGAACCTCAACCCTCCTCACCGGCGAGGGTTAAGAAAGAGAGGAATAGCCCAACTGAATTCACAGGTTTCATCTGATACACATTACACACACCGGCGCACTGTGTCACCGAGGTGAGGGGAAAAAAATGAGTGGACTGCCAAGGTGTCTGTGTGTAATAACTCACTGAGAGTCTGTTGTCCAAACTGATGGCCCATTTTTTCCATCCCTCTCGTTTTTTTTGTTGTTTTTTTTTAGTAGAAAAATAGTAGTGCAGCTGTGCCTTTACAACAGAACAGTAATATGTGGTAATGTGGTAATAATGTCAAGAGTGGCCTGAGAAAAATAACCTCCATGAACACAAAAGGGGGCTTGGCCGCCTCGCCGTGTGCAAGCTGACTCCTAAAAATGACACAGACAATCACACACCGATAGCAGGTCAGTGTAATTTGAGTTGTAAGAGGATGCACAACAGCAGCCAGACGTTTCCACTAAGGTCGGGGTGTTTGATGTTTTTCGCATGCAGCGGCATAACGGGTTCAGTGTGTGGGTGCGTCAATGAGGGATGGAGAGAAAGAAAGAGAGAGAGAGAGAGAGAGAAAAAAAATGGCTGGAGGACCGTTTATAATATTAGCGGGGATATAAATTTCTCATGAAGTGGCTACGGTTTCCAACGCTTCCACCACTCATGCTCGGTAACCTGACCCTCTTTGGCTGACCCTAGCCCAACCACCCATACCACACAATAAAAACCCTGGCCTCCAGCGAGCCTGCGGCGCCGGCCCACTGCGCTGTATGGCAGAGCGCCGCAGTGAGGGAGGCGGCCTGAAGTTCTGAAGTGTTTGAGTGTTCAATTTATATAACAATCCCACTTGTTCTCTTCTTGCTGTTTTTGAGGTGACAGGCTGCCTGGCGCTTTGTAGGAGGTGCTGACAAGAATGCGGACAGCTGAATGTGCCAGGCAGAAGAAGTGAGTCATTAGCTGTGGGTTTTTAAAATAGAGGTGAGAATGCGCAAAGATGACATACACCATATGTAATGACGATAAAAAAAAAATAAAAAAAACCCTGCTAGAAAGTAAGCAGCTTGTGAACACGTGTAGACAAACACAATACAGAGAACGCACACAAGCAAAAAATCTCCATGTAGTCGTTTCTGGCTGCCCACTCGTATTGTTTACATTGTAGGTTAATATTGCTTATTTTACAGAACCATGGGAAATCTAAGCAGAAAGAAGCGATGAAAAGAAACTCAGAAAAAGTCTTTGGTTCCCCCATTCCTCAAACACAAACACTTAGCAGGGCCCTGGGGTGAGAGAGTGTAGCTCATCTCTCCTCTCTGCTCAAACAGAAAGAGACCAGACTGGACTTGAGGGGCTAAATATACCCAGACTCAAATACTGGTTGTGTGTGGAGGAGTGAGACATCTGTGCGGTGTGTTTGCGTGCGTTTGCGTGTGTGTGTGTTTGCACGTGCATTTATGTGTGATTAATGATCCTCTACGCATTTGATTACTGACCATGTGTCTCTGTACGATCTAAAATGAAATGACAAACATAAATGTTGATTCTAGCCCAGCCACCTGTCGTATCAAGGCGCTTTGTGGCTTGGCAACAACAGACCAAACGCAGACACTCCCCGTTGCCACGGCAATGGTTAGACAGGGTCCTCGGGCGTCTGCAAACCATCCCCACTTCCTGTTTCGTTTACAACTCAAACACTCACAGCGGTACGCCCGCATCTCACTAAAGTAGGAGCAATGATACTGTGAGCGGCATGCAGCGTTTAATGAGGATAATAACAGCCATCCCCCACTTACCAGCTCTGAGTCATCTTCTAAACCATACAGGTGCATCCCAACATGGAGCGCCGATTAAGAAAAGGTTAATAAACCTTGATGGGAAAGCCGCAGGAATCTTGTCTAAGAGAAAATCAGCTGAAATGATGTCTGAAATAACCTGGGACCAACTCCCTAGCTACAACAGGTCTGTGATGCAGCAAAATGTAGAGCGAGCGAGAGGGGGAGGGATGGGCGATGACTCTGTGTGTGTCTGTTCGTGTGTGTGTGTGTGTGTGTGTGTGTGTGTGTGTGTGTGTGTGTGTGTGGACAAATGCTTGCGAGAGTGTCTCTGAGTCACTCACCCAGTCGGTTCACGTCAAGCAACACAACCACGGAAAAACAAAGAGGCAGCGAAAGAAGAGCCAGAGAAGGACAGACACACACACACACACACACACACACACACACACACACACACAAAAATAAAACGTAAGTCAATACTTTATGAAAAAAATAGTACAGGTGGAAGAGGGTAGAGACAAAAGAGGAACTGATCAATAGTCCTTCCTAACTCTTCCTCCCCTGAAACACTTCAGCACAAGCGCATTGATAAAGAGTGAATGAGCGATCAGACAAATCCTTCCTCCACCTTTTCTTTTCTAAGACAGCATGCCACTCTCCTTCATTCCCCCCTCTTCTTCTCCCTGTCAATAGGTTGTGTCTCTAATTTAGTTGCTTGCTTCACTTCACATACAGCTCCTGTTCAAAATAGCTACAGGCCACCTGATGGCAGAGCTGCTTTCCTATTGGCGGGGCAGGAGCAGAAACCCCAGCAGTGTCATAGTAACCATCTCCGCAGCTTGTTACAGTGAACCAGAGAGAGAGAGAGAGAGAGAGTTACATCAGGAAGGCTCAAGGAGATAGACAGAAGATATACGAATCAATAGTAAATAAAACACTGTGTGCCCTGAAGGAAAATCGTCGCCAGGGAAATTTCATAACAGCTTTTCAACAGGTGATCAATGAACTATTTTCTCACATTATGCTTATTGCCGCTCTGAGGCCACAGCCTGGTCAATAGGCAGGGAAAATAACATGACACTATGCTCACAACTACATCAAAACAAGATATTATGGCTTGAGGGACTTTTCTTAGGAGGTAAATACCCATGTGTGCACTAACAAGACTACATAAACCGTCCACTGAAGAGCTACAAGTTTACATTTATTTGGAAAAATCCAAACTATTCTCGGCAGCCCAACAACAGAAAAAAAGAAAGGGTAAAAACACAAGCAGAGGTGTGAGAGGTGAGACTCAGTAATTATCACGAAAATGAACCGACTGGGTTTCTCCTGCTCCCTCCATTTTCCACAAAGTGGCTGCCACCGTGATGAATTTACACCTCCTTAGCTTTGATATTGAATAGATTGGAAAAAAAGAGGGAAACAGAAAGAGAGGAAGCATGAAATAAGGATCGAGGGCGGGACGGCGAGAGACAAGTGCTTTGAATAATGAGGGTTGAAAAGAGTTGCCCTGCAGCAAGGAAATGTGTTAATGTTGTTTCTTCTGATGCAATGGCGTCCTTGCAAATGGTTTCACTGGAAAAGGAGGTTGAGAAAAAAAAAAAGGAGTAGTTGGACGCAGGAATGCAGATCTGCATTTGGAAAGAACATTTCCATCATCATGGGTAAGCGTACCACTGAAAGCTTATATTATGTGCATATCGAATGGGCCAACATTTGAGTCGTTTCAATTCTGTTCCCCCCTTTCTTATATTTTCATATGAAATACAAGAAGTCGTCGCCCCTTCGTCTTCCTGTCCTGACGACAGGGAGGAGGCTGAAGGATCTGATCCGCTACCTGCATGAACAGCAGGCAGTGTCAAACTTCACAATGTATGACTATGTGATTATTATCTGAGCGCTCATACTGCTAACTCCTGTCCTGATAATTATATACTGTAGGTAAAAATATCATGTCAATGCACCGCTTTTGGGAAGTTAATCTAGACAACTAAATACCTCTTATAAATTACCTAATATCACACTGACTGTAATCAAGAGAAAAGCAGTGTACCTCCTCCCATTTGCTTTATCTCTGAGGCCCCAGTCCTCAAACATCTCACAGCATCTCAGCATCTCAGACAGCTGAGAGCCAATCAGAATGCATTACCACTCAGGTCTCAGTTCCACTGTGCATTCACATCACATCCAGCGCCGTAAGAGAGATTAGCTCAGCGAACGATCAAAAGGCAGGTAAGGAACAGGCAAAAGAGGAAGATAAGGAAAACTGTTTGCAGAAGAGATAAAAGGCAGATGTAAAGTGAGGAGCCGTAAAAGAAAGATTCCCCTGCCTCATCGTCATGGCCGGTGGCTGTAAATGGCCATATTGCTCGGCTCTGTCACAGCAGTGTCATGGCAACCAGCTGGACGGCCACAGTAACGCTGGGAAGCCGGTCTCAAAAGGCCCTGAAGTGCTATGGGATAACTAGAAAGCATGAGTCATGGACAGAACTAACTGGAAATACCCAGATCCACAAACAAGCGGAGAAGGGACCCAAGTTTTAGCAATAGAAAGTCCTTGATTCATTATTTTCTGGGGGAAAATTCTAATTTACATAGAATCCAGCAACACAAAAACATGGAAACTGCAAACAGAATGACCAACAAATCAAAATCAGACACAAAGCTGTGAAGCAGTTTAGTAACTGGAAACTCTTTGTTAACCAGTGTATTCATGCTGGATTTATGCTCATATGAAATCCTTGAGTCCCACTCTGTCATTTAGAATAACAGGCCAAGTCTCGATCCGGCCCAGGCCCGTCTGGAACCAGGGGGCCCGCGGAGAAAGACAAGCCCCCTGAAATGGCCATGGTGCTGGGGCGGCCGGGCAGGCAGCTCACATAGCAGTAAGAGGCGACCAGTGGGACTGGAAGTCTAATTAAAAACACAGCGCCTTTCCAGCAGCTGTGGCCCAGCCCAAAATGGAATCGCTCAACGCAGTCAAAAGAGGGGGATCAAAGAAAGCCCAAGACAAGGAGATTCGGCGCTGTCACAACACGGACGGCAAATTACGCTTTCCTGTCACATCTGAGTCAAAACTATCCACCCAACTTTCTATAGTCCATTCACCCACAGACTCACAGACACACACACACACACACACAGAAACTCCAACACACTCTTCTTCGAGTTCAGCCATCTCTCTCTGGACAGACACAGCAAAACTGTAAAGCTGGTAGGTTTATCCGGATCCTTCTTACCATGACGGGCCTGTGAATCCTCTCGGTCATATCCATACCTCGTTTGCCACGCTCGCCACACCACGGCAAACCAGGGGGGCAAAGCCACAGTCCACACAGCCGGGGGTTATGTGTGTATGTATGACTGTATGTGCGTGAGAGAGTTAAGTGACGACTAGTGTGAGTATTTGTGCGTGTGCCTCTCTGTGTGCAAGTGTGACACAAGAATAAGTGTGTATGAGTGTGTGTGTGTGTGTATGTGGTGTGTGTGTGTGTGTGTGTGTGACAAGAGAGAGAGCCAGAGAAGAGTAGTGTGTGAAAATAGGAGAGCGCTCTCCTAACCCCCAATCCCTTCACACACACACACACACACACACACACACACACACACACAAACCCCCCACCCCTGAAGAACCTGAACCTTGTGTAAAGGAAGGGAGAGCGAGCGAGCGAGTGAGCGAGCGAGGGAGCTGGAGCTGGCCGGGGGTCGGGTTGCAGGACTTGTGCTACATTTGCAAACTGGGGAATTATATTTAGCCCTGGCCGGACAGAAACAGGGACGTGAACACAGTGAGACCCAGAAGGAGGCTCGGTATGCAGCCGTCAGCCATTCAATGCCCCGACTGACGTGGGAGAGGGGCTGGGGCAGCGCCCAGGGAAACCCCCCCTTTCCTTCATCCCTCCCACCCTCTGTCCTGCTCTCTTTCTCTCTCTCTCTCTCTCTCTCTCTCTCTCTCTCTCTCTCTAACCCCTTGTCCATCCGGAAAAGGGTATCAGACAAGGGGATAATATAGGAGGGGCAACACGGGCGCGGGCCTCAGTGGGTCAGTGCAACAGCAGTGACACAAGGACATGAAGCACAAAGATCTATAAGACCAAACACTTGGCGGCAATCAGCACTTAGGCCTCTGAAGTATCTCTGCTGAATAGTCACCTTTCAAAATCCATCGGGTGATTCATTCTGATACCAACTAGGTGTTAGATTTAGTCCAAAACAGTCAGCCACTAATAACTTAATCATGTTTTTATTTGAGTTCTTATATATCCCACCTCAGCAAAGCAATACCTGACGATATCTTGCTCATATCAGACAGGGGTTATTATATATAAATGTTTGTCGATCATGATGTCATTGGGACAAATACATATTGAATCTTGAACTTGGTAAGTGTGAGCCACAGTGATTCACACTTATACCCATTCACTGTGACCTGCCAGCAGTGTTAAAATGGCACCAGGCTGAAGGTGGAGATCTGCAGGGAGAGAGGGGCGGCTGGAGGTCTGATCTGTCCACTAGAGGGCGACCTCTAACTCGGTGACGGGAGCTTCTCCATGGCTACGGAGCTGAAGGCTCTTCCTCTCCTGTGTTGCTAGCTGATGATACACGATCAGTTGGGGAGGGTGAAGAAAGCTGGTGACAAACCCACCAGTTGGCCTGAGCAGCTCCTTGTGCAGCCAGCCACAGCAGCAACTGGTGTTTTACTGGGATTCAAATGCCAGGACTGACAGGAGGACTGATTATACCCCCTCACCACCCCGCTCTCCAAATGGAAACCCTTCACATATGGCAGCAGGATTTCTCTCTTTATTGCCAAATTGGCAAGAAATTATCATGGCTAAAGAGCCATTTGAAAGAAAATGGACTTGATGCCACTCAAAGAGAAGCAGCAAATTGGTGGATGGTTTTCTTCTAAGTTGGATGAGCGGGGCAGATTTCACGGTTTATTAAATGCATGATGGATCTTGTCAGTGTAATAGCTGCCTAGGATTTCATTCATTTGGCATCAGAGTGATTATGGTCACCGACTGTCTGTTGGGGAACAGCGCATCCCTGCTCACTGTAGCAGTATGGCCACAAGGCATCAGTGATTGTTGGATTGATTGCAAAAACAGTTTTAATGGATCTGATGTTATGGGCTCCTCTTGCCCAACCCCCTCATGTGATGTTTTATTATGATGGTGTGTGTGTGTTTGTGATCTATCCTGCTATGAAAGCACGTAGTTATGGGCTGTTGATGACATAGCACACAACAGACTACTCATAAAATGGTTTCAATTTTGATTTCCAAAGAGATGAACAGAAATTTGGAAATAAAAATCCCAGCTGCCATCAAATTGAGTTTTATTTAATGACAACCTCGCCGCATGCTCCCAGAACAACAGAGGACATGTTGCCTATCTTACAAAACAGCAGTATGACAGTCCTGCCTGTCTTTGCACACCTGAAGACGGACTGTGGTTCTGTTCAAGCCCTCACACAAATGAACACTGCACAAGCACGTAGGTTGCATCCATACACACACACACACACACACACACAGAGAAACACACACAGACACACGCACAAGCGCACAAACACAGACCCATCTCGTCTCTCCATCCCACTGTGCCTGCACACAGAGGGAGATTCAGTGGCCCGGTTGCCATGGAAACCAGGCTGAGTGTACCAACCAGCTCCACCGTTGGTTGATTGTGGTTCTTATGTATTTGTGTGTGCGTGTGTGTGTGTGTGTGAGAGCGTGTGCTTGCGTAGGTGTGTGTGAGACTATAAAGCCTATACAGGGCTGTTCTTTGAGTTGCACAAGGGGAGGCAAACATAAGCTACATGTACAATTACCTATGGAGTGCCAGCATATTTCTTTGATGTAAATAAAGCCTATGTTTGAGCATTAGGTAATTTAGCACTCAGGTTTTTCAGTCCTAATATGGGTGTGTTTGTAGTTACAGACTCATACATTAAATGGCACAGTCACACAGTCCGTATGTGTATGATGTAAAGCATTTAGACTGTTTAAAAACCTGACTTCTTCCAGCGCCAGCACGGATGAGTGAAATGCGGTGCAGTAGCATGAGACATGGGAGCCTATTTATCTCAGGAAGTGTTAAATCATCCTTACTACGAGTAATGAGTTCCTCATACAGTGTGAGTGATTATGAATCCCTGTGCTACTGCTGCTGCCTAACCTGCAGGCCCGGTGCACGTGGTCCTTCACCATGCCAAGTGGAGCAGACACGGAGTTAATGAAGGATGAGGCGGTGGGGAGGGCGGTGTGTGCGGGCGAGGATGCAGCTAACCTTTCGAATCCACAGGAGAGCTCAGCTCCCTCTGTTCGCCGACAGCGAGGGGAGTGTTTTCTTTTTTAGAGCGACACCGGTACCGAGCAGGTAAATGTCATTCGGCGCGGGGCAAATCATTTCCTCTCACAAATGAAGAGGTCAGACGGAAAAGGTGGGGCCTCATTTAGCCGTGACACGCCGTGGCTTTGAAAAATGTCATGTCCAGACAAAGACTGCTGCTCGGGTCAGGAGCGTGCGCCGCCTTAACCCAGCCCCATGAACTCCCCCCAGGAAGGAAATGTTCCTGTCTGGTAAAGAGAGACTTTTTTTGACCCATTATCAGCAGGGAAATGAATCTCTCTTGCTGATAGGTCCCCATCAGCTCATCCTGACAAAGCTGATCAATACTTAACTAGAGAATGGGGGGGGGGGGCGCTAGAAACTCTGGGGGGGCTGAGCCTAACACCAGGGGCAAGAAACCAGGAAGCTGATAATCACCATCTGAGCCCGGGGGGGAATCCCCGCCAGAGAGACGCTTCACCACTGTTTCTCCATCTAACTCAGCTCCAACTCTGCATGGAAACCTCCGCGATGTGACGTTGAAGCTATGTACAGGCGTAGGCATAGGGGGTTCACTGTTGTCACTGGTGATGCTTATCAAAGCCGCATCCGTGTGCGAGATACACTAAGTGGGCTGTGTGACACATGAAGGTGAAGAGAGAAACACAAGGAGATGAAGAAGCTAGGTGGGTGTATTAAGAACACAGTGCATGTTTGAAGACGGTATTGGTTTTCACAGTCACAGTGGATAAAATAGGCAAAGAACAGAGAGCGGTAATATATGAAAAATAACAAATAAACTAGGGGGGAAATTGACTCAGTGAAAATAAAAGTGCAAACATTGGGGCAACCGACACCCCTTTAATTCTGCCCTCAGATCAGTTTCCCGCTTGTCATGGGTGTCAGGGATTTTAAACCAAATTTGAGTTTTTTGGGGCCTATGTGCATGTATTCTTAGGCTTTGTTAGAATAACAAACCTCATATCATTCATTTGAACATAGCTGTATTGACCTGACCTTTTGAAGTATTGAAGTGACCTTTCCCATGTTACCCTATTTTCGTGTATTCTTCCCTCAACCCTAAATTTGTGTGGAGGATTTTACTCTGAATTCTAGTAATGATGCAGAAAAAAAGATCCAGCTGGGCTTTACTTCCAAGAACCAAACACTTCAGTATTAAGTGGATCTTGTCATCACATGTTAGGGAATTGCTTTCCTGTTTGAATGTTCACTGATTTAAGGATGAAGAGCATATATATATACACGCAAGGATTAACATATGATTTAGACCTACATGCAGTAATATACACTCAAGTATTATAAAGTAGCATTTATCTGAGAAATGAGGAACTTGTTTGATTAGAACTATATAACTACTAAAGTTTGGGCTGGTAAAAGTTAAGCATTATAACTGTATAGTGGGTCAGTGGTATGTGGATTGGCAAAATGTCTAATGTTCTGGGTGTAAATGTTCTGGGTTGTATTGTGTTGTATGTGAAAGATACACTGCAATATGAAAAATCTTGTAAAACCCAGATTTAAGGGATGATTTGGTGCTGAATAGTGTCTATATAGTGAGTATCTATTCATCTTTCATCTTTCATTCCTTTTAAATTTTAGTATTTTCAAAGGAATTGAACTAACTCTCCCCCTATCATTTACTCACTTTACTCAACATTCTGTTAGGCAGATAGGAGGGTTTAGTTGCCTAGAAAATTCACTTAAAGGCCAGGTGCACCAAAAGATAGTGTCATGGCTCACTTATCAATAACTATTTGACAAACCATACAAGTAAACAATATATATATTTTTTAAAGATAAAGATACATTTTTTTTTAAATCTGAATGCAGGGGGAAACAATGAAAACAAGAATGAGGGAAAATGAAATAGAATCGGTGAGGAGGATCCTACAAAACAGATTTTGTAGGATACATATTTTGACCTTAAACTTCCATACGATTCTTCACGAAATAAAACAAGAAGAAAGTTGGGGGCCTTTAGTCTAGCACCCGGATTAGCTTTTCATCAGCGGCGGGTGCTCTGAGCGAAGGATTAAGGCTGAAATGTTACCTGTCGGACGAAGCTGTTGGAGGTGGTGTCAGAGGAGGTGCTTCCATCTGAGCGCTTAAATCGGCTCTTCCTCTTGGCATACTTTCCCTAAAAAAAGGAGGATTTGGGAGGGGAGGGGAGAGGAGGGGAAGGGGGGGAGGTCAAGAGGATTTGGAAGAAAAGAGAAAAACACAAAAAAAAGTTAGATGTATGATTGCCTTTACCTTAGAGATCCCCGAATACATCTTGATATCCTTCTTAGAAACCCTTGTTGTTAGTCTTTGGGAGCATGACAACCGTTAACATTTGGTTTACCATTTGTGAAAGCCTCTGAACATGATCAGACAGGCAGATAAGAGGGAACAGCCAGCGATGTAGCAGCCCGACTCCCAGATTGGAGAGGGAGTTAACCAGAGAAATCGTGTCCTGGTCTCATTCCAGTCTCGCCATGCACAGGCTTCATTACTGGTCATTATTCATGTCCTGATGTAAACTGGGACCCTGTAATCTGATTGGCAGACCCCTGGCAAATGGCCTATCCGGGTTGGGCAGAGGCCGCACATTGCATTACGGGCCCACCCTGTCCGCATCACCATGGCTACACAATGCCGAGTAATCGCATTTATTGGCAATCAAGAGCCCCGGTGGCTTAGACTGCCTGTGTTCCTCCAGTGTGTAAAAAAAAAAAAACACAAGGAACTGCTTGGTCACGATAATGGTTACAAGCAAACAAGGCACAGAAAGATACAGTATGTAAATGTGACCAAACATATGTTAATGTGTTAATGTGACCTTGTTTTTAGAACTAATATTGCATTATATTAGTGCTGGTGGGATGTACAAGGCTACTTGACGTCCTGTAGAGGCTTCTCTCTTCTTATTATTTATTTATCCAATAGGAACAGTGCATATTAATTAACATCTAAAACCAAATATGCCAGGTTTAGCCCCACCAGGCTAATTTCCATCTGTTGTCCCTTAGCAGGTTGATGTCACAGTTAAAACACGTCACACACTCTTGAAAGTCTCGTCATATATGTTGACTGCTGTGTGGTTATTGTCGTGAATTTTTTACCATTGCTGCAAACAAAACAAAATTTCCCCTCAGGGAGAATAAAGATTTGACTCGACTTGACACACCCAGCACACATGTGACACTTCCATGGATATTACTTCACTGGGGGTATAGCTCAGTGGTAGAGCATTTGACTGCAGATCAAGAGGTCTCCGGTTCAAATCCGGATGCCCCCTGCTTTTCTGTCTACAACGTTTGCGCTGCCCTACACATGAACATGCATGTCCAGCTCTAACGCTTGAATCTCCATGTGTGTAATCTCTCCACTTGATGGAAAACACCTCGGACAGCTTTTGCCCTCTGACCTGTTTTTTCTTTTTCGTACACGCTGTAAGAAACAAGAACATCCACCAATGTTCTCCCACACACCTGCTCCAAGCAAACCGACGCCCCCACCTCCCACACACGCACACACACACTCACACACACATGTATGTACACCTGAGTCAACAATGAACTTTATCAGTCAGCTGCACACTACTAGCCCACTTAAAACTTCAAACATGTCCACAGTGTCTGTGCATCTCATGGCTATGCTTTGATCAGCAGGAGAAATCCACTGCTAGTTAACTACCCAACAGCAGTGATCTCCCTCTACCTGTAGCTGTAAACAGTATTTCTTATCATGGTCATCGTCGTCTGAGACGGGGCAGGACAAGGCCTTCGGATGTACGACCTTTCCAGCGTTCACAGAAAAAAAAAACACAATATCAGACACTCGTTCCCAAAGACTGTGTTCAGGAATTCGTTTGAATTTCATTTCGACGTCCTGCGGTTCAAAAGTAATGCCACTAGCCTTGTGTGTCATACTTGATTTACTGCTGTTGATGGGCTGCATACAGGGCAGGAGGTCGCACAGCAAGCAAACTGTGATACACCCTACAAGTTAACAGTTGAATCACACTGTCACCGTCTTACAAACTCCTGCAGCTAGTTGGAATATCCTTCCTGTCTTAGATGTTGAAATTGATACTGATTGGTAATACAGGAGACATTTTTTGTGGGTGGCAAATCGAAATGGGCAAACCTGGGGCTTAGTCGGGGATTTGCAAATATGACAAACCCAATGTGGATTGTGGAGAGCATAGTATGGTGATAAAACATACTGATGGTCATTGCTGTTGGCAAAATTGTTCCATCTACACTGCCTCAAAAATGCATCGTGGCTGTCCACCTAGCAACGCGCTGTCATTTATCACAATGGTGAAAATATAATGATTACATTGAGGCGTGCTGCGATACTTTGATCATTTTGTGTCTCTGTGAATTAAACAAAGATTCTGACGAAGAAGGGTGACGGAGGAATTACAGCATTGTGTTTATTTTTCCATCAACAAACTTCGCCTCTGTCACAAGTTCACAACTGAGTTTGGGCGGGGGGGAAAAGAGTGCGTGTGTGTGTATGTGTGACTGGGTGGGTGGGTGGATGTGTGTGTGTGTCTATGGGGCGGGGTGGGGGTCTCCTCAGCGGAGCCGTGATGGGGCGAGTTCCCGACAGCAAAGGGCAGGGAAATGCCAGAGGAAGTAGGGAGGGGAGGCTTCCTGTTGGTAAACAGAGGTTAAGTGTATAATTAAAGAGGGGTCTGGTGTGAGCGGGGTGGGGTGGGGAGGGGAGGGTGGGGGGTGGGAAGTGAGGGTGGGAGGGGGGGTGGGAGGCGACAACATCACTGTAATGTAATGCAACCCTCACAGTCTACCCTTCCATGTAATATTCCACTCTCCCAGAGTTCAACACTGCTCCACTGTCTCTGCCGGTCGACAAACACAATCTTTAATCTAAGCAAACGTCCCCTCCCTCCCTCCCTCCCTCCCTCCCCCTCCCCGCCCCGGCCCTGATTCGGATCAGTTCAGCATTCTCTGGCCACAATTCACTTATTCTGCTGTGTATTGGGATGGGGGTGGAGGGAGGCGGGGTGGGGTGGGGGGGGGTTAGTAGATCCAGGACTCCAGGATATTAGAAATGCGGTTCTCTGCTTGTCTCCCCACAGCTGAGTTATAAATACATATGCCAGCGTGACCCGCTGCAGGTCTGCATGAACTTTATATCTAATTGATCAGAGGTGCCACACACGAACCCGTTCCCTGCTGCCTGGCACAAGGAGGGGGTCCATCTGTTTCTCACCACCGCCACGCAAACGGATAGAGATCTGATTGCTAAAAACAGACAGGAAGAGGTGAGATGGAGAGAGAAAAATAGACAGTGGGACATTCAAAGCAAAGTGGATACAAAGGCTGAGGGAATATGGTGGTTTTGAGGAGGGGAGGAAATAGATGAGAAGGGGATGGGAGCAGTGGGAGTAAAAAGGAGAGAGAGCAGGATGTATACTTGGCATGGGTTTAGGCTCTGGGTTGTTTTATGCTGCTGTCTGTGGTGGTGTGGTGATTTTTTTTTTCTCTGAAAAAAGACAATGATGGAGCTGAGTGTGGGCGTTTTTGTTCTGGACATTCTCATCATTCTGTATTCCTCCCATTTAAATTATTATGACTAATCTTGCCCACAAGTCCAGCCACATCATAGCACTTCCAAAAAGCTATTTGCATCATGTGAAAAAGTTACACTGTCCAAAGTTTTGGGCTAACATTTTGTGTAGGAAAGGAATAACATAACTATTCAATATAGGGTATTCAATACACCAAGTGGCATAGAAGTGTGTGTGGTTTTTGGAAATGTGTCAGTGAAAATGATCTCTGGTTATATTTACTGTAACAAATTTCATGACGGTTTTGGTGGATGTAAGACTGGGAATATTAGATAAGTGTATTACTTTACAATTTCTGCTCATGTCAAGTATGAAAACTTAGAAACCATCCATTAAGCTATTTCACATTAGATTGGTTAGACTGTCCTCCAGCTGGTCAGATCAAAATTTAAAAAGATTAATATTCATCCGATTTGTTAATTACATATTAGTTACACCAAGGCGTGGTTTTCTCCTCGTTAAGCACCCGGTAGCAGACAGCATATAGACAAGCCTTACATCACATCTCCACATAATGTGGTTACCTGCACGCTGGCGAATTATTAAAAGCAATCCAATTACGGGTTAGACGCAGGCCATGGATGAAATAACACATCCCAAACCACAGGAGGCAGAGACTACAACCTGTAAAACGCCAGACTTGAAGCGCGCTCTACCTACGAGACGAAATTATTCAATCAATCCATGCTTCTCCCTCTCAGAATTCATTATTACATGGATGGGAATTCACGCTTAAATCAGTGCCGCGTACACTAGAGAAACAGCATTTTAGACTCCGCACGGTAAATCACTTTAATTGTGGAACAACCTGTTAAGCTTACGAAGTCAAACACGCTCGGTTATTGTCAAAATAGCCCTTCCCCGCAATTAGCGTCGGTCTGTACAGAGTGTTTCCGTTCGTCTGTCGATAATATTTGATTTTCCTCCATTTGTTTCACGCTGTCTTACCTGCGTGTGTGGATGATGGTCGAACATGTCCATTTGGATCTCCTGGGTTGAGGTCGAAGGCGTCCTGGACATACTACTTTTCTGTACCATTGATTTTACTTTTTTTTTTTTTTATTCTATGCTGTGTTTCGTGTGTTTATGATGGTATCGACATAGTCATTTTCAGCGAGAGTAACGGAGCTGTTTTTCCTCGGTTTATCTATCTAGGCTGGTCCTTAATATAATGGCAACAGCTGCCTCCCTCCAGCCTGGCGTTGCGCACTGGCGCACCAGGCTTTTTACACTAGCGTCAATCCCACAGAATAACAAAACGTTACTTCCTGTCAGTACCTTCAAAATAAAGCCCTTATTGTCGTCATTTTTACGGAGGAATCTGTAGCCACTAATATAGTTTTTCCTAAAATGACCTTTGTACAGCATATATTCCTACCTATGCAAGAGGCGATATATAGCCTATACATTTATATAGGGTTGCCAAACACAGACAACGACTCACCATTGACTTTTGTCCATAGCAGTGTTATAGATATTGGCTGTAACATTGGATAATTAGGCAATTCCTAAAGACTGTAAAATGGAAACTTCAGTACTTTACAATGTGAGCCAGAATAAGCCACCACCTAAATTCCTTGTTGCCATATGTGTATTTTTTGTATCTATTCAACAGTTTCACACTACATTCAGCATAATGATGGCACTGAGTATTCTGATGGTTTTTGTTTTCATGCACACCTCAGTACTTTCATTCATTAATTCATTCATTGTCTTTACCCACTTATTATTCAGGGTCAGGGTAGTTCTGCCTATCCCAGCATACATTGGGTGGAAGACAGGGAAACACCCCGGACAGCTTACTAGTCCATCACCGGGCCAACACAGATAGACACACACTCGCACTCTTACATACCTATGGATAATTTAGAGTCTCCAATCCACCTGACTGAAATGTAGGCTATTTGGTAGGAAACTGGAGAAAATCCGCACAAACTCCACCCTAGGACTGGGCGATATGGTTGAAATCAATATGATGATAATCATAAGGATTTTTCTCGATATCAATATATATCACGATATGGTTAATGTATGCAAAATCACGTTAAATAATCAAATTAATGTTCATCTCATTGAACCGAATGGTGAAGTTAGGTGTGATGTCAAACAAAACAGAAATATTCAAATAATATTCCTACCATACCTCATTTTATGAGTTTTTAAGTAAAATTTGCTTGTCATCATCAATTTAGACAGCAGAAATGTGTGTCATGATATTAAAATATCTTCATATCATCACAATATTATTCCACTGAAAAACAATAAACGATAATATTGATATAATCGTTGAATTATCGCCCAGCCCTACTCCACCCAGAAAGGATGTTACCAGTGAGCTACTGTGTCACCCACCTATGCACTTCATTATTACTATTTATTTTATACTACCACTGCCACTACTACTAAGAATATTTTTTAATGTGACAAAATATATGCTTTTATTTTGAAGGCCATCTCGCCTAACTACCGGTATCGCTCTGTCTTCCTCTGTTTGTCTTGACGCAGATTCTTTCCCCCTTGGACAATACAGACCAGCGCGCTCGACAGACTCCAGCTGGGCGCCGAGGTCCACGCCCCGCTGAACAGACCCCACCCTCACTTATCGATTGATGAGAGACCAACAGGGCCGATGCCTCTTTTTGGAACAGTGATGGGGTTATTATGGGTGGACAGTTACTAGACTGACAGACAGTTAGGCGCAGCCAGGGGTTCCCAAACTGGGGTTCATGGACCTCCAGGGACCCTTGAGGAGGGTTGTGGGGTTGGGAATAGTTACATTTAACTATTATTTATTTGATTGGAGCAGCAGATTGGCCTAGTTGGTTAAAGAGGCTGATCTACAACCAGAGGACCTGGGTTCAAGCACTCATGTCGGCATGCGTCTGTCCTGCTGAAGTGCCCTTGAGCAAGACACTGAAGCCCTACTGGCTCCAGGGATGCTCTTCTGTAGCTGAGTGTTTGTTCTGACCTGAGATCAGTAACGCATCACATCATCATTATTCAGAAGAAGTTAGCACTGGGAGGAAAATGGCCAGATGAAGAAATGATCAGAGGTTTCAGAGACAGGCGACAACAAACCTTCTCAAAATGTGGGTCCCTGGGACAAACCTGGATCATATGGGGGTCTGTGATCTAAAGCATCTCTACATGGAGGTCTTTGATGTATGGGATAGTTTGGAAACACTTGAGCTATGCCCCAATCACAGACATATCTCAGGGTCATTTTACCACTCACTTTAAGTATTTGTCTATGATACTCATCTGGCCCTCAATCAAAATCCATAACAAAAGGAACAACTCTCTTATTCACACTAATTTGTGTTATAATTGAGATGTACAATCTGGACTCAAAACATTCCCAACTTAGTTTCATTTTATAGCCTTGACAACTGATCTGAATCGCATGTATCCTAAATGATATAGCCTACAGTCTTATAACCCTACATATAAATACCTCTACAACTCCAGGATCATGGCCGACATCTCCCACCCCATCTCTTCCAACAATCAGAACCAAAACAACCAGGCACAAAAACTAGCTTTTTTCCCCAAGCGGTGGTCCAACCTTCATGCAGCACAATAGACAACAGCACTCTACTGCACCTACTGTCATATAACCACTTCTTATATACTCAACTGGCTGGATAGATAGATGTTTATACTCTACTTACACCATTCCAACTCAAGTGTCCAGCTTTTCTTTTATTATTTTTTACATCCTTGCAGTGTTCAAAACACTCAGTCCCCAGTGCAATATTCCCTCAATCTGTATATATTTCTGTTTATTCTTTTTTTCACTGACTTCCACAGCTGCCTATCAGTGCAATCAATCAATTCCAACAGAGAAGCATGTGTATACTGTATAAAAAAGAGATGAATTTACCATATTGTGTTTTTTACATAATACTTCTACTTTTTATAAATGACTTAAACCTATATACTTTCTTTTCTATACTATTTTGATTCCCCAAAATTATGTTTAATGTGACCCACCCACCAAGTAAAATTCCTTTTATTTGCAAACTTATTTGGCTAATAAAACTAATTCTGATTCTAACATTCAAACCTATAGGAGCTAACAGTGGTTACTGAGGGATGGAAGAGCGTTACTCATTCACTTTCCTCTTTAACATTTTCCCAGCTGAACTTGTCAGCTATATTAAGATGTTTGAAAAAAGTTTGGGGCCAAAATGTAAGTAAGTAAGTAAGTAAGTAAGTAAGTAAGTAAGTAAGTAAGTAAGATTTTATTTATATAGCACCTTTTTAAAACAAAGTTACAAAGTGCTTCACAGGATACAGAAATACAAAAATACAATACAGAAAAAATAAGCAACATAAATATACAGCAATATACAAAAAGATAAATTACAGCTCCTTTACAGGGAAGGCAAGTCGGTAAAAATGGGTTTTTGAGAAGTTTTTTGAAGCCATTTACAGATTCAGCTGATCTAACAGAGGGGGGGAGACAGTTCCAGAGGGACCGGGCCCTAACGGCAAAAGTGAAATCACCCTTGGATTTGCGGAGGGAGCGGGGTATAAATAAGAGACCTTGGTCGGATGATCTGAGAGGCCTAGAGGTGGAATACGGATGCAAAAGTTCGGAAATGTATGAAGGGGCGAGACCATGTAGGGCCTTGTATGTGATAAGTAGTATCTTGAAATCTATTCTATACTTTATGGGGAGCCAGTGAAGGGATGCGAGGATTGGTGTAATGTGGGATCTACGGTTGGTTTTGGTTAGCAGCCTGCAAGATGCAAGATTGTAGTATGAAAGGTGAATGATTTATTCTATTGTCATGGGCTTTATTACATTACAGTGCGGCATTGTTGGAGTAAACAGTCACACTGTAAAATAAATAATGAAAGTGTGATTTTTTTCACTGTGTATCACTTCTGTATTTCTTTAATATCCACTGCTTTAATTTCTGTTTATCATGAGGCTTTGTGATGCAATAAACAGCCATTCTAGAAGCTGGTCAAGATGTGTCTGAGGTTCACGATTCTCACATGAACACAACTGTTGAAACCTGTTTGGGAAAAAGATAACACCCAAAGAATAGAGTAAAGGATATTTTACTGATTGATATAGCAAAAAACAAACAAACAAGGAGAAGCATGAGCGCCACGACATGTTCAGTTATTAACAAACTCCGTCTGGAGGGAAAACTGTGTGACGTGGTGATCAGAGTCGATGGCGTTGAATTTAACGCCCACAAGATCGTCCTCTGTGGCTGCAGCTCATACTTCCGGTGAGTTGGTTATCTCAGCAGGGGTCTTTAAAGTTATACAAAAAAACAGGAAAACAGAGGCGTACTTCCAAAATGAGAATAGTGAATCAACTCAATCGGAAAAACAACACTAAATAACCGAAGTCTTACCCCATAATTTCTCACTGCATTACTTGTGTCTATGTCTGTAGATGTGAGGGGGCGTGTTTATGTGTTTTGCATGCGTGAGTATGTGTGTATATGTGAATATGTGTGTGTGTTGGTGTGTGTGCGCACATGTACAACATGAGAGTGTTACATACTGTTTATTTTTCCACCCCCTGCCCTCCTCTCCCTCCTGATCCCACAGAGCTCTCTTCACCAATGGCTGGACGACCTCAGAGCAGCGGCTCTACAACATCCCCGGCCTGTCGCCCAGTATGATGCGCCTCATCATCGAGTATGCCTACACCTGCTCTGTTCCGGTGACGGAGGAGAACGTGGTGGAGCTTTTGGCAGCTGCGGACCAGTTCTCGGTCATGGGCATCGCCCAAGCCTGCTGCGACTTCCTGGAGGACCGGCTTTGCCTGGAGAACTGCGTCGGCATCTGGAGGCTGGTGGACCTCTACAGCTGCCCTGACCTGCGGCGCAAGGCCTACCTGTTCATCCTGCACCACTTTGAGGAGATGCTTCATGTCTCTGAAGAGTACCTGGACCTCCCTCTGCAGCAGCTGGCTGGCATCATCCAGAAGGACCAACTCAACGTGAAGCAGGAGAGCACGGTGTTTGACGTTGTCGTCCGCTGGATCGCCCACTTGCCTGAGAAACGCAGCGGTCACATCTCTGTGCTGTTGCCCATGGTAACTGAGAAATGGACAATAAGTCAACTGTGGCTATATTCAGTTTACATCTTTGGCATTTAGCTGCTTGTCCAGAGTGACTTGCAATGAGTGCACCAGTAGAATAGTATAGACAGTTCCCAGCTTCCCAGTGTTAAGGTAGCCAATAGTAAGGAGTGCAAGTGTCAAAGCTTCAGCATCCAGATGACCGATGTAACAGATATTCCTGTGTTCTTATCATATTGTAGAAGTACAGAATATAATCCCTGCCTCATCTCACAAGTCTATTTAGACTGTATCTATCTAACTGCTGTCTTCTTGTCTCTGTCCAGGTCCGCCTGGCCTCTTTGACTGCTGACTACTTCCTGAACAGCGTGAAGAACAACGCTCTGGTGAAGGACAGCAGCGAATGCAGGCCCATCATCATCACCGCTCTGAGGGCCATTTGCGATTTCAACATGAAGGGACCCTCCAAATCTGATTGCTGTAACCCCCTAACCAACCCACGCCTGCCCTATGCCTTGCTATTGGCCATCGGAGGCTTGACTGGCGGTCGTCCGACCAATGGCATTGAGGCGTACGACGCCCGCGCCGACCGCTGGGTCAAAGAGACCAATGATGCGGGGAGCGCTCGGGCTTACCACGGTGTTGCTGTCCTCAACAGCGTGGTCTACTGCATCGGTGGCTTTGACACTTTTGCCTGTTTCAACAGCGTGTGCAAGTTCAACCCAGTCACCCGCACCTGGCAGCAGGTGGAGCCCATGAATTCGCGCCGCTGCTACGTCAGCGTGGCTGTGCTGAACGGCTACATCTACGCCATTGGAGGCTTTGATGGACACATGCGACTGAGAACTGCCGAGCGCTATGACCCTGAGACCAACAAGTGGACCCAAATTGCGTCCATGCTGCAGAGGAGGAGCGATGCCGGTGCCACAGCACTCCATGGCAAGGTGGGTGGAGCTGAGGAACAGGCAGAAATAACAATAGAGACAACAATAGAGAAGCATAATGGAGACTGGAACATTGCCAGTTGACTCCCAAACTCTGAGTTGGGAAAGTGAATACAAAACTCTCTCTTCTCTCTAATTGCTCCAGTTGAACTGCTCAGTGTTTGCACTGGGCAGTTAGCAGGTGTTAATGTGTTTAATAATGTAAGTGTGAAGCAGGGTGTCGCTGACAAAGAGCATCGTGCTCAATCCACCTTCCCTGGATTAATGAAAGTAAAACAAAAACCTGCTGCCATTGCAGTGTTCTTCACTGAATTGAAAGTTTACATGACAATTTACACTGAGTGAATTTCATGACCCTTGGACCAGTGAACTCTGTTAGATTCCTTTTTCTATCATAAATTTTCTTTAATCTATTTCAAGAACACATGGGCATCAGTGAGAAAATAATCCTCCCTATCTTCATTCCCAAAACACTTCTTTATTTGCAGATAGGTGTTTGTTCTCCAGCATCAGTGATAGGCGAAACTAACTGACATTGTTGTATTAATTCTCCCTAGGTGTACATTTGTGGCGGTTATGATGGGTTTCTGTACCTGCAGACAGCTGAATGCTACAACCCCGAGACCAACCAGTGGACCCGGATCGCCCGCATGAGCAGCAGGCGCAGCGGGGTGGGGGTCGTCGCCTATGGAGAGCACATCTACGCAGTAAGGAGCACACAAATACTGCATTCATTCACATAGAGCTCAGAGGACTTGAGAAACGTGAAGGAACCTGAAGTCTGACATTAGAGGCCTGTCACTGAGAGGTTTGCTTCCCAGCGGTTACAAATGAGACGCACCATGTTGGAGGCCTCTATTTTGTTTACTTATGACTTCACTTGGGAAAAGAATTACAGACCTGTGACTTGACTTTGATGTGAACTTTGTGGTGAAACTTATGACTTGTCTCGAGACTTCATTCTCGCGAGTTTATTAGTACTTGGGAAGCTATGACTTGAGACTTGCTCAGGGTGTCCTAAACCCTCTCAAAATCCATCCCCACTGAAACATAGGACTCATACTCCTTTCCTCTCCTAGGTGGGCGGCATCAATGGCATCAACTGCCTGAGCAGCGCCGAGGCCTACGACCCGCGGACCAACACGTGGCGCCCCGTGGCCTCCATGTTCAACGCCCGCAGGAACTTCGGCATCGCGGTGGCGAACGACCAGCTGTTTGTGGTCGGAGGCTTCAGCGGCCTCACGTCCACCTTTGCCGTGGAGCGCTATGACGAGAAGACCGACGAGTGGGTCGACGCCCACCACATGGAGACCGCCCGCAGCGGCTTAAGCTGCTGCGTGGTGCACGGAGTCCCCGAGGTGGACGAGGACGTCCCGTCTGTCATCTGAACAGACCCGCAGCCGGGTCCTGCCACATGCCTGTCCATCTCGGCATGACTACCGAGTGGCATGTTTAACATAAAATAAACTAAAACTGAATTTGCTTTTGAATTAGGCTACATAAGAGCGGTCCTGTTTTTATTCTAATGTTTTTTTTTTTGTTTTTTTTTAAAGAATTTTCAGTTTGCATGACACCTCCATATGAGCTCAACTCGGTATTTTTCGGCAGCCTAAGTTTATAGCCCTGCAGGGTCGCGGTCTTAAAAGGTTGATTTACTGACAGAGCTAATTCAAACATAAATACAGAGCACACTTTCTATATATATAAAATATATGGCATGCTGCATTAGCTGGAGTAACAAATCAACGAATTAAACAAAAGATAACATAATGGGCAGACATGGAATGACTCATATGGAGAGCTTCAGCATGAAAGTCACACTATTACAGTGAAGCCTTAATTGATGGACGTTGGCGCGATTCTTTTAATGGCAGAATTATGAAGGATACAGCTGTGGATTCAGCAGTATAGAGAAAAAGTCTGGAAATAATTTGCAAGACAGCGAGGGCTGATAGAGTAAGATGACAGGACTGAAGGATATACAGTATGGGAACAAGATGAGCTGCTATAGGCCTACTCCTACCAACCACATGCTTAGATGCTTAGACCCCGTTCCACTTTCATCTCATCGCCACACCACCATTATCCCATCTATGACAAACATCCACAACTCAAACACACCTCCACACATTCATTTACTGATCAATTAACACATCCCTAATTTGACGATAGCGCTAATTGGCTGTCATAACCATAATTTCTCCAGTAGTCCCTGGTCAAAATCTGTCTCGAGAGGACGGTTTTGTTTTCGTCTGCACAGGAAAAAACCTATTGAGCCAAGTTTTATTCCTGCTTGTTCCAGTTTGTCTCAGATAACGCAACAGCTGCCGCATCACATTTTTAGAAAGATTTACGGGTTTGCAGTCTTGTAGATTTGAACCCTGTTACCGAACCAGAGCAGTGTGAAATAAAAGTGTGAAATACCTATATTTAGAAATATACGCTCGAGGGCAACAGAAGGCATCTTAGTCCAGAAACACCATAGGGGCCGCAAACCTAAACTAACCTTTAAGTTACTCGGAGTGGAGATGGTGATTGCAGTCGGTAGTGTAACCTGGTATTTTGGGTTAGTCGAGGTGAAGAAGAAGTCAAAGTTTGCCTGAAGATCTAGCACCGTGAGCGTGGAGCGTTGCCATGGTGACGGGCTGCTGCAGAGCCCAGAGAGGCAGGCTGTTTATCATTTATTCCTTTAAAAGCACTAGTGACTGAAAATTTGCCACTATAGTAGACTGCTTCTTTTTTTTTAGTCACGTGTCTGTTCTTAGTCACTATTTTACTAGTTGCCATAGTTCTGAATAGGTAGCTATAGTGACTAATTTGTTTTCTGTTTTGACTAGCAGCAATTTAATAACCTAAATACGAGTGTTTATTTTATAGTCACTAGTAACTAATTGCATTTTTGTTTGTCACCTTCATTTTGCATTTTAGGAAACACGTAATTGACAAAATAGTCTGCCATAAGACAGTCAACTCTCTGAGGCACAGAGTCTTTAGTAGCAGGTTTGTCTTGGAGCTGAACTTGTAGAGGAGAGGCTTTGGAGGCTTTGGTTTGTAGAGCAGACAAACCTGATCAGGGCTTGATGGCTTTGAAAAGTCCCTGAATAAAAGCAGCAGTGACAGTCGATCTGATCTGAACCACATGTATCCTGTCCACAGAAAACCAGAATTGCAGTTCTGAACAGAAATGTTGCCGACATGATTGGTTTTGTATCATGGATTTGGAGCCAAGCTCCTCTCTCTTGCCTCTGGGCATCAGGGATAGCAGTGAATGCAGCAGACTTACTACTTTTTATGTGTTTTAAAGGTCAAAGGTCAGGTCTGCTAAATGATATAGAGTCCATTTCTGTACCAGCAATACTTCTGCATGACAGGAGATAGGCTATTTCTCAGTCTACTCAGGCTCTTACTGCTCTTTGGTTATGTAGGGCAGAATAGGTAGGTTATACAAACAATAATGTTCTAGGACGCTGGGAAAATAACAACCATATTTGGCCAGGCTGCTGAAACTGAATGGTATTTCCTGATACGGTAAACCTGTTAAACTCAAAGAAATATTCACTTTCCCTTCAAAAAAAGATAAAGAGTCTTCAGCCCAAAAGATGACAGCTAGCTTACAGCCCTAACAAACATCCCCATAATGTTCCAGCTATATTCAATAGTAAGTTTGTAGTGACCCTTTTGTACTTTATGGTATATAAATATATATATTTTTTAATCTTCTAAGGTATCGCTACAAAATTCCTATAATATTCCTATGGGAGAACTGGTGACCTTTGTGGTATTTTTAATCTGCTATTGTACTATAATATTTCAATAGGGTATTAGATAGTTATTTTTCTCTGTGATATTTGTATAGCAGCCATTTAAAACTGAATATAGGTGTTTTTTTTTTAGTAAGGGAGGTTGAAGTTGAAGAGGCAAATTAAGAGGTTCTTGCTGGCTTCAAGTCAATCACACATGTAAAATGTAAAGATGGAAACCTTTGTTTGATGATGAGCTGAAACTCCATATAATTATGGCAACAACAAAAAAAAGTCTATGTTAATTATGTTGTGGATGGTTTTGCAGGTTGTGGATCAGTCTGGGTCTGGATCCAGTGGCGTTTCTGATCTCAACACTGCCTCCATGTGGCAAAACAGTAGACTGCGGTTATCTCCATCCCACCCATAATGCATTGCAAAAACACTGGTCAGTACCATTATTTTTCGAGAGGGGGATTATGATTTAAGGCTTTAAAGTTAATTTTAGTTAACTTTTATCAGTACCACTTCTTGGTAAATTCTGTCTTTAATTAATCATAGATATTATGAATGTGAAATACTGAAGTCACCCATTAATTCAATCCAACTCGGAGCTGATATCGTGGTGTTTCATGCTCGGTGATGGACTCTCCTCTATAATGGTAGCTCCCAGTCCGACTCTCAAGTCTTCCTTTTCCTATTGAAGTAGCAGCCATGAGGTAGGACCGCTGTCGATGGGATATTAAAAGTTATAATTTAACTGATAAAATAAACATCTCCTCACCTCAAATTACTCTATTAAGGCCTTTAAAGTCTCTACTATATTGATACCCAAAGCCCGTACCGCCACTCAAAAGCAAAATCCCTTATTTTTACGTGGCACTGTAACACGATGTAGCAAACGGAGAGGCCATGTTGTCAGCCGGGACAATGTTAGCTAGCTTTAGCTGTGTGGCTAACTGTTACATAGCTACTGATACAGCGTTAATAATCTATAAATCAGCTTTAAAATCTGTGGAAATTGTGACTTGCAGTTAGATAATGCCTTGGAAGTAGAAGTGGTAACATACGGCAGGTTTATATCGACTGACATGGCTAACGGCTCTGCTCTCTGTCGCCCAGCATGCTCAGGCTCCAGAAGAGGCTTGCCTCCAGCGTCCTGCGCTGCGGCAAGAAGAAGGTATGGCTGGACCCCAACGAGACCAACGAGATCGCCAACGCCAACTCCCGTAAGTTGAGAGAGAGAGAGAGCGTCTTGTTAGTTTATCACGGGCACCTGAGCTTCACCGTTGTGCTGTGATGCGGTGAGGCTATCCTGGCTTTGGTGCCAACTGCTCCAAAGTGTGGTCTCCTCGGCGCTGCCACATTCACAAACCAAACGTGCTTCGGCAAATTGCAAACAGTGCTGTTAAAGGTCCAGTGAAGCGAGAGTTGCATTTCTCAATGTAGAAAGGACCCAAATTATTATGACTGTCAGCATTGTGGAAATTGGTCTAACCACCTGTGAAAAACTTATAGGTTATCCACAGAATCAAATAGGTTATCAACAGAATCAAACAGATTTAGAATTAAAATCTGGTGTAAAAGATGTCACCTACACCCAGATTTTAATTAATTCTCTGATTGATCGTAGTAGTATCATAGTATGCATAGTTAAAGGTAAGGCATCCCATAGTCTGTCAGACAGCCAGCTACTTGTCAAACTAGCCAAAATCTCTGTGCCTCCATTGTTGCTGTGTGCCGAAGTTTCAACTCTGGGTATTTGTTCCCCAAAGATAGAAATATTGTCATGTAGTGGACACACTCTCATAGGGAAGGTTAGGCTCTCGCTCAGTTGTACAAGCTTTGTATCATCTATCCATTAAAAAAATGGTAAAAATAAAAGTGATGCTCACTGTTAGAAATCAGCATCAAATATTTCCTCACTGAGTTGACATTACATTACATTACGTCATTTAGCAGACGCTTTTGTCCAAAGCGACTTACAATAGTACATTTTGTCAGCTGAAATCATTTCACTGGATCTCTAAGATACAAATCCACACTACTTATTCTTATGTGTCTTATTCTCAGTAAAGTTCATCATTAATGTTTCATCCAACTGTCTAATTAGTGTTGGGGGAAACTGTGTATTCTACACTTGAAAAAGGCTGTTGCACATCTATGTCTTCATTGGGACAACACACATTTGTGATTCTTTCCAACACAGCATAAGTTAATGACAATACATTTTATGATGCTATTAACATGTCTTGTGTTGAGAAGTAACACAAATGTATGTTGTCCCAAAGAAGACACGATGTGTTAAAATGACACATCCTTTCTAAGAGTCTACTACAGATCCATATGCCCGCTCTGTGCTAGCTAACTGTTGTCTTGTCTTCAGGCCAGCAGATCCGCAAGCTGGTGAAGGATGGTCTTATCATTCGCAAGCCCGTCACGGTGCACTCCCGCGCCCGCTGCCGCAAGAACACGCTGGCACGCCGCAAGGGAAGGCACATGGGAGTCGGTACGTTGGAACTGTTCGTGTCTGTCTTCTACGTGGAATACAATTGACTTGAAACTTTTTGTTAGTTTCAAGATTGATCATATTTCAAATAGTGTCCGTTTAACGATGACTGACTATCAATTTGAGAGATGAAGAAAGTTGACATTCCACTCGCTCTCCCTAGGTAAGAGAAAGGGTACAGCCAACGCCCGTATGCCAGAGAAGTTGTCTTGGATGCGTCGCATGAGGATCCTGCGTCGTCTGCTGCGTCGCTACAGGGAGTCCAAGAAGATCGACAGGCACATGTAGGTTCATGACCTCCTCACTCACTGTTGCTCCTTTATTGTTAGATGCAGTCTCTTGGCATACTTGGTTACGCACCCATACGCATACCATATTCAAACTTAATACGATGAAACATACTGTACTGAAATAGTGAAGTGCAATGTAAGCAAATGTTAAGGAAGAGTAGCTGTTGCATCATGCACAGCTAATGGGGATCCCAATAATAAACAACATAAACAAATAAACATTGGATTCTGTTTCCAAGGTGCAGGTCCTGGAAAAACGATCTAAATTTAAGGCACACATTCTGATCGGTCTACAGATTTTATTTCCACATTGATTTTCAATTGTGGGACTGGTCTTATGTTTTACTCTAACTGGAGTTAAAGAGGTATTTAAAAAACTTTAATTTAGCCTGATGAAGCTTGCAGACCTGTTGATTTCATACATTTGCAGACTTACATAATCTGGTGCCTTTGAACGGTCAGCGGTTTCTGTATTATTTTGGTAATAATTTCCTAATGCTTCGTTTCTCCCCTGCCGCCCCTTAGGTACCACAGCCTCTACCTGAGGGCCAAGGGTAACGTGTTCAAGAACAAGCGTATCCTCATGGAACACATTCACAAGCTGAAGGCAGACAAGGCTCGCAAGAAGCTCCTGGCGTAAGTCTCAATCTAAACCTCATCTTTTTGTTTCAGGGGGTTCTCGGGACTGTTTCCATGACGTCCCCCAAATAGGCAGATAGAGCTGTTTTCACCCTGTGAGAAAGTGTTGGGAGTAGACGCTAGGGCTGAACAATTAATTGAAATTTTATCAAAATCGCAATATGGCCTACTGCAATTTTCAAATCGCAGGAGGCGCAATATTTGTTACAGGCAAAATGTGTGTCAGAATACCATTTTAAATTAAATATTGTCGTGCTGCAGAGATGTCCTGGCCTACACATCATATTCTACAGACTTAAGAAAACATCTTTGTTTGGTACAGATCCCCGCAAAAATCACACCATAATCATTTGAATACATTTTTCAATGAAAATGAGAATAATGATGTAAAAATGATCATTCCCTCTAATATCGCAAATCATATCGAAACTGCAATATCAGTCAAAATACTCGCAATTAGATATTTTTTCAAAATCGTTTAGCCCTAGTAGACGCCCTCATCTGGGGCAACAAAGCTTATATTTGATGATGCACATTTTGGAGAACTAGCCTGGAAATTACAACAGAGGATTAAAAAAAGTAGCCTGTAATGAGGATACTTTAAAAAATGCATTCTCCTTCTGCTCTTCAGTACAACTGATAAATGGTGGATTCAAGTTCTTTCTGTTTTTGAATTTGACTTGCTGTTAATGTTGTGTGGTGCAGCTAGGTTTTTATAGAGCTTTTTAAATGATCCACATGGAAAGTTGCAGTTGCTGAAGTACGACAGTGATATGAAGGATGGATATGACCGGCTCTCTCTCTCCCTCCACCTGTCCTACAGTGATCAGGCCGAGGCTCGTCGTTCCAAGACGAAGGAGGCCCGTAAGCGCAGAGAGGAGCGTCTCCAGGCCAAGAAGGAGGAGTTCATCAAGACCCTGGCCAAGGAGGAGGAGGCCAAGAAGTAATAAGGCTCCACCTGTCCTGCCTGACTGAACGATGACAATAAAAGTGTACATAAAGACACACACTGGTCTCCCGTGCTTTCTCTTCCCGCATGATACTTTGAAGCACTGTAGTAGCACTGAAATCAGTAGTGCAGTGTTGGAATAAAAAACTGGTTAAACTACGTGATTACAAGGCAAACAACCACCAATATGAACAAAAATAGAATTTCAAAAAAGCATGAACCCTTTTTCACTGTAAAGAGCATACCTTTATATATTTCCCATAAGTTCTATGCTATCCAGTTTGATGTATACTATGATTTTGTCAGCCTAAAAAGGTCAAATAACCTGTGTAAGCTAAGTTTAGGTGGGTTTTCCTTCGACTGCGTCCCAATTAATATTGTCCTTATTTCCAGACAAGGAAGTGCTGATAGACAAATATATTTGTTAGGGTGGGAAAGAAGTTTTGTCTATTGTTTTTTCTAGTATGAATGCTACATGCATTCCGTGTAATTTGTAACATTAAATTCAGATTTAATGGTGTTTTTGTATGCTGACCCACACAACCTCTTGCAATGTGCGTAGCCTCATTTTTGACCCAGAGCAGTCGTTCATCTGACCAGACAAAATAGTCCTTGGACCCCTGATTTCAGGCCAGTTATGGTTTATTTCCTGCCTTCTAAGGAATGATAATCCTATTTACTTTCTGTATAGACACTTTTGTGACCTTAGTCAAATCCAGAGCACAGATGTTTTAGTTGATGAAAGATTAACATAAATCCAATGTCTGTTTTTTTTTTGTTTTTGCTAGTTGAAATGTCAACTATGTAAGTAATTTCACTGAGATAAGAGTTCCAGGGATCAGACTTAATTGTTAATTTCACAGGTTTGTTGCCACCTAGTGGTTTAAGGCGGTTTGATCAATCCAAACATTTGATTTGGGTATCAACCAAAGACATCCTGTGTAATAGAGTTCTGTGTCTTGAGGTTATTTCATACATTTCACAGCATTGGTCTTATTCAGCTGTCCGGGACCAAAGTTCTGAATGGTGACGGAACAATCGGTCATTATGCACTGTGAGTGTTAGTTATTGATTGATTTCCAGGCCACATAAAATGACTTGTCCAATGAAAAGTGTGGAAAAAATCTTTGTGGAAAAAAATGTAGGTGAGGCTCTTGTAATAATAATGACAATAGTAATCTTTATTTGGATATCACGTTTCAAAACCAAGACGCGGGGCATTAGGGCCCTGCCTGAGGACCTCCGCCTCCGAGGGGGATCAGAGTCTCGAGTTTCACTGTATTAAGGTCAGTGGTATTTTTTGCCGTTGATTCCCCCAAGTAATCTTCAACAAGCCTGACGGCCCTGTCTGCCAGAGTTAAGTTAATAAGTTCTCTGTTCATTTGACTACTGGGTTTGACACCTACAGACAGATGCAAAACTGTGTGAACTGGGCTTCAATCTCAACCATGCCACAGTTTTTCAGAGGAGAAATCTCTTGAGATGAAACAGGAAATTAACTTTGTGAAATCCTGGAAGAACTCATTTGAACTACAAACATTCTGGCAAAATGCAAAGATTTTGAAGTGCTGTGATGTACCGATTCACAGGAAAAGCAGCCATAAAAACAGACATATTTTCTGCTGTGCTGCACAAAAATACTGTATATAATACACATGATAAACTGAGATCTGTTGCATTCGGCTATTATGAACTGGGGTTGATTTGTTATACTTTGGGATGCTGTGTCTCTTGTGTCTATTGTTGCTATGGCAGAATGCATAAATTATGCATGTGCCCGACTAAGTGATCGTGTGTGTTTGTGTGTGTGTCTCGGTGTTGGCCTGCTTCACTGTTTTGTGCCCAATGTGTGTGTTTGTGCGGTGCTCATCATACATGAGTAACGTGTTTTGGTTGTGTTAAGTGCTCATGGGACAGACGGGGCAGTAAAAGTTCAGTCAGGCACCAGGGCACCAGGCTCCATGCTAAGCGCCCCTGGAATGCACCGGGGTCAGCTGCTCCAGAGCCACATGACCCCGGTGCTGCCCCCCTCAGGCCCGAATCTTCCACTACACCTCGCTGTGAAGGGCTGTCTGGCCCGCTATCAGATCTCCGTGGACCACAGGCTTCAGTCTAGCCAGAGGCTTCACTTCGCACATTATCAGATGGGAAAATGCAGAAAAAAGAAACAAAAACACTGAAAGCATTAATGGAAGCTGTCATCTTATGATCATCTACTCCCAGATCTTGAGTGTTATCTGTATGAACCCCCCCTAACCCGCCCCCCACCCTACTTGTTGAGCTCTTTCAGTCTGTGTTTTCACTACTCCTTTACTGACACAGACAGACAGCCACACACATGCTGAGAGAGAGTGCGGGAGAGAGAGATGAAGCGCAAACAAATGATGTTTCCTAAACAATGAGCTGGACCGTGCTGACTTGGCTGACTCACGGCGTCTGACAGCGCGGTGGGTAAAAGGTCTGTCTCACTTGAGTTCAGTGTGGTCCGCCGGTGACAGGTCAGGTTAGTTCAGCTCAACACTCGGGCCGGTGTGGTGTGTGTCAGGTCACACAACCTGCAGTACACTCTGCTATCCAGTGTTGAAGGCACCGGATCTAGGTCACATAGCATTTGAAAACAATTCTTGGTGTGTGTTTTAACCAGTAGTCGATTTGTACACACATTTCAAGAGGGATGGTAGGGTCTTATGGAGACAATTTGATAGTGGTGAAGACAGCGTGGAGAGCAGGGGACCTACTCATGGCACTTTTATCTTATCCAAACTTTAAATTTATAGTTCATCAAACCGCTACTCGCTTTGTCATCCTCTCCTGCTTGCTTTGCCTCTTCTGCATCATCTCTTAAAACATCCTCCTGAACCTGGCTATCATCTAGGGAGAAAATATAGACTAGTCAATAGCTTTTCAATGATGGCCAAATAGGCTACTTCATACAATGGTACCCCTCCTGTGTGTGTGTGTGTGTGTGTGTGTGTTTGTGTGTGTGTGTGCGTGCGTGCGTGCTCGTGTGTTTACATTTGTTTCAGCCTTAGCAGTTATGTTTCCTTTACCAGCATACATTATCCCCCAAAGCAGTAATCAAATTATGAGCCACTGCACAAAATTCAGCACATACTAGATCAGTAAGCGCCTTTGTGCTCTAAGTCCTGTGATCCTTAGTGACATTTTATTTGGACTTACATGAGAATGACACACAAAGGGCTTCCTCCCTTTGATGGTGATTATCTGCAACAAAATTCAAACTATAGGTTAATCTTGACTTGATCCCGTTTATTTTGTTGCCTGGCAACATCCCGTTGAGGATGAAATGTAGCCTAATGTATGGCCTAATGTTTTGTTTTGTTTTGTTCATTAATATAATTTTGGTGTTAAAATGTCAACTAGCTATCTAATCTCTGTTTGATCTCTGTGTCTCTTTTGCCCTGCTTGCTAAATTATAAAAAAATAATCATTATGACTCCTGACCTTTCTCACACCTGTAGTTTTCCTGCAGATTTACCTGCCCACCAGCCCATTTCGTCATGTTAACATGGCCAATCAATTTTTATTTCAAGGGGGATGGCAACCCCTTGCATCCCTCCTCAAATCGACTACTGGTTTGAACCCGCTAGGAATGCCGGATGGGTGGGGTTTGCCAGCATAGGACAGTACAATGAGTGATAAAAAGTTTAGGCAATCACAGGAAAGTACTTGGCAGAAGATTAATAGCCTATAATTAAAATAACTTACCTGAAACTGATATCCTGATATCACCCATCTCAAACTAACAAACTATTTCTGTTTCATCCAAACCTGATAGGCAGCATGCTGTTAATTCAGGAGGGGTGGGGGTGGGGGGACACCAATCTTTATGAGAGTGAGTGTATCAGCCTGGTTCAAACTGTGGATCGTACATGTTAAAACAGATAACCCATTGTCCTGATGTGGTAAACACCACCCATTTTCATTCAGTTTCATCCAAACCTGATAGGCAGCATGCTGTTAATGACGCTGAAGATATTGCCATCAGCTTGGCTCTTTACCAAACACTGCAGCACCAATGTTTATGAGAGTGAGTCTGTCAGCTGTGGATCGTACATGTTAACCCTGATAACCCAATGCCCCGGTTCAAGAAGAGGTCAAGCAGGTTTGTCAGGCTGAAGGAGGTGGAGAAGAGGAGAACAGATTTGTTGGGGTGTTTTTTTGGGCGACAATGAGTCCTTTTGTTTCCATCTGTCTGCCCCCTGTGTCCAGAGGCTGCCCAGCCCTGCCTTGTGATGATGTCACATGGGCTCTTAGAGGAAGTGGCCCCCCACCCTCCACCCCCACCCCCACCCCCTTGTGCCACACACACCCCTCAACCCCGACCCCACCGCCCCTCCTCCTCCTCCTCCTCCTTTATTGCCTCCCGCCCCGAGGCTAAGCTCCGTCGCACGCTGCGTTCAGGCTCCCTGTCAAGAGCAGCTGGGCTGGGTCAGCCAGGAAACACACGCACCGACACTCGCCAACACCTATGCAAACATGTTTAGCAACCCTCAGTCACACCTATGCAAATACGCAAACCAAAACACTCGTGCCCCTTTACACACACATCTCCCTGTGACCACTTATTGGGGGACAAACAGGCCCTTATTCACAAACACTGGCGAAATAAACATGCGCATGCGACCACACATGCGCACGCACAAATTGTCAACTTTGCGCTGACTCATCTTCCTCTGCTGAATAATGGATTAATCACACAGAGTTGAATTAATTAGATCATCATCAATCATTTACATGACAATTCTGGCGTGATCCAGTAAAACACACTAGCGGTTTGCTTAGGGCACACAAGGCGTGGCGCTGCACAATGCTGAGAAATATCATTGTGTTGCAAGATTATGAATGTGCACTTGAAAAATGACTTCTTTGGCTCTAATGTGGTTAAATAGCTTATGGACTCCTTGGGACATGGCATCTTTTGTCTGTAACAAACTAACGACTTACTGTTGTGTGTGTGTGTGGTGTGTGTGTGTGTGTGTGTGTGTGGGGGGGGGGTTACAGGGCGGCCTGTAATGAGGGGAAATGAGATGAGAGGTCTGGCTATTTGATTTAGCAGACCATCCGAGAGGCAAGGTGTTTCTGCTCATATCTCTCTGCTGATACACTCCTAATGTTCTGGGTCACTGACTCCCTTTCCCGCCCACAGCCTTTCTATTATCATCGCTATGAAGTTTCCAAGCTGGCGGAAGTCTTCACTCTTGCATTTCTCTCCACATTCCTGCACGCATCTCATGATGTGTGCAGGCCCAGCGCTCAGGGGGTGAGCTCTTTATCTGTCTTCTACCAAGACTCACCCAGAAACCGTCTGTGGAGAAGAGCGATTTTTTTCTCTGCTCCCTCTCCAGCTATTAAAGAGCTTTTATCATGTCTAGAGAAGAGCGTGTCCAAGTTTAGAGAGAGGGAAAATGTGAGCAACTCTGACACTGTGCATGGGGAAATGAGAGAGAGAGACAGAGGGAAATAGAGACTGCATTTGACTACCCATACACATTTACCTATCACTGGATCAGTCATTTCTGGCATCAGATATCACTCGTCCTAATATGCAAAAACCAGATGGTCCAGTAATTTAAAGCAGTGGAGCACATCACAAACACATAGCACACATTCCCCATGAGAGGCCCAGCTGCTCACTGAAGTCATTGGATCCGTGGGTAAAGGGACACTGCTCATCAGCCAGGAAACCATTACCTGACGTTCAGCTAAAGGGTTTGTGGTAAAAAGCGGTGTCAGTGTAGTTCTTCATTTCCTTAACGAGCTCTGTCCCCAGCAGTGCTATTAGCCTGATGTTATTAGTCGCATGGCCGTCATTATTGTTCATTACTCCCTCTTTAGTCTGGTCACAGCTAAGCAGCCTCCTACAAACCAACAGGACATTGCCAAAGTTCATTGCAAACCCTGAAATCTGCTGAAAAAAGAAGGAAAAAAAACTTTCCAAGGGCTCTATTGTTTTGGGGGGACGGGGTGTGTGTGGGGGGGTGCTGTGGCTTAAAGAGGAACAATTCAGCTTACTCAGCATGCCTCAGACAAGAGTTACTTGGCATGATTGCTTTAGTACACAGAGCTGCATTCATGCCAATGTGGAGTTTTCCACTGAAAACAGGACACATCATAACATGGCTCAAGTCCACCGGGGAGACAACTGTCTGTTGGATCGGGTGTGGCATCGATTAGCGAGAGTTCATTGTCAAATGCACGCCACGCATTCAGCGTATTTTCCCAGAATTCTCCTTCAAACAGTGCCATCCTGAACCTGTTTGTGAGCTTTACCTCCAAGCCTTTATTCTCCTTCCATCGCGCAGCCGGTAACGCAGAGCTACCAAATAAAAGCCAAACGACAGATGAGTTACGGCTCCTCTGGGCATCAACTCCCCACCTTTGTCTGCTCTCTCTGTCTCTTTGTCTGCCTCTCTTGCAATTTCTGTTTCTCTCATTTCCGCCGGCCGTTGCGTTAGTCTCCCTGGTGATCGGGCTGGCAGCGCTGCCATGTTATAAACAGATTCCTATCTCAGCTGAGTGGAGACTTCCCTTGCTAAGCCCCAAACCCCCTTCCACCTCTCCAGCTGAGAGGAACCCACTTTTAGGGTCAGTTGATATGAGCTGATACTGCTGGCAAAGTTTAACTCGAGAGCCTCACTTGAAGGAACCCTGTGAAGCTATGTGTGTGTTTGTGTGTGTGTGTGTGTGTGGGGGGGGGGGGGGGGGGGAGTGTAGGCGAGAGGGTTGGGGAGGCGTTAAGAGTCAGGTTAGATATCTGATTTGGTGGGTGGCCTCTACCCCTCGCCTAGTCTCACTCTCATTGGCTTTCCCTGACAAGTTCCCTGACACACACACACACACACACACACACACTAGTCAAGAGACAAACCATGGGCTAATTCAGTACTGGGCACTCATGTTACTGCCTCCTTTTTGTGCAGAGGGGAGAGGGGCTTAGGGGTGTGGGCGGAGGATGGCTGGGGGAGGGTGGGGTGAGCGGAGGGAAGGCTGGGGCTCCGGGGGAAGGGGGAGGAGAATAGAAGGAGCAACAGCTTTAGCTTTGGGACTACAGTGGAAAGTAGTAGGACTGTAGGACTGTCTGCATGAACAACTGGGGGAGAGAGAGAGAGAGAGAGAGAGAGACAGCAAGGAAGATGGGTGGACTAGAGTCACAACACAAGGATTAAAGAAGGATGTGAAGCAGCAAAAGACCGGTCCCGGCTCCACTGACCTGGATGGTCAAAAGACACAGAGGAAGAAAAGGGGGAAAAAAGAAGTGCACAGAAGACAGGGGACTTGCTTGTTCAAGAGAAAGAAAGATAGGAGAGCCTGATAACTGAGGAGGCGTGTTCCTGTTCCCTCAAGGAGAGAGGGAGGGAGAGAGGGAGAGAGAGAGAGAGAGAGAGAAACCAGACAGGCAGACAGACCGGGAGCAAAAAAAAAAGTAAAGGACAGGCAAAAGATTAACACTCTGAGAAAGAGAGAGAGAGTGAGGTACAGCTGGGGAGAAAGAGCTGAGGAGGAGGGGAAATCTGAAAACGGAGGGAAACAGGGAGAGGGAGGAGGGCAACGGCAACTAAGATAACACATAGCTGCTGAGCCGAGCGAGGTGTGGAGCAGGAAAGGACAGAGAGCGGGCGAGGGGAGGTAAGCGCAGGAAGTCAGCAGGAGGGGAGGCATGAGGGCGCTGCTCCTGAAGCTGCTCTTCTCCTTGATGCTCAGCCTCATCATCTTGGGGACCGTGCTGACCGCTCTCTCCTGGTACGTGTTCAACGAAAGGTGAGTTGGACTTTCAGGTAACGCAGGTTTCTTATTTCCTGGGCCCTACCTGAGCACTACCTCAAACTAACTTGGCGAATGAATTACTAGAGTTATGGGGATATAATGGTGCTGTAGAAAATGCAAAGTCCATAGCAGGGTGATGAGAGCAAGAGGTTGAGAGCTGACATGGGAGTGAAATAGGAGCTGTTTCAGAGGGTTTTTTTCCCACTCTTTCTGCAGGCCTTGGCACTTTCTTTCACTGTCATCGTCTTTGCCAAACTGTGGCTTTGCAAGGCATTTTGCTGTGGGTTTATATCTGTGAAACCACTGACAACACCATGGATTTTATGGTTCAGAAAGAGGTTGTGGTTACGCTTTTTTTATTGGGGGCGGGCAGGTAAATGTGAATTCATTTCACATTGAACACTGATGTCTCTGTGCTTTGCTATATAATGATTCATTTCATGATTCACTCCACTCTAGTGAGTGCTTTAAGAGTGCGTAGAGATGCAAGCAGAGACGTGTGTTGTGTCAGTGGAAAAAATACAAATTCAAACCACAACGATTTGGAAAATGACACTTCTTTGAGACTAAATAACTGGCATTTTGTATATTATTCTGCTCTTTAATCTGTGTGAAATGCTCATGGTATTAATGTGGTATTGATTTGGCTTCAATATGACACAAAAGTCAAAAGTCAAACGTTTGTATGTGAGGAAAAGCAAGAGGAAAATAATGTTTTTAACAAGCACAATGTCTCATCCTGCATGGATGCAGTGTTTGTTTATTTTGGTATGGTGTGTGTGTGACGGTGAAATATGAGAGGCTGTTTCCAGTCATGTGGAACAACCTGACTGAAAGGTTTCTGGTCCGGACTTTAGACTTGGTTGTTCATACTCAATCAAACTGGCACATTTTCCACTATTCTGTCTTCTGTCCATGAGAGATGCCTCTATATATGCATAACTCTCTGAGTAGGCCTAATCTATTCATATACAGTATAGTTGATTGTTGTCATCATTGCTACAGATGAAAACATGGCCTGGCAGGAGTCATATCATTGCTCAACGTCTCTGAGGCATCAGTGACAATCTCTGTGAACTATTGGATTAATTTACTTCCTTTTATGTAATGCAGGTGATTGAGGATGAGCATAGGGTCAAACAATAGATGTAGAGCAGGTTTTCCTCTTCTATCGATGTAAACAACAGATTCAGCCATGAGAAATTGGATCCTGGGCTCAGAGCCAATTAGATTAACTCTTTTATCTTGCTCTCTGGCTTTTGCATTTTACTCATCCGACCAGCTCTGTTTTCTCCCTGTTCCTCTCCTTAGAAATGTGGAACCTCGAGCCGCTTTCCACCGAGCCCAGAAGAAAACTGCCTTTAAGCCCTCTGAACCATGCAAAAGCTGCGGGTGAGACCAAACGCCATCACTGGTTCTCTGTTAAATGACCTCTTTCGTTGTCCCTTCATTACATGTTATCAAGTGCTACAGGTTTTGTGCACCTGACTGTGTGTTTTGGTGTGTGTGTGTCACAGGGATGGCATCATTGACAAATTAGTGGAGCATTACTCTCAAAGCTGGAAGAAGCAGGAGGACAATTCCAAAAAGTTCAGGTAAAAAAAATCATGTGAAAGGTTTCTCAAAGGTTTGCTAAAAGTCAATAAACACCAACCATCCCTCTGTGACCCGTTTCCCCTCTTACATAAATAGAAAGAGGAAGAACTATAGACATGGAAGCAAAAGTAGAGAGGGGGGAAATATGCATCAAAATAGAGGAACCCATGACTTCGGTGTTAACCTTATGTTCTTCATGGCAGATACCTTACGGTTGTGTCATGTGACTCAGTAGGGCTTTACCCCCTGCCCCAACACTATATTCACACTCTATATTAAAGGAATAGTTCACCCAAAAATGAAAATTCTGTCATCATCTACTCACCCTCATGCCAGTTGAAACACAGGTGAAGTTTGTCCATATAACACACAGGGAGGTTGCCAGCACAACTCCATAGCAGCCTTCTCCAAAACAACTGAAGTCAGTGGGGAAAAAGACCTACAGTATATTTACACCATAATTTAGTGCAAATCTTAACTACAGCTGATTGATTTGCAACAAATAATGGTGTATAGGTCTTTCTATTCAGTGGGATTGTTTGGTTTTGGAACTCTAAAGAACAGGTCCCCATTGACTTCAGTTGTTTTGGAGAAGGCTGCTACCAAGTTGTGCTGGCAACCTCCCTGTGTGTTATATGGACTAACAAATTTCACCTGTGTTTCATTCGGCATGAGGGTGAGTAGATGATGTCAGACTTTTCATTTTTGGGTGAACTATTCCTTCAATGATTTGGTTGAAATAATTAAAGATTTGAAATGTGGAGGGAGATTTGGCGAAGAGAAGGTTAGTGCCCTTTTGTATGCAGATGATATTGATGTTTTATTGGCCGAAACAGAAGGGGATTTACCAAAAATGTTGTCCAGTGCCTATGACTTGTGCAGGAAATGGAGACTCCCCATAAATGATATGTAACGCATAAAGCATTTCAGAAATCCAGTTGACGATATTAGTAATTTTCAATTCCATTTTGGTAGGACGAAATTGAATTATACAACATGCTATAAATGTCTTTGATTCTAGATGAGCATATGAATTTTACAAAGGGCACTGATGTTCTTTCTGAGTCAGCTAGTAGAGCTTTAGGAGGAGCAATTGGTAAAACTAAAGAGCTGAGAGAGATTGAGTTTTCCACCTATACCAAACTGTATCAAGCATGTGTTTGTCCAGTGTTGGACTATGTTTCTGGGGTTTGGGGACATAAGACATAAGAATCATCCAAATGTGAAGGGGTCGATAACAGAGCAATGAGATACTTTCTTGGAACACACAAATTTGCACTAACCCATGCCATTGCTGGGGATATGGGGTGGGAGACGTGAATTACGTTGGAATGCAGGTGTGATCCGGTTATGGAACAGACTGTTAATTAAACATGGAGGAGAGCAGGTTAGCCAGGAGAATATTTGAGTGGGATTTACAGACAATAGGTCCTTGGGCAAGAGGAATTCATAACTTATTCTTTAATGTAGGAAGTAGAAGGAAGTTTATGTTTCAAAAGTAAAAGTAGATATTAATTTAATTAAAGAACTGTTTTTTTGTCAACTGAAAGAGAAATGGGCTGTAGAGATATGGAATAAACCTTAGAACATATTGTGTGATTAAAAGTGATTATGTCACTCAAAATTATGTAAAGTATAATTTAACCAAAAAGAAAAGATCACTGTGGGCTCAAATTAGATCGGGTATATTAACTCTTCATGTTGAAACTGGGCGCTTTGTTGGTACGGTTGAAGAAAATAGACTCTGTCATATGTGTGATTTAAATGTTACTGAGGATGAAATCCATTTAATGTATTGTCCTTTTTATTATACACAGAGAAAGGCTCTGTTCAGTAAGATAAAAGGGGACATAGATTTTTTGGCTGTGGAAGATCCTGAAAAATTTAGTTGGCTTTTTAAAAATGAAACATTTTTAGTGGCTGATTATATAGAGAAGACATGGGAAATGCGGAAAAAGGCATTGCATAAATGAAATGGGTAATTTATTTTGTATTGCCTTCTTCTGTGTATAATCATATGCTTTATCCACATAAAACAGTATTATGGAACCCAGGGCTCCCTCTCCATCTGAGCCTTGCCCTATATGGCAATTTCTTTTCTGTTTGCAAAACACTGTGTCATGTAATCTCATGTGGGATGGGCCATTAATTTTGCATGACACGAAAATAAAATTTCATTCATTCATTCATATTCACTCTGTTGCCTGCTACTGCTGTCTTTATTCAGCTCTCTATGGAATTAAACCCTGAAGCTTCATAATTTAAACGATCTGTCAATTCTGATAGCCGTTATTTATCGAAATTGGCCACCTTTCTGTTCATAACACTAACACTAACCCTAACCCATTGTCTTTACTAGGGTTGCAAAATTCCGGGAATTTTCAAAGTTGGAAACTTTCCATGGGAATTAACGGGAATTTATGGGAATTAACGGGAATTTATGGGAATAAACGGGAATAAACCAGGAATTTACTAAATTGAAGGTATGCTCTTAATAGGGAACTTAAATATAGTTGGGGAAAATATATTTTAGCATAATCCTGACTAAAACAACCAGATATCATGCAAGTACAGTTGAATATCTATGCTATTCCTCAATCACATGCACACATAGCACACTGCTTACTGCAGGGCTATTGAGACCACGCCCCCTACATGCACTGTGCATTCCTGTGCATTTTTGTTAATTTTTGAATGGGTTGGGTCGGGGGGATGAGTAATATTTAACTCAACATTCATGTTTTTGTTCTTCAATGAAAGAATTGATTGTTCAATAAAATATTTAACACTTGATAAAGTTCTACTTACAAATAATTGTATTATTTTGGATGGATGTCTTCTTATAACAAAACAAATATTTATGCTTGGATATGATACCTTTCCATTAAATTACCCTCAATTCCCAGTTAATTCCCAGTTAATTCCCATAAATTCCCATTAATTCCCATAAATTCCCATAAATTCCCATAATTCCCATGGAAAGTTTCCAATTTGGAATATTTCCAAAATTCCCCAGCTTAACTTCCCATGGAAATTTACCGGAAATTTTCCACCCCTTTGCAACCCTAGTCTTTACACACCTAATCTGACCAATCAACCTACATCTCTCACTTATCATCTTAAGTCTTTCCTTTAAGTTTGTTCTTTAATCGAGAACTTGCTGTTCTCCAGAGATCTGCTGAGCAGCGATTGCCATGGCCTCACCAAGGCCATCATCACACAGGCCAACACTCCGCTGGGATCAAAGGTCGTGTACGATGGTGAGAAGAGAAAGCCCCTCCAGGTGACGCCCGAGATCTTCAGCACCTTTATAAAGGTGAGTTGTTTTTCACTTACCATTACTACTGTAGCTCTGGACGCTTTTTGGAAGAGAGGTAGTACTTTGCTCCTGCATGTTCCACCATGAGTCGCATGTTGGCTCTTTGATATACACTTTTTCTTTATCAGTGTGAAGGTGCTGCCGAACTTCAACAAGCAAATAGTAAACATGTTGTCCCCCACCAGTGATGTAGTTCCACCCTTGGGTCAGCCAGTGATTGCTGAGTGTACTTGAAATATGAGTGAAATTGTATAAGCATTTTCGTATGGGACAATGAATGGACAGATTGACCATATATTTCTGTTGCCTACTCTCCTCACAATTAGGCTTACAAGTTATATCTTGAAATGTAGTAACTGTAATTGTCCTGTTTTTACTCAATACAGTACAAAATATAAGAACTACAATACACAATAAATACAATCCGTACATTACACAATGTACACTACAATACAATTTATAATACAATATACAATATAACATACAACACCAGGAGCGTGAGTGTTATGAATAATATAAATGCCAAATGATAAGTGATATATGGTATTGCACAGTAGGTAAGTGGTAATATGATATAAGTAGTCAACACTGGCAGCACAGTGGTAGTGCAGTGATGATGCAATAACAGTACAACAGTCCAACAACTGTACAATAACTACAGTGTCTTGTGGTTAGAGGTTTGCCCAAAAATTCTCCACCGACTCTCACTTCACATCAACCCAGTCTGATGTCTCTAAGTGTGTAGCGTGTGTAGACTATTATGTTACCTATGATAACTTTAACTGTATTGCTTTACCACTGAATCCCCATTCATTGTCCCCCACATTGTATGATAACTTTAACTGTATGACCTGCTTTACCACTGAGTCCCCATTCATTTTCAATGCCGCCCCCTAGTGGTACAAAGTCAACATTACAGTGTGACTAACTAACAAACAAACAAACTAATGGACGGAGACCGATCCATCGTCCCCCCTTTGGTGGGAGACAACTAGGGACTTCTTGAACTGGAGTCACACACTCTACCACGAAGCTATACCCCCTCTCCTCTTAGGGCCTAAGCAGTAACATTTTCGCTTATACATGCAATAAATGCATCTGTAGACATCAGCATGTGTATGAAAACAAGAAGTTTTAACCTAAAACATCTTCATTTGTGGCCAATGCTCTGCCACTAAGACAAATTCACGTCCTTACACATAAACACCCATCTTTTGGCTTTTTGCATATGGAGTTATATACAACTGAGAGGAATCACTAATAAATGTTTTCACAGGGGGCACCCAGATTTGAACTGGGGACCTCTTGATCTGCAGTCAAATGCTCTACCACTGAGCTATACCCCCTAGTTCTTTAAGTTGAATGACTTTTAATATACACTATGACGTACAAAAAGACAATCATATTGGTGCGAACAGTGTATGAAAGATGTAAGAAAGTATGCAAGATGTAAGAAAGAAAGTGTAAAATAGTACAACTCTGTATCAATTAACCAATTAAATAATATTTTGGGTTTTGTGCTCTTGACAATCAAACAGGAAGGAGCTAATACAATTAAACAACAGCTTGTATCTTGCTTAAGTAGAGTATAGCATACATTATTAGGACTTTCTGTACAGACTGGCCGAATTACCTCCTGAATTTGAGAGTTGCCACAAACACAGAAATCATATTCACAACATATCCCTAGACACTGTTTCATAATGGCCGTCTTTTTATTTGGACGTGTCTTAAAACCTAACAGGGGGCACCTGGAATTGAACCGGGGACCTCTTGATCTGCAGTCAAATGCTCTGCCACTGAGCTATACCCCCTATTTCACACTTTCCTTTGCAACCCATCCCACTTTAACCTTAACAAACACCACAATGTGAAATGGAAAACAAGAGCTGTGTAATAACATTTTGAAGTCAGGGGGCACCCAGAGTTGAACTGGGGACCTCTTGATCTGCAGTCAAATGCTCTACCACTGAGCTATACCCCCTTGTATGCCTAATGGACAGTGACAGTGATACAGACTTGTCCCACTTAATATTAGCATGAAGTAAAGCATGTATTATAACATGAACTGTACTCCTTTTCTGACTGAGTCTGCTGTGACCACTCACACTTTGAGTTTTGTATAGACAGGAACAAAACACATTATCACTGTGTAAACACAGGGGGCACCCAGAGTTGAACTGGGGACCTCTTGATCTGCAGTCAAATGCTCTGCCACTGAGCTATACCCCCCTATGTCCAGTTCAGAGGTGTTATCTTACTTCTGTTTTGTCCAGGTTACACAGTGCCACAATTCCCAGGCCACAATGGAGTGGCGATAAAAGGCTTATGCACTCACACGTTATACAAACACAATTTTACCTGCTATACCTCAATTCACAACAAAAGTTAGCATTTGTATTGGTGTGAAAAACACACAGGGGGCACCCAGAGTTGAACTGGGGACCTCTTGATCTGCAGTCAAATGCTCTGCCACTGAGCTATACCCCCTAACACAAACTACACAATGTACTGTAGATTTTATCTCTGTTCTGTTTTGTCCTTCATGGCTGTCATGTATGGAGGGTAAACTTTGAGTCAATTACACTTCATTCCCTCACCATGGCTCCTGGTCCATCACACACAATCTATCATGAACAGTATTATGTCTTTGTTTGTTTTGTATGTGAGTGTGTAGCCTATGTGTGTGTTTATGAATACAATAATAAAGTGTCTGTTGGTGTTGATTCCAGGAGCATCCCTTTGGAAATAAATCATGGGACACGTGTGCTGTTGTGGGGAACGGAGGGATCCTGGTCAACAGCAGCTGTGGAGAGAAGATAGATTCTGCCCAGTTTGTTATCAGGTGGGAAATCTGTCCATTACATGCAATCTAATAATGGAGTGTGAAATGCTGATGACAATTAAACAATAATAGGCTATTACACCCACCCCTGTTCAAACTCCATGTAGTGATTTTCCTTAGCCCCTTTCACCCTTGTCCAGGTGCAACCTACCTCCTTTGCAAAATGACTATAAGAAAGATGTGGGCAGCAAGACTGACCTTGTGACAGCAAACCCGAGCATCCTCGTAGAGAAGTGAGTGTGTGGATGTGGAGACTGGATAAATCTCATCGTCACCTTACCATCTACCTTTAATGTCTCTTTTGTCTCCCTGCTTCACATCCTCTGTGTTTTCTTTCAGGTTCAGGTCTCTGTCGGAGCGCCGCCGTCCCTTTGTGGAGAGCCTGCGTACCTACGGCAACTCCCTGCTGCTGCTGCCTGCCTTCTCCTACAGCCACAACACGGGCGTGTCCCTGCGGGCCCTGTACTCCGTCCAGGACTTTGAAAGCCCCACCCGGCCCGTCTTCTTCAACCCGGAGTACCTGCAGAGTCTGGCCCGCTTCTGGCGCTCCCAGGGCCTCAGAGCAGTGCGGCTCAGCACCGGCTTCATGGTGGCTAGCCTGGCGCTGGAGCTCTGCGCCAACGTGCACATATACGGCTTCTGGCCCTTCAGCCAGCACCCACTCAGAAACCAGTCCCTCACCAACCACTACTATGATGACAGGCAGAGCAAAAAGAGAGTCCACGCCATGCCTGCTGAGTTTGACCACTTGTTGAGGCTGCACAGTCAGGGCGTGCTCAGGCTTCACCTGGGAGATTGTCTGCCAGCCAGCAGGTAGGCGCTGCACCCAGAGACAGCACAGTGCCTTCTCTCTAGCCTCAGCCTCAGGTCTTACTCAGTCACTCACTAAGCCTTATGTGTTAGACTGAACGGATGAATCTGTGGCACAGGTGTGGATCATGGATGATGGTTGCTTGGAGGTGAAGTTAATGCTGAGCAGGCCTATCAGCAGCCAAGACATTTGCACTGAAGTCAAAATGCAAAAATCATAAGACTGTAAATATTATATTCAATAATCTTATTGTGTATCTACAACTGTATTTATTATCAGGATTGTTCCAGCTGGAGTCTGGTGGTACAGTTATTTTGCTAAAACTGGAAAGCCATTTCTTAAGTAAAAACAGTGAGGGTTTTTTCTGAGGGTCTGCACTTTAGTGCCTTAAGTTATGCCAATCATACTAATGACAGTTAAGCAAGCTCAAACAGAATGTATTTTGAAGAGAATCAAATACCTCCTTGACTGGAAGACACTAAGCATGGATGATACGCATTAACATATTACACTAGAACCGGAACGTTGAATGTATTTCATCTTAACATTTGTCAAACAGTGTGTCACACATTTTTTGGCACTATGAATGTATTCACCACAAATCACCACTTCCACTTTGAAAAATATGTGAGATAATCCTGCGTTTATAAGTTGCCTAAGGTATGTTTAAACACATGAATATTACATAAACCCATTGCTGGTTGTGAAGGATCATTTCCGCTCTCTCTTTCTCACTCCATTTTATTTGACAGTGCTGGATGTAGCACAGAGATGAGCTGGGCCTCAGCCTCAGGTCTCAGTGTTCCTGCTGGGGTCGTCTCCTCCACTCTGCACAACAGATCCTCCCAGGAGCCTCTGGCTCAGCTGGACACCAGAGTGCCTGGTCTGTCTGGGCTGTGGGCTGCACAGGACCCTAAGAAAGGCTCAGAGCCAAGGACTAAACAGAGAAGCCACAGAAAGAAACAGAAATAATGGCACTAGTAAACACTTCCAGGAGGTCCCTCCTCACAAAGGTTGCTATGGTGAGCAGTTCACAGAGAGTCACAGCCCCTGTGTAACGACATGCTACCTCACCGTCTCCACGGTGACCAGACAGGAGTCGGTGGTCCGACAGAGTGGCAACATCACTATACTGGTAAAACTGGAAGGTGTGCAAAACCAACACATAGGATATCCATCCATTTGTTACAATTACAGTTTCTGTTTAAGTGGATGTAGATGCTAAACTAATGTAGATTTGACTGTAAGTCAGATGTAAAGTGATATGATGATTGCGAATTGCGCACTATGGGTGAAAATTTTCCTGACAACATTGCCTTTTGGATGAGCTTAGCCATGTTTGCATCAGGATTTCCATGCATTTTCAGGATGAAGGTGGAGGTTGAGTGGATCTCATGCAACTGGCATTATTGCCTTTAACTGTCATACTTTAAATGTCTTACTGTGATTTTGTCATGCAGATAAATAATGTGTAGACCAGCATGAGAACTTTTGGTGAGCCAACTTTGAAATCATGTGAATGTTTGTTAATTTGATCTCTGTGAACAAGAAGTGATGAGGGGAATGAAAATGTAAGTGAATAAATATTTATCAGAAAGATTCACTCTCAGTGATTGACTGTTCACATTTTGTTGCTCAAACAAGAGTGGGATTCAGTGTCACTGGTTGATAGTAGGTGATGTTTTCTCAGCAATTTACCTGATTTAGTGTCTTTGAGCTAAGTGCCCAATTTCTGCCAGTATCTGCCACTAGAATGCAGTGTTTCAACGTTTTATAAACAGCAGATTCTGGCTGGTTATGGGACAAATTTTGTGTTTAGTGTTCCTTTCGTGGCTTTGTTTTAAATTGGAACACCATATGATCCATTGATTTATGATTTTGCATGATATCATTATTTTTACCCACACCTCTTTTATTGACCCTTCTCCCCCTCCTCCTTCTCAGCCTCATCCTCTTCCTCTTCCATCTCCCCTTCATCCTCCTCCACTTCTCCTCTCTCTCCTCTTTACCACTGAGAAACCTTAATGACATTTTCTCCTGATATGTAGGGTACATGCCAGCATGCTTAATCTTATCACTTAAATTATCATATTTGTGAATGTATTCATCCGTTATAATATCCGCAGATGCCATATGGCTTCGTGTTTTTCCATATTCCATACAGCTGTGCTATCAGTGACCTATACGTTACTGCACCTTCCACTTCGCTGAGTTTCTCCTGCGTGTCCTGCTGCGGGGCGTCCCACAATTACCGGGTGGACTAGACACGCAAACATCTGGATGCTGCTGTCACAGGCTCAGGGCAGAAACTGACCAGGACAGCCTTGGAAAGCACTGGGGCACTTTTTTGTCCTACTACTCCTCTTTCCCTGTCCCCAAAGTCATAATGGTAGCATGTAGACACCATCTCTAAAATGACATCTGTGCAGGGTCAGTGCAGCCAGCCAATTAGGCCATTAATGGGATGAAATGTTTGTTTCTTTTTGGAGAAAATAGCCCGCTGCCACAAGTTGCTCTCCCAGAGAGCGCTCATGGGATTCCACTCATATCGGCAGTGACCTCGTTGTACATCCAGCTGCAGCACTCTACTCGCTCCCAGTGGCCATTCTCTCCAGGGAACTTTTTTATTTCAGAGAATCACAAAAGCACACTGAATCTTTCCATTTCCATTTTTACTCTCTATTCTCCAGGCACTTCGGCTGTTAACTCACTAATGAAGACAGACACTAAGTGGAAAACTCAGTGGCAAAGCGTGGAGTGAGGACACAGAGTCCTTTGGTTTTTTTTCATACTTTCAATTTCTTATAATCTTTGGATGATTTCTGAAAAATCCTCACTCTTAAATTCAGACTGAAGCAGTAATTAATTTTGTTGTACCAAAGACAATGCAATTTCTCACCATTGTGAGTGGGTAATTAGCAGCGAGGCATAGCCTACGAGCCCTGGGCCGTTAATGTATTGACGCAATTTCAAGCCTCACAGACTCAAATGTTCTCTCATCACAGTCTGAAGTTCAGCTGTCACCAAATGAACTGCCAAAGTGACAAACAAAATGACATGGTTGACGTGAGCTGGAGTGACACATCTCTCCAGTCTGCTGTGTTGTTGCTGCTACTGACACAACATCAGCTTGTGTGACTGTAATTCTCCTGATAGGACTGCGGAGACCCCTGCTCTCCACCAATCAAAATCAAACATAAGTCTCGTACTGACAAGACGAGGACATTACCACAACATTTCAAGAGTCAGAAGTCTTATTTTTCCGCTCACTTTTCTTGACATGGACCCCCACACAAAAGACACAAACATGAGGAAGACAGTTTTTTTTAATATGCATTTCTGATTTATTTTTGTAGGAAAATAGGTCTTTTAACATGCAACTCAAATGTATTCATCAAGCCTGAAAAAAGAAACATGTTTCCAAAAATGGAATAAACAGTTGTACTTGGCTGGGGGATACCAGAATGGCACTCAAAGAAACATATATTATATACAAAAGGCATAGAAAAACACACAAAACACACAAATACATGTATGAGTTCTGTACTGGTAATACCACTGGTTTTATTATCACATCCCAGATAGGTGACTGTGAGAAACGTATAGCGCAAACGACAAAAGCCTCAACATTACCAGAGAGTCTCTCATACAGTCTTTTACATGGACAGACAGACGCTGAGGGCGGACAGTGTGGGATTCCTGGTGAGCAGACCCACACTACAAGACTTCACCTGACACAGTCTGTTCTCACTCTCTGACTGATATCAACACACTGTATAGAGATGGTTCGTTAAAGAAAATACACTGTTATCCTAACAAATGCAGATAAGACCAATCTATTTCCATTAGGTTTCCTGCTGTAATGAAAGCTACCTGGGAAGATTTTTTACTAAATAACCTATACATATATTCCCCAATCATCCCCTCAGCTGCCAACTCACTATATAAATGGATGACTCTCTACTCCAAATATGCATATATGCGCTTATGCAGAGAAGAAAAGAACTTCTAATCAAGTTAATTGATCCAATAAGTTAGTTCAGACCATTTCTGTCCAACAAGCCATGCTCTCTCTCTCTCTCTCTATCTCTCTCTCTAGTGAGAGGGGTGGGAGGGGGTGGGGGGGTAGACAAATATGTTGCTGTGCCACAGAGGGACTATGTTGACCTGGATAAGTGCCAAAGCCCCCCCTACCTTCCCACAAAAACACATGAACCCAACCTAGAAAGCAGTTCGAGATGTAAGGTGCCGCAGTCCATACTGCCAGGCACTCAGATATTTAACAGATGGGGTCCCCCTCCCCTCCCCTCCCCTCCACCCCCCCATTCCACCTCCTCAAAATGCCCCTTCAACCCGGAGGTGGACCCTGCTCTGTAGAAACAGCTGCCCTCTAGTGGCCCCAGCTGGCTGTAACTGCAGGCCCCCACCAGCCGTTGCCTGCTATCCATTTATACTGTAGTCCTTTCCATCTCTTAAAATGGCAATAGTAAACACTCAAGATAAGAAACATTGTTTATTATGGAAGAATTTAATTGGCTTAGAGGGAATGAGACTGACTTTAGGATGGTTTCAGTAAATCACCTGTGGCTTTTTGGTCAATCACTGCTTGGGGAGAGGCTGGCCAGAGTACTTTTGGTGATTTATGTCTGTCTGCTGTTGGCTGCCTTGTTGCACCGACACGTGTTGCCGGCTGGGTGGAAAAACCCTGAGAAAGACTTCTGAGCGAGCACAGTGCTGCACTGTACACCATGTACATCTGAGGGAAACCATGCCACAATGTACAGCTTTATTGCTTCACATGGGTGATGGTTTGCTCAATTAGATCAACTAGTTGGTGGGATTAATGCTTAGAAAGAGGCAGATCTTTCAAATGGGATTTACTGAATCAAGAACAGAATGTACAGGCTTTTCTGATCTGCTTCCCCCCCAGTCTATCGTCATAAAATGAGTAATCAATCAGATTTGTTTGGAAAGCTACTGGGAAGGGTTTGAATAATGTGGTACTTCGTCTCCTTTCCCCAAGTTATTCCATAAGCCAGTTATTCTCCACACACAGCTGTTCAGCAGATCTCAGAACGTTGGAAAAGGAATCACACTGTTTATTAAAACACAGCCCAGAGGGTTGCCACATACATTAAATACCGTAACATACAGGGAAAAGTCTGGCTATTTGTTTTCTTTGTCATTAATTCATTGTAGCCATATTATAAAAATATACTATGTCATATTTCACATATATATTTTTTTTTTTTACAATTGGAAGGCAATTAAAAAACACAATATCCATAAATATCCATACAACTAATTATTTTTTTAAAACAATTTGTTTTCATTTTCTTTATTTTACAAAAACGTTATTGAAAAAAAGAGTGTTTTCATATAAAACACTGGTTTGAACGTAAAAATGGACCCCATTTCAGAGTCTGCTATTTTAAATCCCATCCCAAAAAGCAAAAACACATAATACAAAAAAACAAGTGACTGTTACAAAAAGGATTGGTCTCACATAGGCAATTTTTTTCACAATTGGAGTAGCATGGCCACAGTATTCCAAAGCTACAAACAACCAGGCTTCATAGTAGCCTAGCACAAAATCTTGGCACTGACACTTGTATCACACAAACAGTGTTTGGTCTCACTATACTATAGTAATGGCTTTAAGACTTTTCCATTACAACATTTGACACATTTTGATATTGCAGCCTTGTGCAACTAACACTGAACTTGTACCAATAGAAAAACACAAGGCTTGTCAATAGAAAAGGAATACTATAGCTGGTTCGGGTGTTGCTGGATGCAGGTAGCATTGGCAACTGGTAACTACTACCAATAGAGGACGCCCCTTAAAGATACCACCAGGGGGCAGTCAAATACAAGGCAGATGGAGGACCAGTTCAGCACTGGGATGCCTTGTATAATAGCTATGAAGAGCCAGAGAGAAAAACTGAGAAGTAGTTCAGGTTTAAAAAGTGTGAAGGTATAAAGACTGGATTGCTTATGCACCTTGTTAATTCAAGGAGAGAATGAATGCTTCTTTCAGAAAATCTCAATAACTGAAAGATGTAGACTGGATAAGAAACCACCGGCTGTACTCACGTTCCTGAGTGGCAGCAGGCATAGCACTATATTATCAGAACACACACTAAACATTCACAAACTCACAATCAAACGCAAAGTCACAGCAACATAAAAACGTCATTGACCTTGGAGAGATAGCAGACACAGAACATGATGACTGACAGGACACAGCTGATAGGAGCCTTCGGGAAGGTGACAGAAGTTGTCATTGCATTAGAAAGTCATTGCTTTAGGCGCTGCCATTGCATTATGTTGTTGTTGCATTTTATTGCCTTTGCATTAATATGACGTTCCATTATCAAGTCATTGCTTTAGCCTGTCAGGCCATACTGATGATAGCATTGTATTGCCTTTGCATTATGATGATACTTCATTAGGATGCCATTGCATTTTGATGTCCAAGAATTATGATGCCAATGTATTATGAAGTCAGCGTCTTTGCAGAGGACCAGCCAGAAAATTAGCTAAACCCAATCTGGGATCAATCTGAATTGCAACAGAACTCATTATCATTCAGTAATTTGCCTCAGCTCAAAATCCCTAAGAATGGATGAACAGGAAGACAACAGAGGTCAAGAGTCTGCTTCAGGACTTGAGGAAGACAAGACATGTAAACGACAGACTGTTGCCTAATATAGTTTGCGTTGGTGTGATGTTTCAAGTTAGACAGTGATAGCCCAGACAAAACAAATTGTCAGCTGCAACATCACAAAGGTTGTTTACACACCTTAGTACACAAACACACATCTTCTCCAGCTTGCAGGATTCTTTAAGGCACCACGGTGTTTAAATATCCAAGAGAGATTGCAACAGCTCTTCATCCCATCCCTAATATTTACATGGTTTTAATATGCATCAGTTTCGGGGTGTAAAGGAGGGTTAAATCCATACAGAGGGCTTGCCCTCTCCTGATTTGCTGCTGCTGCTGTTGCTGCTGCTGCCTCCTCCACTGCTGCCTCCTTTGCCATGTTTGAATCTATGTTTGCGCTCCTTTTGTGGCTGAGGCTGTGGCTGAGGCTGGGCCTGGATGATGTTACTTTGGGGCTTGTCATCCTGGTTGTCCCCGAGCTGCTCCTCCACCCGGTGCTGCTGACTGTAGGCCTGGATGGCCGCCTCCAGTTGCTCGTGAGCTTGTTGGATCATGTCTTTGTTAAGGGCCACGCGGGCCTCCCCTCCAGTGGGGAAATTATCCTCATTGCTACCAAACTGCTGCTGCTCCTCCTGGGCAATGTTTGCCCGGTTCTGCTTGCATGCCATCTTGGCATTGCTAAGGTCCGTGTAGGGGATCTGCTCTGGCTTCACCACAATGTTGTAGCCCGGAGGAGCCGATGGGGTGTTCCAGGAGAATGGGTAGCCGACGTAATCAGCACCCCCGTCTCCAACCACCCCTCCCCCAGAACCCGTCTCGGGCCCCGGCACCCCTACAGATCCCTCCACACCCCCATTGGTGCCCAGTAAGCCCAACTGGTACTCGTCCTCCTGAGGCGGGCAGCGCCTACGGCGCAGGATGTCACAGATGGAACCGATGCCCAAGTGGAGCATCTCCCAAACGTTGAGTGTGAGGCAGAGGACAGTGACACCATACATGATGCGCAGGAAGATGGTCTTCTCTGTAGGCCGCGACACAAAGCAGTCGACGCTGTGGGGGCAAGGCTTCCCCGAACACACAAACACAGGCGCCACGCGGAACCCATACAACAAGTACTGGCCTGCAAGGAAGCCTGCCTCTAGTACTGTACGAGTTACTAGTTGCAAAACGTAGATACGCATTAGCCCCTCATCTTGGATACGCTTGCGTCCATCATGGCGGACCTTGGGTCTGGGTGTGGGTTGCAGTGGATCCCGTGGCCTTTTTGGAGGCTCAATCTCTGGCACTTCATAGATCATGGGGTCGTCCTCCTGGTCCTCCTCTGTCTCCTCGATGCCCCGGTGCTGCCGCGCTCCAAAGCAGATCTTCCTGGGCTTCCTGTGTGTGTAGCCCCCTCCTCCTGTTCGGACTGTAGGGGTGCTGCCTCCTCCTTTGGCCTCCTCCAATCGAGCAATCTTGTTGACAGCATAGCCCATGTACATGAGAGAAGGCATGGCCACCAAGATGATCTGGAAGACCCAGAAGCGGACATGAGATAGAGGGGCGAAGGCATCATAGCAGACATTCTCGCAGCCCGGCTGTCCCGAGTTGCAGACAAACTTGCTCTGCTCATCATAGTAGATGGACTCTCCCCCGACGGCAGTGAGAACGATGCGGAAGACGATGAGCACGGTGAGCCACAGCTTCCCCACGAAGGTGGAGTGGTTGTGGATCTCCTCCAGCAGCCGCGTGAGGAAGCTCCAGCTCATGGTGTCGCTGGACAGTGGGGCAGACAGGGTCCCTCTCTCGCCTGTTCACAGACTCTGCAGAGGCAGAAAGCAAGATGGAGGAGGATGGACAGTGAAGAAGAAAGAGAGAGAAAGTACAAAGGGAGAGAACGGGGAAGACGAGAGGGAAGACAAGATATGAGTTCACAATAAATATTTCCTACTAAAATCTCTCAGAAATTTCGAAGCACGATCAAAGCAACTAGCCTGCATTTTTAGAGAGAAGATACTGATCAGGAAGAGACTTTTACCCCAGAAGGTGGAAACAGTATATTTATAAGACCAAATAGTATTACTTCTGACAGTTCAGTGGCAAATCATTTGAAATCAAAAGTGGATATATATTAATTGGCTAAATTAAACTAAGTGGTCTCTCTGAACTGAGGCAAGCAATATATTCTTCATTTGATCTGCCGGTTTTTACTCTACCTGACAGTGTGTGGCACAAATACACATACACACAACTCAGAGCACAGCGCCACAGCTGCTTTCAAGTTTGAGCTTTTTAGGGCATTAGAAGACCAAACAGAGTGGAAAGAGGATATTAGTGTTAGAAAATACCATCAAGCGGCATTGAGAAGGAGGCGAAATAATCCAAATAGGGAATTTGCTATCACCAAATACACACACATTTTTATTTAACACCCTATCTCTTTTTCAAGAAATAAATCCTCTTAGTGAGCCTTCTTCTGTGTGAGGTGCAGTTTTCAGGATTGTATTAACTTGACTGGTTTGTTCTGGTTGGAAGGTGAATGGCATTGTGCTGCGCTGCGCTGTCGTGTGTGTATGTGCATGCGTGCATGTGTGTGTGTATGTGTGTGTGCATTTGAGCAGGCTTTAGGAGAGGGACATGTTGCCTATGTAGGTTAGCTCTGGGCTCCAGGCGGTCCAACTAAACCAGCAGAATCAGCAGGTGGCCGGGCACAAACCAATGGAGCAGGGAGTCAGACAGCAGACCCACATTAGCCCAGGCAGTGGAGCAGAACCCAAACACTGCTGTCCCTCAGGGCGGCTTTTAGGGGATGAATATGACACCTCCACAGAACTTTCCCCCTTACATAGCAGCAATGGCGCATGGCTTATTGTCAGCTGGACTGAGAGGAAAATCCAACCATGAATACTGGCTTAGGCTGGGGTTTATAGGGCTTCCAGGGACGTCGTCCTTACCAAGCAGGTTGAGAGCTTAGTCAGAGTGAGCTGGAGGAGGGAAACTTTGTCTGGGCGAGAGGAGCAGGAGCCGAGGGCCCCCAGCCCCCTGCTTTGTGTCTCCAGTAGAGGGAGAGCAGGAAGAGAGGGCGGGAATGTTTGGAACTGGGCTTGCTATAAAACATGTGGAGTATTGATCACTCTGACCATATAAGGACATGCCTGGGACGGGGGAGGTAGATGTCAGGAATCCTCTGTGTGTATGTGTGTGTGTCTGTGTATGCACAGGCACTATACTCCTGGATACAACAGTATGCGTCTTGCCGGCATATGAGAGCCCGAACGCCTAAACTGTGTACAGTACTGGAGACAGACGAAGCGGTGAAGTCCTTGTGAGAACTGTGTGTGTCTGTGCCCGACATGTATGAGTAAGCAGCACATGGCGAGAGAACGAAGCGAGAGGCTGCCACAAGCACACGGAGTCATACTAGTGTCCTTCCATGGTCGAGCTCTGTCTGACTTTTTGCCACATTACATCATTGCACTGTCTTTACGTAACTCTTACTGTGCTCCACAATTGTCCTTTAGCTATTAATACCCACATTCACTCACAGACGTACATGCATGGACAGTTAATTGCCAAGGGTAAATGGCATTGATTAAATATAAAGGTAAGACTATTCACATTAAAGGCAAAATTCCTTTTTTTAAATCTAAATGTCAGTGTGATGTAACAGGGAGTCCTTGAGTCAAACCTGCCAGTGGGTTGAGTTCATATATTTGGGTGTGCATGACGTAGGGAGCCTTTGATAGCTCAGCTGGTGAGGACTGTAGTTTGAGAGTAGCTGTTATCCTTAGGGTGCTGGCTGAAAGGAGTTGCTTTTTTGTGAGCGGCAGGGTGTCCTAGGTCCCAGGTCCATTCTCCACAACAGCCAGTGTTGTGTCCTGTCAAAGTGTCCTTTAGCAAAACACTTAACCCCTACCTGCTCCCTCTTTATACGATGCTCTGGATCAGATCATCAGCTAAATGCTTAAAGTGTAATTGTAACTAAAGACTCAGCTAATAAGAGTCCTTGCACGTTTGCATGCTGTCTCACCATAGTTGGAAAATAGTGTGGATCTGAGTGTGTGAATGTGGGAGTGTGAGTAACGATCAGTGAGTAATTTGTGTTAATGAGGGCAGCACTATGCAAACTGAGGTGTTTAAGGAGAGAAATGTAACAGTGATTAAAGACAGAAATATTGGGACACTTCCAGCCTGTCCAGTGCTTTGCAAACGGAGCTAGCCTCGCTCTGTAGTTCTGTCATAGCCTTCCTAGGGAGACCTAGGGTCACACTACCTCCTGACCAGGAGAGAACTCCAGCCCAAGCACATGGCTGCAGCTATCCCTCCTGCTACCTCAGCCACATATAACCTGGCATTTTGCTTTCTCATCCAATTTATGTCTGTGGGAGCTAGTGGGGCAGTTAGGGGTAAGAAGCTGACTCTGTGCATTAAGTTACCGGGGTGAGTCAGCCTCGCGAATAGCACCACACAGACACAGTGCGCAGAGTTATTCTGATATAAACAATGAGCATCAAATTGGTGGAAATCATGTCACACGTGAAAGCATCAAAAAGGCATCAGACTTTGTGCCCAAAGTCAGACCCAGAAAAGGAAACAAATGCTAAGCAACGCCCCTCTAGTTGGGTCCCACAGTGACTTTATATAATAGGACACAGCAGCTTTGAATTGGAGTCACTTTCAGGATCAATGGTTCTATAGCCATAAGCCCAAAAGGTCATGACTGTGTAATCGTGTGTCGTCACACTACCAGCCCCTCTGACACATCCGGCCCACAACGCAGCTCATAGTCCGACCAGAGCAGTGGAAGGCCCATGGACAAGGTCAAAGGTCAGCAGGGCCAGGTCCCAGGGGGCTAACTCCCCACATCAAGACCACACGCACCCACGCAAACAGACAGTTATAATTACATTTAGTGTCACTGGAGGGATCCCCTCAGTCACTGGCTTTCATCCCTCTGGATCTCACACAGCCACACATCCAGATATACAGTACATACACAGGCAGACTTGCAGACAGATACACACACACACACACACTCCAAAAACTTACAGTGCAAAGCCACACTAAAACAGTAACACCATGCATTGGGGTCAGCTGAGGTGTTCCTCATTCACTGTAATGAGTCATGGTGTGGACACAGCGCTGCAGCTGGAGGGCCGAGCGCTGGGGAGGGACACCGGGGAGATCAGCCCACCGTGGGACAGCCCCGGACCCTGGGAGAGGACAGCACCGGGTGGGCCGAGTGTTAGAATTGTGTAATAATGAGATGTGTTGCAACTGCATGCATCATCTAGGGCAGTGGTTCTCAACCTGGGGGGTCGGGACCCCCAGGGAGTCACGAGATAAGTTGGCGGGGGGAGGTTGTGAGATGATTTATGGGACAGAAAAACACATATTTCTGCTATACAAGTTTATTAACATGTCCAATTTGTTTGGATTTTTCTCAAATTTTTGCTATTTTCTTGTGAAATACAGAATAGTTTTCAGTCTCTAGGTTTCCTCTGATAGTCAAATCAAATAAAATCAAATGACACAACCTGATTTGTGGTTGAACTGTTCACCATTCTGCACTTGCACACCTGTGCCGGGGGGTCGTGAGAAGGCATTGCTTCGTGGTAAAGGGTCACAAGCCAAAAAGGTTGAGAACCACTGATCTAGGGGAGCTCCGCAGAGCAACAGGTCAAGGTGCATCCCAGCTACTCATGAAGGAGTGATTTTCATACCGGTTCCTGGTCTCTCTGTACGTCAAACGTTAGCACCACTCTCTCTGATCCTTTGTGTAGCATAAATGATAAAACTATGCATCATCTCTTTCTCGTTAATTTCCTCTTTTCCCATGGCAACCAGCTTTTGTCTCCCTGTTATCTGTCCCTCAAGCAATGTAGTGCAGTCTTTATGTCTCTCTCTCTCTCTCTCTCTCTCACTCTCTCTCTCTGTTGCATTTTTCTCTCTCTCAAGGTTGAAATGACACTCATCCCCAAAGGGACCAAAATACTTTAAAACTGTTTTGTCTACATATTCCTGCTAGGCTCGGATATACACATTAACACGCACACACATACACACACACACATACACACACACACATACACATACATATACACACACACAAACACACAGAGACACAGGCCAACGGCAGTTTAGATAATGAACGTACTGTAAATGGTAGAAAAAAGCTCTAATGAGTGTGCGTGAGGGTAACAGATTTATTACACTCTGGTTGAACTTTAACCAAGTGAAGCGTATTAAACGTGTATATTTATAGACAAACAGATTACGTTTTAGTGCTCCTTTAACTATTACTGTGCATAATTTAAATGAGTAATGAATAGATTTTTAATTAATAAATCTGAAGGTATTGGGGGGTCACTATTCAGTAAGTATCAACAGGGGCATCAGATAGCGTTCACTGACTGTGAACGCTGTGTTATTCTTGTATTTGTCTCTGCTTCTTTCTCTCACACACACACTCATTCAAATATGCACACACACACACACACACACACAGACACACACACACACACACACACATGCAGATGGGGGTGTTGCTGTCCATCCGTCAACTCGTAGCAGAGACGTATTTCTCCCCTGCAGTGTATAAATGTCAATACATGCGTGGGGTTAACATTCCCTCAGTCTCCTTCATCATCAGCCTCATTATCAATTAGATCTCTCTTGCTGTGGTTAAAATGATTAGAAAGGATCTTGAGGCAGATCCAAAAAAAGGAGCTGTCTATGTTTTGTTTAGCCAAGATCGATTTGGCCTCTAGTTGATCCTGCTGGTCTGTCTGCTGCTGGACTGCTGCCTGTTGAGCACTCCTAATTTTGACTTTCCACTTAACTCATGTGTGATTATGATTACATCTTTGCTTATGTACATTGCTGTATGTTGTCTACAGCATTTATGATTGTCATGATGCTGCTGTCCTCTCACCATCATCATCATCATCATCATCATCATCATCATCATCATCATCACCATCATCATCCTAACCTTCCCCTTACCCAACTGTAATTAGAGCCCAGAGAGGCAGTGCTCCACTCCAAGGCAAACAGATGCAAGTGTGTACACAAAAATGTGAAATCAAAGCTTTCCCAGACTTCCTCGCCAGCTTGCCACTGAATCTCATTCCAAAACTCAAGCCAGATCTCCCTCAGGTACATTTTTGGTTCCAAACAGCTAACTTCTTTTCTTTAATTTAACAAACAACTAACTTCTTTAGGGACTTTGGTTGTTGACACCACAAACCCATGTATTGATTACACACCACAGTCAGAAGCTAGTGTTCCTTAATGGAATACACCCAGTTTTTCTGAGACTTAATTGTTAATTGATGAGAACTCAGACACCAAAATCATCCATGTGTCCCCAGTAGATGCTCCATGCTAACACTTTAGCATACACTGTGTTGAATGATAGTAGGTGACTAGCATTATCCAAAGAAGACTGACCTTTTAGTAATAAAAATGTTGTCAGTTTTTTTTTATTATATGGCCTTTAGATTCATAAGTTTTACAAATGAATTATCATTGACTCAATGCAGCTGCTGTACCTCGTTCAAAACATTACACTATTTTTGTATCATATTTTGTGTAAATTTTACCAAATCTCCTACACAAAACTTGCCGACTTAGCTGCATATCATTTAGGATTACTTACCATTAAGCTTTAGACCTGCCACAAGTTCTCATTTCTCACTTTTGAGAGAAAGCTAAGCTGCCTACCATCACTCAACATAGTATATCGTCACCGTGGAGAACCTCTTATCTCCAAAACGTCAACTTTTCCGCTAGCTAAGAAAAGCAGGCCTTGTTTTAGTTTGACGGCCATGCATTTTTGAGTTTATCCAATGGGGTTTGAAAGGGTTTTTAAAGCCCAAAGATGGTAGAGTTTTCTCAATCCATAGGAAACCATGTAATCCTTCAACTGAACTGAATGCATGAAAATCACCAGAATTACAGTTAACCAAAAGGTTTTCACATGACAGCAGCGTTATGATAAAGAGTTAGTGTGGCGCAGTGGAGGAAACTGTCCACCGGGAATTGTTGTTGGCATGGCGATATAAAGATATCGTTCAGCATGATGTTGAGAGGCCACGAAAAAACTTCACTCTGCCAAGATAAACGTGTAATTTGTGCCAAATGTATCAAAATTTACAGATGCCAGTCACATAATCATGCACACAAAATCATGCACATTTTTCGTCTGGTGGCAAGATGGCAAATCTTATTCAAAGAATAATGTAATTGCACATATTTGGCATTTCTTTGGGTTCAAGCCAAGTTGGCCGGGTCAAGATTTGTGGTATGAACGCCTCGGCTGAACTGTGCTACAAGACAGTTTTCACTGGACTTGTGTGCCGAAGGGGCATTTTGTAGCCTAAGTAATTTATTGAGGGAGAGACAGACAGCAAGGCAAAATATGAGTGTGTGAGAGTGAAACTGTGAGAAAGAAGGGGGGAGGGAGGGAGCGAGAGAGAGAGAGAGAGAGAGAGAGAGAGAGAGGTTTATTAGGCCGCTTGCTTCAGAAACATGGCTTTGTCTGTTTGAGGAAGCTCCATTCTTACATTTTATACTAACAACAATCAAGAAACAAGAATTCTAAATTGTCAAGGGAATTTCCTCTGGTGATGGATCCAGTCCCAATCCAGCAGAGTTTGTGAAGCCGCCACAACAGGCAAACAACAGGCAAAGCACAGTAATGTGAGCTGAGGCATGTCTCACATAAACTCTGTAATAGCTCAATAAAAACAACACCTTTATTTCCCAACATGCAGAGTGTAGCTACTAATTAACTGAGTTGAGATGAAAAATAAGGCATAAAGGAAGGAACTCGAATTTAGCGCATAATAGAGGCCTATTGTGTAAAGGGGCATATGTAGTTTTACTTAAAATGAACTTTCAATGTTTGTAACTTAATTAGTGTAACCTCAGTGAGGTTTTGGGCTTTTTACCTCACCTGCACATGTTCATTTCTTTCCCTTTCTTTCTTTGGTAATTCTCTTAATGTATTTTTTTGCTTGTTTGTTTGTTTTTTAGTATGTTCAAATAAACTAAACTAAACTAAACTAAACTAAACTAAACTAAACTAAACTAAACTAAACTAAACTAAACTAAACTAAATGGAATCATCTATGAGCTTCTTTTCAACTAATATAGCAAAAATAATATCTTTCACCATCGTTATCGCCATCAAAGGAATATCATTACAGTAGTAGATCATTTTCATATAGATATATGGATGATTCTGGTGTCTACGTTCTCAATTCTTAACGGCGAAGTTGAATATCGAGCCAATCTCCCAAAAACTTGGAGTGTTCCTTTAACCACACAAAACTGACAATAACACAAAGCATCAGAGAGCTGAGAGAGGAATGACTGTGACCTCTCAGTACTGGAGCGTGGTCCGTTACAGGCAAGGTCCAGAGGAATGTCCTTGTTTTGGGGTCAATGCTAACCTGCCCTCTCCCTCTGTTATGCCAGTGGCATCCCCAGGCTTCACTGATGCCCGTCTAAGTTAAGCCACTATACCTTGCATGCAATACCACACAGGCTGCACAGACTAATCTGCTTGCTTCATGGCAGGCCAAACATCTGTCCATGATGCCCCCCTGAATTGTCATATTTGGGTTAAATCGCAGAGGTTTTTTTACCCCATATAAAACTGCCAAACATTTACGGAGAAGGGGCATGAAAGGTCACCCACATCTGCCTGTGATTTCATGATGTAGTAGAGATACCCACTATAACAGCACTGTGGGGGACCAAGTGCAGAGAGAGCGGCCCGACCGCCAGCAAATGCTCTCTCCAATTCGGTTCGGGAGGGAAAGAATGGCTTGAAAAGCACAGGGGGTTTTCTCATAGTGTGGTTCCCCTATCCCTGCTCCGAGGGGGCTGGATAAGCTCCTTTGTTGAGCACTCAGAGATATTCAAATCACCAAAAACCCAGCATAGCTAAAAATGGAATTCTTATCAAGGCTTTTTGGTTGCCTGTTATATTTTCTGAGCAGCAACTTCGTTAAAAAACGGGTCCCTGGAGTGATTAAAAAACAATCTTCAAGTGTGTATGCCAAGAGTGACTTTGCGCTAAGTTGAGTTCACCCGCAGAAGGTTATCAGAGCTGTTAATCGCATCCATTTCATACACTAATCTCTGCCAGATTGTATGGTGACGGCGTTTCAACATACACACACTCACACACACACACACTCACACACACACACACACACACACTCGCATACATGCACACAAACACAGAGACTTACTTGGAGAGTGATCAATGCACGCAGCCCCTCAAACACAAATAAACTGTAAATTCCACAGAGTTGAGGAGACAGTGAACCCCAATTTGGGCCTCTGCCTCATAAAAAAGTCTAGCTGAAGACATAAAGCAATTTAAGACACCAAAAATAATACAATCTCAGTATTTGTGGCGAGGGATAAAAATAGACACAGAGTGCTGGACAATAGATGAACATTTCACTGAGCGGCCAAGTCTCCCTCCGGTCCGGTCAGATATGGACCTCTGGCCCGTGAGAGAATCTCAAAGATGAGGAAGTCTTTGGTGAGACGGATGACATTAAGTGGGGAGGGAGGAGAGCTCATAAGGACCATATTCCTCCCTGTATTCGTGGGAAACAAAAAAATCTCTCATTAACAGTGTCCGAAGGGAAGAAACGCAACCGTAAAACAGTTCCATATGTTACAGGAAGAATCTCCCGGGCAGCAGCACCCTCTCCGTGTGGCAAACCAAGACATCTGTGCTTTTCCTTCAACTTCACACAGGGAAAAATGCATGCATGTAAATGTACTTTTTTAGCTTTACCCATCTAAGTTCTTCAGAAGTCGATGATAGAGTGCATGAAGAAATTGCACCCAGGTAGCACTGTCCCCAGACCAGTTTTGCTAGGTCGCCATTGTAAATAAGAATTTGTTCTTAATGACTTGCCTGGTTAAATAAAGGTTAAATAAAAAAATAAAATAAAAAAATAAAAAAATAAAAAAGATCTTGCAAGTCTAAATATCTGTCAACGGGATTCTGGTTTGGCTTACTGGCAGACCTGAGCGGTTACAGATAAAGGATTATTGTCTTTGTCATACCTTGAAGTCAGGTTCAAATTAATTAAATACAAGAAATAAGCACACGTTCAGACAAATAGACAGACAAGCACAGTAAAGTGTAAAGATGAAGCGGCATACTCACACTACTCCTTCTCTCCCAGACGCCAGGTACTGAGTCCTTTGTCTCTGAACCTGAGCCCCCTCATCTCTGTCTCTCTGTCTCACTTAGCCTCCTTTACATACTCCTTAACCTCGTCTGACATCAGATAGCCCTGACCTAAAACCAACAGCAGCATCTCAAACAAACAAAAACACAAAACAAAACACATGGTTCCGGCTCCGTTGTCCTACGAAGAGCCTCAGTGTGTATGCTTAACCAAGTGTGAGCTCTTCCTGAAAGGGAGAGGGATGAGGGAGGGAGAGCATCTTGCCTCTCTCCCTGTGGTACTCACAATGGTCCTCACTTACCCCTCATCCCCTCCAAACTGGGTCACGGTTGGGGGTTGGGATGGGTGTGTGTTTGTGTGTGTCGAGAGGAGGAAGAGGAGGAGGGGGGGGGGGCTTAATACCCCCCGGAGGGGCAGAGGAAGGGGAGGGAGTCTGGGCAGACAGACAGTGATAGGGTAGAAGGGGAAGGGTTGAGGGGAAGGATCCATGGCTTTTGGAGGTAAATGATATACAACTCATTGACTTTCTGAGACCTCTGGCCACTGGAGAGGAGCAAGACAGCAGAGTGTTTTCAGGAATATAAATGTTAAGCTGAAGGTTAGCGCTGGGCTGCAGGAGCCAGACCACTAATTAGGAATCTGGCCTTTGAGTTTCCTTTACACTGCTATAGTGCATCTCAGATGGAGAATTTAAAGGTGCTATGTGTAGCATTTTTACATCAATAAATTATTACCACATTCATTTTGAGACATTAGTATGATTACCGTAAATAAGCAAAAACGTTGGTGAGAAGATTGTCAGCCTCTACCGGCCTCAAATTTTATTTTTGTGTTCCTCTGCAGGAAATCTGATGGATTTTTTTACAGCAGAAAACAAAAGAGGGTGCTGTTTCTCCAGAGGAGAAGCAGAGCCAAAGATTTCAGAATTTCTCACAATGGCAGATGGAAAAATCACTTTCACAACATCCTCTTCAATAAAGCCAAAGAGAAATCCTTTGATCAAAGAAGCAAAATCCTCGTTGAGACAGGAAGCAACAGGGTTTATGGGAAATGTGGTCTTAATTTATCAACAATGCCACTGGCACGAGATAGGCAAATTAATTTGACAATCATATTTTGATGTCCACATTGCTACACGTTGCACCTTTAACACTAGAAAGGCCGGTGGATTTTGAGGCCTAAGAAAAGGCCAATAAGCTGTCAACTGAAAGAGATAAATATAATTATAACTACTATTTCTTTGCATGTTTTTTAACAACAGATCTAACAACGCTGGTTTGTCTGGTTTGCCTGGCCTTTCTAGTGTTAAAGGCTTTATGTCAACTCTATGAGTATATGTTTCTACTCACAAAAATGTGGACATTAAGTCATAATCCTTCCCATCACTTCCACCCTCTTCATCCCCTCCTGTCTCAATCACTCTCTTCCCCTCCTCATACTCTCTAATAGAGTTATAACCATGCAAAGCTATGAAGAATAAAAGATATCCGTTTGATATTGTCCAAATCCACTCACCAGCGGCTGTGGCTGAAATTAGGACTAAACGCTATCTCAGCCTCTTTTCTTATCTCTCTTATGAGCGGACTGATTGCTATCATCAAATTTCACAGGATCTTGCACCAAGAAATCAGCGGATATAAATCCTCTTTAAATTTATATCACGTCACTCAAAGTCCACAACCTCTATTAAATATGTACAAATGTGCCACTATTGCACTTTTGACACTTTTACATAAATGTTAAGTGGAATTCTTGTCTGTGAAGCCAAAGGCAACTTTCCACATGTGGACAATAACTACATTTCTATTCTATTCTATTCTATTCTATTCTATTCTATTCTATTCTAGGGTTAGGGTTTAGTGGTTAGGGTTGTTGTTGCCTCAGTGTGCCCCCTTGGTAGTAACCTTGGTTCATTTGTGTATTTCTATACTTGGACTAGGTTGGACTCATTTTATTTTGATATGATTTAGTAGTACACACACTCACACACACAGGTTGTTAAATATCAGTAATAGAGTAGGAGTTTGGAGCATTGGCCTGGAAATTATATCTTTGACTATGTTTATTCAGACATGGACATTCAAGAGAGGGCTATTAAAGGTGCATAAACAGCCTATCTTGAATACGACTTTAACCAGGATACAGGAAATACTAAATATCTGGAATACTCTGCACATGTAAACATGGCTGATATAGCTTTGCATTGAAAGATCATGGGAGCCATTCACAACAATACAGACCAAAGATAATGGTTTCCCAGCAGGGGGTATAGCTCAGTGGCAGAGCATTTGACTGCAGATCAAGAGGTCCCCAGTTCAACTCTGGGTGCCCCCTGTGTTTACACAGTGATAATGTGTTTTGTTCCTGTCTATACAAAACCCAAAGTGTGAGTGTTCACAGCAGACTCAGTCAGAGAAAGAGTACAGTTCATGTTATAATACATGCTTTACTTCATGCTAAGATTAAGTGGGACAAGTCGGTATCACTGTCACTGTCCATTAGGCATGCAAGGGGGTATAGCTCAGTGGTAGAGCATTTGACTGCAGATCAAGAGGTCCCCAGTTCAACTCTGGGTGCCCCCTGTGATTACATATTTATAACATTATCTATGGAAGTGTATGCTGAGGCAAAAATTAGAGTAGAAACAAACATACAACAACATCAGCAGTTAGGTTCCACCCCATTTGCTTTAGAACAGCGTGAATTCTTTGAGGTATATGGACTGAAAGAGGTGCGAGAAACATTACCACAGGGATGTTGGTTTATGCTGACTCAATAGCGTCATGACCCTGGAGTAAATTAAGTCCATTTGACAAAGGGTAGACTGTGGCATTCAAACGATGTTCAGTTGGCACCAAGGGAACTAATGTGCCAAGAAAACATTACCCACACCATTACACCACCAGCAGCAGCCTGAAACACTGACACCAGACAGGATGGATCCAGGGATTCATGCTGTTTACGCCCAATTCTGACCCTTCTATCAACATGCTGCAACAGAAACTGGGATTTTTCAAACTGGGGAAGGTTTTTCCACTCTTCAATTGTCAGCCACATGGTGTTCTGCGTCTGTAGCCCACCTGCTTCAAGGTTTGATGAGCTGTGCGTTCTCAGACGCCCTTCTGCACCACACTTGTTGTACTGAGCTGTTATTTGCACACTTGTGACCTGCCTCTTCGCTTCGAACGAGCCTTGTTTTTCTCCTCTGACCCCTCTCATCAACAAGGTGTTTTTGCCCACAGGAGGGGGCTTCTGGGATGGAACCACGTTCATTGTCCCTTAAATCATATATGTTGCCCATTCTAATGTTTAGTCACTAACTGAACCTCTCGACCCTGTCTGCATGCTTTCTATACTGAGTCACAGCCTGGATGAGTGAGCTGTTTGTGTAAACGGCGAAGTGTATTTATTAAAGCGGGTGTACATAAAATACAGTGACGTAAAAATGCAATGTTAAATAGACAGCAAAGAGGGTGGAGCCTTGTGATATCTACAGTATTTAGCTCTGGGTGACAATTCAGGACAAAACAAAACAGAGATAACACCTCCAGTTGCTCTACTTGTGTGTAGCTCAGTGGCAAAGCATTTGACAGCAGTTCAGATGGTTCCCACTTCATCTCTGGCTGGCCCCTCTGTTTACATAGTGATAATAATGATGTTATGTTTTGCTCTAGTGTGCACAAAAGCCAAACCGCGAGTGCTCAAAGCAGACTCGGTGAGAAAGGGAGTACATGTCAGTTACCATGTGTTGTTGTGCCAAAAAGGGTGAACTCACTGTACACTCTAGTGCCAATAGTCACTATAGTGTTGTATTGATAAGGGGGGTATAGCTCAGTGGTAGAGCGTTTGACTGCAGATCAACAGGTCCCCAGTTCAACTCTGGGTGCCCCCTATGGGTTGTTCATTTTAACCAGTAAGATAGAAAGGTTGTCATTTAACTGCAGAGAGAAGTCCATAATTTGAATGTCTGCTCCCTTACTTTCACACAAATGTAATACAGATTATTCTCTAATACAGTGATTCTCAACCTTTTTCATATCAAGGATATCAAGGACCCTAATTTAGTCCACATTAGAGCCACAGACCCCCATTTGACGAGATTTTGTCTCTCAAACCCAAATCTGATAATATTTTTATTGTTAGATATGATTTTGGCCAGAATTCCATGACTGTCTGTCTGACTGTATTGTAGTTGAGAGATAACAGTGACACTATGACCAAAATAGTCATTCTTCTACATTCTATAATTGTGTTAACTTCTTGTGAATGAAATAATGAAGTTTAACAATTCAGCAATTTTCTGGGGACCCCCTGGAACCCCGTCAAGGACCCCTGGTGGTCCTTGGACCCCACGTTGAGAGCCACTGCTCTAATATGCATTATGTTGTCTTTTCTCATCTCATTGTTTTGTCTGTAATTGTAAGTTTGTGCATTTGTATTTTTTGACTGACTAACATCCTTTGAATGTGATTTGATTCACCAATGCAAAACAAGTGAATACATGTTTTTGGAGACTGAATGTCGATTCGTAAGGTTGTAAGGTTCCTACATCTCCACTGAGTGCAGTAATCTTTAGCCACACTTCATTTGATGCTTAGCTGCAAAAAGCCTCTAACAATAATCAGCCTTTCAAGATAATTAGCATGGAGGAAATGAGTTAACCTGAGGAGAACAGCATCTACTCTATGTCAGTTCTGTGAAATCTACTAAAAAGTACATGTCAGGACATATGCGCACAGACACACACACACACACACATACGCACGCACGCACGCACGCACGCACGCACGCACGCACGCACGCACGCACACACACACACACACACGTCGAATACGCTCTGTCTGTGCCTCAAGACACAGCAAGCTGTCAGGAAGACTAGCTGTCATTAATTTGCCAGCTAATGGGGATCCTAATAAAACAATAAGCTGTCATGGCAAACTCGGCCAGCGAGGGAGTACAAATCAGTTACTGTGTTCCAGCAGCGTCTTGTTGTGTGCTATTGTTTATGCTGAACTGAAGTGGTAGGAGTCACCACACTCATCTATATTAGGAATGGTCACTACAGCTCAGTGCCAGAGCATTTGACTGCAAATCAACAAACAGTCAATACACATCAATATAGATGATTTCTTCTGTGAATTCGATTGAGTGCTAAAGCCAAAACTAGAGAGGTTTATGTTCACTTGCTGAATGGGGGTATAGCTCAGTGGCAGAGCATTTGACTGCAGATCAAGAGGTCCCCAATTCAACTCTGGGTGCCCCCTTTGCTTTCACACTAATACAGATGTTAACCTCTGTTGTGAATTGAGGTGTAGCTGGTAAAATTGACTTTGTAACACGTCAGTGCATAAGGCTGCAAGATCCCTTTATTGCCACTACATTGTGGCCCCCTGAGAATTGTATAACTGGTGGTGCAGTTAGCCTGGCAGCCATTCAGGACAAAACAGAACAAAGATAACACCTCATAACATGGTATAGGGGGTATAGCTCAGTGGCAGAGCATTTGACTGCAGATCAAGAGGTCCCCAGTTCAACTCTGGGTGCCCCCTGTGTTTATACATTTACACTTTAGATGTTATTTCATGTTCTGTTACGTATGGTACTCTACGTTGAGGCCAAAACTAGAGTACAAATGTAGTGTTTAAAGTGCTGATGTGTTCTGTGTTTCTTTCTACTCTAAATTTACCTCAATAGAAAAATGTTATAAAGAAGCATCCACAGGGGGCACCCAGAGTTGAACTGGGGACCTCTTGATCTGCAGTCAAATGCTCTGCCACTGAGCTATACCCCCTACACAGTAGCAGTTGTGGAGGGAGTGTCTGTGTTCTGTTTTGCCTGCCATGATCCTTCAGCCCTGAGTTGACAATAACGATGACTGGCTGTCCCTAAAACACAATGAGCATTTGGAGGCAGGACAGATGTTGTCTCTACCAGTGAATGTAGGCCAAACTTTACCAAACATTACCTGGCAAGCCTGGGTGACACCTTGACTGCACTGCTGGTGGGTCACAAGCAACACATAAGTCCACTACAAACCCTATTTATGTTTCTATTTAGCTACATTTTGACAGCACAAATAACTTCCATGTTTGCTGTTATCCTGATACAAATTTGATCATTAATACAGGTGGGATACTATTACTGGCTTACTATGTGCAATATTCTAGTAATGAATAGTGGTGATGTTCAGTTAATATGCTGGGTCTCTCCACAGTGGGAGAGGGTCAAAGTAGATCTTGCTCAAAAAGGTTTCCTGCCCCAGCTGTGAGCCCTGTAACGATTTCCCTCTGTTTACGTGTGTAGGCCCTTCAGTTTTAGTTTATAATGCATGTCTCCCAGGGTTCGGTGGAGTTCACTTTAAATTCAATCAATTCAAGAAGGGGATTTCCTTCTGAGTTCCAATATTTAGAAACTTCTGTCAAACAAAGTTTCTTAGATCCATTCTTTAAAAAAATAGACACTGATGTATCATTAGTAGTTGGCAATCTCAGCACTATCCAGCTGACACTATTGAGTCAGCATGGACCAAAGTCTCTGTGGAACATTAGGTGAGGTGATGAGACAAGGTGGGTGCACCCTTGTGATATCTGTGTCACTCTGGGCTGAGGTATGGTGGCAGCCAATAAACAGAACTAAGGTTACATCTCCCAAAGCAGTTTGTAGTAGGGGGTACAGCTCAGTGGCAGAGCATTTGACTGCAGATCAAGAGGTCCCCAGTTCAACTCTGGGTGCCCCCTTAATCTATAAAGATCTCTAACATTTTATCTCATATGGTTAAGCCAATATACTGTAGGAGTGGACACAGTTTCCTCTATCAGCAAGTGTATTTCTGTGGCAGAGCTTCTGACAAATAATGAATACTGCATAATAGATAGAGAAATCTTAGATCTCATTGTCTCTCTTATTTTTGGTTAACAAGAAAACAGGAAAATATTGTACTTTCACATAGATCTAATATAGATATAATTTTCTAATATGCATTATATTGTAATTTCCCATCTTACTGTTTCCCCTTTGTATTCCTAGATTGACCAACCTCTTTTGACTTAGATTTGATGAACCAATGGACAAAACAAAAAAATCTCGAGTTTCGAGTTTTTCGAGTTTCGAGTTTGTAATGTGTGAGTTCATATTTCATTTCATTTCATTTCAAACCTTTATTTAAACTCGAATAACCATTGAGGTTGCCCTCATTTACAATGATGTCGAGTTACAAACAAGTTCAAAGTATTAAATAAATAGGACAAGAAATAGATGACAATAAAGAAAATCAATTAAAACAGTTACACATTGAGGCAGGGAGGTTTGTGATCATGGTTTTAAATTGTCCATAGGTTAGTAGAGTATTGGTCGGTGTCTCCAAGGTCGGTGTCTCCATCTCATGTAAAACAGTCTTTAGACAAACATTTCATTCTTGGCTGTTTAAAAGCCCTCAAGAACATTCAGCGATGGTAGATTCGTGTCAGTAATTAGCATATAAGAAATTAGTTATTTTGAGGTGATCGGAAGCTATGGCATCTACATTATCATACAGAAACATACATGCTGAGACGTATGCAGGCGTGCGAGTACACACACACATACAGGTTGTTAAATATCTGCGACAGAGGGTGAGGGTGGCGCCTCGTCCCAGGAATGATGTATATATATATATATATATATATATATCATTCCTGTATATATGTCCTGTAGCTCTGGGTTGAGGCCCAGCTGTAAGATTCAGGACAGAACTATGATGACAGGTTCACAGCAGGCTCACAGCAGGGGGGTATAGCTCAGTGGCAGAGCGTTTGACTGCAGATCAACAGGTCCCCAGTTCGACTCTGGGTGCCCCCTGTGTTCACATAGTTAAAATAATTACTTTTTTGTGTTGTAGCACAGCTGATATCTGTATCACATCTGTTAACACAACTGTTAACAACTGCTCCTGGGGAAACACATTGTAAATAGGATAAAGATACTTTGTAATCAGTTTATAACATAGAATACATTATGAATACATTAGAGTGAATTAGTTTAATGTCTTATACTTTCCTTTTTTATATATTCTAATCATTCTACTTATTGTTCTTTGAGTTCAATTCCTGTGTTATATACTGTTACTCATTTGTAATTAGTTGGCAGTTGATAACATCTTGTGAGCCACTAAGGTCCAACCACTGACAATAATTTTGTGAATAAACTTTGCAGAATAAACCCCTTTTCAGCCCCGCAACAGCAGGGGCTCTATGGATCGCAATGCCGGTCGCTCGATCGCTCTGTTCCCCACATTTAGTCTTGTTTTTAATATGTCACTATGACCCTTAATTCATAAGTGCAACATTATTCTCTGTTGTAAACTGCAGTGTATACTGAAGCCAAAAGTAGAGTTGCTCCTGTGCGCTCTGTTGTCAGGGGCTCATGACTCAGTGACGAAGCATTTACTGTAACTGCAGCCCAACAGGTCCAGGCCCAGTCGGACTCCGGGTGCCCGCTCTGTTTACAAAGACCTAATGTGTTTAATAATGTGTTCGTCTGTGCTTTATGGTGTATGCTGAAGCCAAAGTGGGACAGCTCACTCTGTGCTGACAGGTTATTAAAATAAGTGCTGCTTGGATGATGGTATGCGTGCCAAACTTACCAGTGGACCCTAACAAACCAAATGTGCTACAAGATATGTTTGTTGCTGGCTAATAAGCAAGGCAACATGAAACTATTTTCAGCATGAAATTAGATGTGATCTTCAATCCCATAAACAGAGAGAAAGATACAAGAATGTCAGGCCCTCCTTAATGCACAAATACAGTTTCCATGTCATAGTGTACTGTGTTATAGTGTAAATGGGAGTGGTTAGCATGCAAGATAACATTCTCCTAGCAGGGGGTATAGCTCAGTGGCAGAGCATTTAACTGCAGATCAAGAGGTCCCCAGTTCAACTCTGGGTGCCCCCTGTGTTTACACAGTGATAATATGGCTTTTGTTCCGGTCTATACAAAACCCAAAGTGCGAGTGGTCACAGCAGATTCAGTCAGCAAAGGAGTACAGTTCATTTACTATGTTATAATACATGCTACATGCTTTATGCTAAAATTAGGCAGAACAAGTCACTATCACTGTCTCTGCTTAACATGTACAGGAGGGGGTATAGCTCAGTGGCAGAGCATTTGACTGCAGATCAAGAGGTCCCCAGTTCAACTCTGGGTGCCCCCTGCAAATCGGAGACAATGTCAATAATATTTTCTATTGGGCCTTTTGTCTATTGTGTGATTCCATCGCATTGTTTCCAATCTGTCATGGTTAGTTTGTGCGTTTTTATTCTCTGTCTAACCATTTTTTTTCGTTATATTTGATTCACTGAAACGCAAACCAGATGAATATTTTCCCTGAGCCTGTGAGGTGTGAGCTCACGTCATTGAAAGACTCTTGTACCTCCTCGTCCTGTACAGCCGTCTTTAGCCACACTTCGTTTCACGCTTTGCTGTAAAATGTCTTCAACAAAATTCAGCCTTTTTAGATTCTCATCTGTAATTAGCATGGAGGAAACGAGTTAACCTGAGGTGAACAGCGGCACCGCTGAGAGCACGTGTACGTTATCATACATCAGCATACATGCCATGCACACACGCACACACACACACACACACACAGAAGTACACGTCCAAACACTATACCATCTCCTCAGGCTTCGGCTCACCTGCTCAAAGATTCATTTTAACGAGGAGAGAAGGGGGAGGAAGAGGAGGAGGAGGGAGGAAGGAGCTGTGGGGGGGGGGGGGGGCAGAGGAGGGGTCTGGTCTGAAGGTCTATGTGTGTGTGTGTGTGTGTGAATGAGGCAGTGTGTTATCCATCACTGTCTGCACTGGCAATGTAAATGCACTCACACTGATGCACATACACACATTTCAGAACGATACAGTAGCTAGTGCATGCTGCTCCCTCTCTGACATCATTTTATCAATATTTTGTATGGCAGACAGGCTCATGAAGGCAGCATGGGTCATAGATATCCTTGGGAGATGTTTTAGAAAATGAGTGTGTGTGTGTGTGTATGTGTGTGTATGTGTAGGTGTATTGGCTTGGCAGTAGACCGTATACTGTATATGATGAGGGAGAGATAAAAGCTCTCTTCTTGTCCCAGTAACCACAAGCAAAAGGCCATGGGTAAAACAATGTGCTACTGAGGGAAAAAGCTGCTTTGTGGTTATCTGTGTGTGTGTGTGTGTGCGTGTGTGTGTGTGTGTGTGTGTGTGTGTGTGTGTGTGTGAGTCAGGTTGAGAGTGACTCAGGATTAGATGTTTCTTGTTGTGTCTTCAGGCACAGATAGAGCGTATTCGACGTGTGGATGTGTGTGCGTGTGCGTGTGCGTGTGTGTGTGTGTGTGTGTGTGCGTGTGTGTGCGTGTGTGCATGTGTGTGCATGTGCGCGCCTGTCTTTGCACCCACATTCCCATGCTCATGTGCAGAGCACCTTTGCCTTTGGTGACAGGTTTAGAGGGTAGACGAAATGTGTGTGTATATGTGTCTGTGCATGTGTGTGTGCACCTTTGAATGTGTGTACGTGTGTGTGTATGTGAGTGTGTGTGCATGAGCGTACTACTGTACATGTGTGTTATTCTTATTCATATTATTCACATTCTCCCGGGAAGTGGCCAGTCTTTCATTACAGCGTGTGTTCACTTGTCTGACAGTTTGGGTCCTGAGGCGACCGCTGCTGCTAAATATCACACACCTGGATGCACAGCGTGTGCCGCTCGCTCTCATTTCGTGTCTTCTAAGACCCTATTACCATTCTAATAATATCGAACAAATCTTACAGCGGTTTCACGTTGACGAGCTGACATCAGAGGGGCCGTGCCGGCACATACAGGATTAGGGATGACTTCATTTACCGCAGAATACCTTTAATACCGCCGGAGCTCCAAAAGCCGGGCAGAGGGAAGAACGGTTTCTTTAAATAACGCTCCAAATATATGGAAATACCACGGCTGGTTCTGAAATTACTGTCAACTATCTGTCTGTGCTGTGGAATGCCTTGGGACTTTGATACAGTGTGTCCCCGCTAACCCGTTGCCTTTGGGGATGTGTGTATGCGCGTGTGTGTGTGTGCGTGTGTGAGTGTGAAGGGGGCGGGGCATGTTGGTAGGGGATGGGGGGCGGGGTCTTGTGTCGTTACAGATGGCCTCATATGACAAAAAATCTAATAATAATAGAACAATTGGTAGTGGTTAGTATATTATGATATTACTAATCCATACATATGATCCATATATAAAAAGAAAATTGCTTCCTGATAGCAATATCATTATTATTCATTACAATACATCTTTAATAAAGGTTGCATGAGGAATGAAATGTTCTGAAGAATGTACTGAAATTGAAATTCTGCAAATGAAAATGGATGCACGCACATTTTGAAATATTCTGTAAAGTATAATTTGCAGTTTAATTGATTTTAGTAGTATGCAATAACTGCTGCATTTTTTGCATAATATTCACATTTGGTAAATGTGTTGGTTTGAACATGAGACATCTGGATAAATGAGGTTTAGCTAGCTGTATAGGCCTTCTGTATTCAGTGTCCTCTCCTATGTTTCAGTAAAGGACTTTGCTAACCCACTTATGCAGCTGGATTTGCATTGGGTGAATTGAAGCGAAAGATTTAAATGGCATCAGTCTTGCTATTAAGGCAAAGCAAAACATCAGACAAACAGGGAGGAGCAGAGCTGTGTGTATGTGTGTGCATGTGTGTGTGTGTGTGTGTGTGTGTGTGTGTGTGTGCGTGTGTGTGTGTGTGTGTGGTGTGTGGTTGTGTGTGCGTGCGTAGAGGAGCAGGGGGAGTGATGTCCCTTGCCTCTGCTCAGCGTGTGCAGCAGCTGCAGCTTTCAGCCCCAGTCTATACTGTAGGGGCCATTCTGTTGTCTGAAAGACTGATAGATACAAAGAGCAGAATGGTGATGAGAGATGACTCAGAGGATAGCGTTGACGGTGCGTTTCAAACACACTCATTCCTGCACGCTGCAATTCAACATTTGTATGCACTGAAAACAAAACCCACGGTTCCGGGTCAAGGATTTGAAGCGTGCTCTAAAATAAGGGTCACACCGTGAGGAGCTGTTTTTGGGAGAGGCGATCGCCGGCGTAATGTGGTCATCAAAGCGTGTGTCGATTTCACAGCGGCCTGAGGGGGGGAGTGGACTGAATCTTGACGGAATTTGGAGAGAACAGTCCGCCGCCTCCCTCCTTCCCAATCTGTGGTCTTGCTCTTCTCCGCCCTTTTACAAATGCTGCTCTCTGCCACACACAGAGAAACGCCACAGATACAGACACCGACTTATTGGTGCACACGTATGTTAAGAAAGAAAAACCCTGCAAGCGAAGCAATCAATTCTCACACATGGAAACTCTAGACAGCCAGAAACATGTAATGTACACAAGCACACACACACACACACGTATACACAAAAGCAGCCCAGCACGCATGGCGCCCACAGTCTCATACGACAGAATCAGAGAGAGAGAGAGCATGAATGGAGCGCCCTGTTTCAGCCCATGGCACCATGCACTAAGAGGAGACAATGCCCTCATGCAACATCCCATTCATACTGTGGCACTGAGGGGAGAAAATGGAGCTCAGAGGGCTCCCTCGGAGCACAGAGGCATTATAATATCTGCGAGGGGGAAATCGGCTCGCTCGTATCGCCCTCTCCCTCACCATCCCCCACCTTCCTCTCTGGGCCCTCGCTCCCCGCCCCCACCAATCCCAGCGCCCCCTCAGCCTTCCTCTAACCTCCCTCCTGCTTTCTGCCACTGCTGCTCCTGCCTCTACCGTCCCATCCCCCTCTCCAAAACCTCCTCCTCATCATCATCAACCACCAAGGACCCTAAGGACATACGCTCAGTCCTTACACATCACGTACACAGAAGCCCACTGGATGTGAATAAAGGTTCATTCCATGTAAAGTTGTGGGCCTTATACTATATATAGGCTATATAGTGTTAGTCTGGGTGTCACGGGGATATCCCGTGCCCTATAGAAAGTACGGTGCAAACACACACACAACGCTGCATAGCCACTTCTAACTACATCTTGCCGGCATAGAGGTGTCTGTGTTGCTGTGATATCGTTGTGTTTGCTCTCTCTCTCTCTCTCGCTCTCCCTCTCTCTGTTTGTGATGTCGGAGGTCACCAATATAGCGTTAATACATAGCGACCCAGTTGTAGTCTAACTCATTTACATAAAACATTGCAATGTAAAAATGAAAAGACAAGAGACATATAGTCTTTGTAATTAAATGAGTATTTATTTATGTACTTTTCACAAATGAATTGTTTGTCACCTGTTTCTGTGCTGCACTGGACGATCCTCTCTTTTAGACCCGGAAAACCCGAGACGGAGCGTTCCACTTCCTTTTCTAGAGGGGGGTTTCCGGGGGATCGGACCAAGTGTGGTAAAGTGGCAGGGGTGTTTAATGGTGTTTCTTGAAATGTTATTTAAATGTGTTTGGAGTTGTTCAATTGTGATTGGAAATGTCTAATGACCCTTATTATTATTGTTTATAATATGGTGTGATAATTTGAACCAGGGGAATATGGCAAGGAGATAATTGATTATCAGTTCATAATTGATGTCTCTTAGTAGGAGCCAGCTACTATATAAAGGTGGAGGCTGGAGCTCCTTGGGAGAGCATAGCAGACCTTGCTGAGGCAGGTCAGGACACTATCAGCTGCAGAGGGCCCTTATCTAAAGGGGCATTGCCTTATAGTGCAGTTTGCTCATAAGTATATCTATTTTTTGCCTTGTATATTTTTTCTTCTTGTTTATTTTTGCAAGTTGTGTTTTTCCTTTTTTCTGCATTTTGGCCAAACTTGTCTGCACTGTAAATAAGCTGCATGGGAACGCACTGCTGTAAATAAAACACCTGGACTGAAAGAACAGAACCATCTCTTTTGTGCCTCAACCAATCGGCCAACCTTACATGTGGTGTCAGAAACAAAGAAGACAACTCCAACCATGCCTCCAAAGAACCAGCAGCAACAACAGCAGCAGCAGCAGCAGCAAGCAGAGCCTCCGGATGAAGAAGGTGCCACAGGGGGAGTCCTCGAGGAAGGCTTCCAACCCACAGTCGGCTCAACCTCCGCTCCAGAGTCAGGTTTCTCCGGCCTGGCCCAGATGTTCGAGACCTTCATGAGGTTCCAGATGGAAAGGGACAAGAGGCAGGAGAAGGAGGTGGCGAAGCAGGAGCAGAAGCTCAGTGTCCTCAACCACCAGGTCACCCAGCTCCAATTGGACTTGGAGGCAGCCAGAACAGGTTCGCCGACAGCACGGGGCAGAGGGGTGCTGGGGGGAGAACCCAAGTTGACGAGGTTAGACGACACTGATGACATCGAACATTTCCTGACCACCTTTGAGAGACTGGCAGCTGTTTACAACTGGCCACAGCAAGAGTGGGCCATCCGCCTCATTCCATTGCTGACTGGTAAAGCCAGAAGTGCTTTTGTGGCCATGGACCCAGCACACACCAAGGACTATGACAGATTGAAGGAGGCAGTGCTGAAGAAATATGAGATCAACAGGGACACTTACCGCCAGCGCTTCCGTTCCCTTGATACACCAGCAGAAGAGTCTCCACATGAGCTGTATACCCGCCTCAAGGACTTGTTCTGCAAGTGGGTAAACTACAGCACTGCCACCAAAGATCAGATCATGGAGACAATGGTCCTGGAGCAGTACTTCCGGGTACTGTATCCAGAGGTGAAGACCTGGACCAAAGAACGGGACCCAGAGACGGCAGCAGAGGCGGCAGAGCTGGTGGACGCCTACGTCGCAGCACACAAGGGTCCAGGAGCATATCGGTATGCTGGAATGCGACACCAAGCCAGAGGTAGGTCTGAGGGTATGGTAAGAGGAGGTGGTTCAGCCAGTAGCTCTTCTAGCCAGTTTAAACCCAGCAGGCCAGTGGTTCAGGAGTACACCAGGAGCAAGGTTCAGCCAGGTGACAAGGCAGAGGTTGTGTGTTACAACTGTGGTGAGGCAGGCCATACTCGTCCAGTTTGCCCTGTTAGGAAGCATAAAGCCACCAGCCTGTGCTACGTCCCTAGACCTGAGTTTATGGTCCCCCCTGAAGAACAGTCAGAGTCACCACTGGTCACTGTACAGCTAAATGGCAAGCCTTACACAGCCCTTTTAGATACAGGTGGTTCCCAGTCCCTTGTTCAAGCCCAGCTAATTCCTAGGGAATTGTGGAATGAGGAAGACACAGTCCCAGTCATCTGTGTCCACGGACATGAGGAACAGGCCCCCACTGCTGAGGTGTACATTGAGGCAGAAGGCCAGGCTTACTTGATGAAGGTTGGTGTAGCCCCAGAGTTGCCCTATCCCATCTTGCTAGGGACAGATCTGCCTACTTTATATGACCTCATTCAGGAGAGCAGGAAGAGGTTATGTGGTGTAGTCACAAGGTCTAAGGTGAAGGCACCCGTGGTTACTCCAGTCCCTGCACGGTCATCTAGTCAGCCAGGTGCACCGGTGATAGAAGCGCCTATTGCCTGTGAGACAGCTCCTGATGTAGCCTTAACTGAGACACCAGAGACTGGGCCAGACACTCTACAAGTGATGCCATTTCATGGGGAAGATGTCGTTGCAGATCCCGCAGTCACGCAGGAAGAGAGATGGGAGAGGCGCAGACAGCAAGTTGGGAGAAGCATGTTGCAGTCAGCAGATCAGCCAGAGCAGGAACTTGGAGCCCCAGAGCTGCCTGTAGATATGTTTCCCTGTGATCTTGCTAAGAAGCAACAAGAGGACTCTTCCCTTGCAGATTGTTTAAGAGAGGCAGAGAAAGACCCCACTGTTTGTCCTCTAGGTGAGCATTATTTGCTTGAGAATGGCCTTTTGTACAGACAGAGTGAATATGGCAGACAGCTAGTCCTTCCTAAGTCCTGTAGGGAGGAAGTATTGAGGGTGGGTCACACAATCCCCTGGGCAGGACATCTAGGCTTCATGAAAACCTTTATGAGGATTTCTAAGAGGTTTTACTGGCCAGGGATGTACACTCAGACCAAAGATTTCTGTAAGACTTGCCCAGAATGCCAGTTGACAGCAGGGAAAGCTGCAGCCCCTGTGCCCCTTGTACCACTTCCAGTCATTAATACTCCATTCGAGCGCATAGGAGTAGATATAGTGGGCCCAGTGGAGAGGAGCCAGGCAGGGAACAAGTTCATCCTTGTTATTTGTGACTATGCCACCAGATACCCTGAGGCATTCCCTTTGAGGGAAGTAACAGCTAAGCAGGTAGCTGCAGCTTTGCTTAAGTTTTTCTCTCGGGTAGGGATCCCAAAGGAGGTGTTGACAGACCAGGGCCCTAACTTCATGAGTCACACGCTCAGTCAGGTCTACCAGCTGCTAGGGATTAGGAGAGTGAGAACCACCCCCTACCACCCTCAGACTGATGGCTTGGTGGAGCGTTTCAATCAGACTCTGAAGGGTATGCTGAGGAAATTCGTTTCTGAGACTGGAAAGGACTGGGACAAATGGTTACCGTTTCTCCTGTTTGCCTACCGTGAGGTTCCCCAGGCCTCGACAGGTTTTTCACCCTTTGAGCTGCTTTATGCCCACCAGGTCCGAGGTCCTTTGGATGTGCTGCGGGAGACCTGGGAGGAGTCCGGGAAAAAACAGGACATGAACATCATCTCCTATGTCCTGGAAATGCGGAAGCAGCTCATGAAGACCACGGCCATGGCAAGGGAAAACCTCCTCCAGTCTCAAGCGAAGCAGAAGGAGTGGTATGACCGGTCAGCTCGGCAACGCAGCTTTGAGCCTGGGGAGGAAGTACTGTTACTTCTGCCAACGTCAGAACACAAACTGTTGGCAAAGTGGCAGGGGCCCTACCAGATCAAGCAGAAGATGGGTCCTGTGACCTACCAGATCCACATGCCTGACCGGAAACAGCCTCTCCAGATTTTCCACATAAACATGCTCAAGAAATGGCACCCTCGTCCTGTCCCTGCACCACCAGCAGCCCACTCGCTCTTCATCCAAGCAGTGAGGGAGGAAGAGGAGCCAGCAGAGCAGTACTTTCCAGTTCAACAGGTGGAGACGCAGTTGGAGCTGGACCACCTGTCAGAGGAGAGGAGGAAGGAGCTTCTCCAGATCTTGCCCCTCCACCTTTTCCTGGAAACGCCAGGCCGCACAGAGGTTATTCATCACCATATCACCTTGAAGGAGTCCGACCCTCTTCGCCAGCCAGTCTACAGGGTTCCAGAGCGTCTACTGCCTGTCCTGAAGAAGGAGCTGGAGGTGATGAGAGAGCTGGGGGTGATAGAACCGTCTTCCAGCGAATGGAGCAGCCCCATCATCTTGGTTCCCAAGAAGGATGGAACACTGAGGTTCTGTCTGGACTTCAGGAAGGTGAATGGAGTCAGTAAGCTGGACTTGTACCCCATGCCCCGAGTCGACGAGCTGGTGGAGAAGATAGGGGGTGCCAATTTCATCAGCACTCTGGATCTGTGCAAAGGGTATTGGCAGGTTCCCCTTACCCCAGAGAGCAAAGAGATCACTGCCTTCAGGACCCCGTTTGGACACTTCCAGTTCACGGTCCTTCCCTTTGGCCTTCATGGAGCGCCAGCTACATTTCAGAGGATGATGGACAAGGTCCTGGCAGGAACAGAATCTTTTGCTGCGGCGTACCTTGATGATGTGGTGATCTTCAGTTACACCTGGGAAGAACACCTGAAGCACCTTCAGCAGGTATTGTGCAGGATCAAGGAGGCAGGCCTGACCATCCGTGCGGATAAGTGTTCTCTGGCCAAGCAGGAAGTCAGGTACTTGGGCTTTGTACTGGGGAAAGGGGTGATCCGGCCCCAAGTCGGGAAGGTGGAAGCCATCAAGTCAGCTGGGAGGCCCACAACAAAGCCACAGGTGAAGTCCTTCATGGGTATGGTTGGCTGGTACAGTCGGTTCATTCCTATGTTCTCCACTCTTGCAGCACCTCTCACAGATCTCACCAGGAAGCACCAGCCCAACAAGGTTCAGTGGACGGAGAAATGTGAGGAGGCCTTCCAGGACCTGAAGGACTGGATGTGCAAGGAGCCTCTTCTGACGAGCCCGGACTTTGAACAGCCGTTTACGGTCCAGACAGATGCATCGGAGGTGGGCGTTGGCGCAGTGTTGCTGCAGGGAGAGCCCAGTAACCTCCAGCCGATCGCATACATCAGCCGGAAGCTCCTGAAGCATGAGGAGAGGTACTCTGTGGTGGAGAAGGAGTGCCTTGCCATCAAGTGGGCGCTGGACTCGCTGAGGTATTACCTGTTGGGGAGGAGTTTCACCTTGGAGACGGACCATCGAGCACTGTCCTGGCTGCAGAACATGAAGGACACAAACTCCAGGATCACCAGGTGGTTCCTCGGGATGCAGCCCTATGACTTTGAGGTCCATTACAGAAAGGGACGGGAGAACTGCACTGCAGACTTTCTCTCCAGAGCGCCACAAGGGCCCTCATCAGAGGGGGGGGGAAATGTCACGGGGATATCCCGTGCCCTATAGAAAGTACGGTGCAAACACACACACAACGCTGCATAGCCACTTCTAACTACATCTTGCCGGCATAGAGGTGTCTGTGTTGCTGTGATATCGTTGTGTTTGCTCTCTCTCTCTCTCTCGCTCTCCCTCTCTCTGTTTGTGATGTCGGAGGTCACCAATATAGCGTTAATACATAGCGACCCAGTTGTAGTCTAACTCATTTACATAAAACATTGCAATGTAAAAATGAAAAGACAAGAGACATATAGTCTTTGTAATTAAATGAGTATTTATTTATGTACTTTTCACAAATGAATTGTTTGTCACCTGTTTCTGTGCTGCACTGGACGATCCTCTCTTTTAGACCCGGAAAACCCGAGACGGAGCGTTCCACTTCCTTTTCTAGAGGGGGGTTTCCGGGGGATCGGACCAAGTGTGGTAAAGTGGCAGGGGTGTTTAATGGTGTTTCTTGAAATGTTATTTAAATGTGTTTGGAGTTGTTCAATTGTGATTGGAAATGTCTAATGACCCTTATTATTATTGTTTATAATATGGTGTGATAATTTGAACCAGGGGAATATGGCAAGGAGATAATTGATTATCAGTTCATAATTGATGTCTCTTAGTAGGAGCCAGCTACTATATAAAGGTGGAGGCTGGAGCTCCTTGGGAGAGCATAGCAGACCTTGCTGAGGCAGGTCAGGACACTATCAGCTGCAGAGGGCCCTTATCTAAAGGGGCATTGCCTTATAGTGCAGTTTGCTCATAAGTATATCTATTTTTTGCCTTGTATATTTTTTCTTCTTGTTTATTTTTGCAAGTTGTGTTTTTCCTTTTTTCTGCATTTTGGCCAAACTTGTCTGCACTGTAAATAAGCTGCATGGGAACGCACTGCTGTAAATAAAACACCTGGACTGAAAGAACAGAACCATCTCTTTTGTGCCTCAACCAATCGGCCAACCTTACACTGGGCCTATATATAGTCTTTGTGCCAATCACTGTCTATACAAACCAACCATCGCTATCTGTACGCAGGCTGAGGTTGCTGTTTTTTTTAAGCTTTTGTGACACTTTTTGTGGAAAATCCTTGTGGGTTCTTCCTATTTAGACAGCCTGCAAAAGATATACACAAATGTAATACAAATGTCACGTTCTACCATGACATATGAAGTCAAATGAGAAGTTGATGCAAGCAAGTAATGGGATGGGGGTATAGCTCAGTGGCAGAGCATTTGACTGCAGATCAAGAGGTCCCCAGTTCAACTCTGGGTGCCCCCTGCTCCACTACAACTGTGACAATGGTCTTTTGTTCTGTGTTTGGTTTTGTGGTGCACGCTAAAGCCAAATTTCAAAGAGCCAGTGCATGTACTACTTTGTAGGGGGTATAGCTCAGTGGTAGAGCATTTGACTGCAGATCAAGAGGTCCCTAGTTCAAATCTGGGTGCCCCCTGTGTTTACATAGTTATAATGTATGTTTTGTTCTGGTCTATACAAAACCCGAAGTGCAAGTGTTCACAGCAGACTCAGTCAGAAAACGTGTACAGTTCATGTTATAATACATGCTTTACTTCGTGCTAATATTAAGTCGGACAAGTCACTATCACTGTCACTGCTCACTACGTAGACAAGGGGGTATAGCTCAGTGGTAGAGCATTTGACTGCAGATCAAGAGGTCCCCAGTTCAACTCTGGGTGCCCCCTGTGATTACATATTTATAACATTAGCTATAGCTTTCACTTTGCACTATATCACATGCAGGAGGCCTGGAAATGATGTTTATGTACGTAGCTCTGTTCAGAGTGCCCATGGCAGCCCTTCAGAAGCAAACAGAACAAAGATAACACCTCTAGTTGTCAGGTTGATGGGGGTACAGCTCAGTGGCAGAGCATCTGACTGCAGATCTAAAGGTCCCCACTTCAACTCTGGGTGCCTCCTGCCCTTTTGTGGACATGATGCATTATGTCTATTGTGGATTACAGTGTGTTTTAAAGCCAAAGTGAGAGCGGTCAGAATGCATCCTGTTCATTGGGGAGTATAGCTCACATTTCATTGCAGATCAGCAGGTCCCCAGGGTGTCCCCTGTATGTAGACAGTTATGAAGTATATACATTATGGTGTTATGTTGTATGTTTGCTGCAGAAAAGCTAGCAGAGCATGGCTGTCTAAAGAGGGAAAAAATCTGATTCTGTGTTATTTCTCCCTGCTTAGACATCTTATATCTGTGCTGCAAAGAGTTAAAAAATCTGATCTTTTGTGCTTGTGTAGATGCAGCCCAACACACACACATACTGTACCATCTTGCTCTAGCTGAATCCAATATGGGATTCCATGTGCTTTCAATGAGACGCAGCAGTGGTGTGAAACGAACTGCTAACAAGCAGTGGATGGGAGAAATAACCCCCACAGAGGGAAAACAGACAAGATTTACAGACTCCGAGTCAGGGTCGACTACAAACACACAGACACATACATACACACAAACCCACACGCATACTCATATACTACACATAACTTCTTCACTTATTGATGAGATTGATTTCTCGCGCCCTGGAGTGCTTTACTGCCAACCCAAGTGTATAGAAGCTGATTAGAATGGTGATTTATGACTGACTAAGAACAATAGCTGTCTGAGCGAAGCAAGATTGACTAGAGGAGAGAAACTGGGGACACACTGGAAAATGCAAATGGGTTGAGTGAGGTAGAGAGAGACAGAGAGAGAGACAGAGAAAGAGAGAGAAAGAGAGAGAGATGGAGGGGACATAAGAGCATTAGGATGCTACTGTACAGAAGCCTGGCTTCATTGTGGAGCTCATTGTGTCGGGCCAAAGCAGACCTGAGACCTGCCAGCAGCGTTCATCCCCCTCCGCTTTGTCAGAGCCTGACTGTGTCAACACTCAGCCTGCCATCACACACGACATGCCGCTGAGAAACAGACTGACCGAGAAACAACTTAGTCGAAGTATTAATAGATCCCAAATCACATGCAAGTCCTGAGGATGTAATAGAATGTAACAACACTAATGAGTGACTGATTAACAGCTGCCTCATTAAGGCCATCCCATTCTTAGCACCTGACGTTTCACTTCAAACAAGTTAATAGCTTAACTTCTAACCCTTTAGCTAGCGTGAAATTGGCACTTAGAGCATCAGGAGTCACGGACATCTATTTAGGGTGCGACAATGAGTCAATCGGTTAGAAACACGCATGGCTTCCCGCAGAAATTCATTAGCATTGTATAATGAATTGTGGCTCTCCCCTCCGGCGGTGCGCTGCTTAAACCAGACATCTTAGAGGAGCAACCGTTGACTTCAGGATCCGAGGCTCCGTGTTGCTGCTGCGTCCGCACACACATGCTGCCACGGAGGAGAGCACGCAGAGGCCAAATGCCACTGCCAGCCACAGTTGAATTTGTTTACTGCAGATAAGTAGAGACATCCTTGCCATCACAGTGACTGAACGCTGAGAAGATGATTTTGGCTGAGCTCGTGCAGAGGGGGGTGGGGTGGGGGTGGGGGTGTGGGGGTGGGAGGAGAGGGAGGGGTGGGGGCCGCTGCTGCCCGCCTGTACACTCACATGCGCAGGGCTCATGTTGCCGTGAACGTGTGCGCATGAACACACATGCATGCACCCGCACACACACACACAAACACACATATAAAGATTGTTCACATGCATAGAGTAACCCGACCCAGTTATTGACCATGTTCTGGTTAAGGTCTTATTTGGGTTAAGCTGTTTACATGAACCTCTGATACCTACGATTGAGTCTCTCTGTTGCCATGAATAAACCAGTTAACAGAATATCCCTGTCCACCTGCACTGACCTGCCTACAGATAGAGCAGTCTGCTGCCAGCTTGCCTCTCCCTATTGGACTGGGCAGTGGTAGGTTACTTCTAATACATGGGAAAGAAATGATCCTATT